>NW_026652279.1:159025890-159390614 GCF_009828535.3 Hylobates moloch
GGAGTCTCGCTCTGCTGCCCAGGCTGGAGTGCAGTGGCGCGATCTCGGCTCACTGCAAGCTCTGCCTCCCGGGTTCACGCCATTCTCCTGCCTCAGCCTCTCCGAGTAGCTGGGACTACAGGCGCCCGCCACCACGCCCGGCTGATTTTTTTATATTTTTAGTAGAGACAGGGTTTCACCGTGGTCTGGATCTCCTGACCTCGTTATCCTCCCGCCTCGGCCTCCCAAAGTGCTGGGATTACAAGCGTGAGCCACCGCGCCCGGCCCCCTCCTTGGTTCTTAACTGATGTCCTTTATTTGCTGTTTTGGTAACTCTTGAACCCCATCCTCTCCACTCCCTCCCAGTCTTGGTTCTGTCATTTTTTCCTTCTCTGATATCTCTTTTTAGCTTTTTTGAAAAAAAAAAATTAATTATATACAAAACATAAAATGTACCCTTAACCATTTTTAAGTGTTCACTCATATTAACTATATACATATTGATGTGTAACAGAGCTTTATAACTTTTTCATCTAGCAAAACGCAAACTCTGTACCCATTAAACAACAGCTCCCCACTCCCACTCTTCCTAGTCCCTGGCAGCCATCATTTGACTTTTTATGTAATTTTGACAACTCTAGATACCTTATATTAGTGAAAAATCGTACAGCATATTGGTCTTTTTGTGACTAGTTTATTTCACTTAGCACAGTGTCGTCTTCAAGGTTCATTCTAGTTGCAGCATGTGATCCTTAAAAGGATCAGTTTAAATCTTTAAAAGGATTTCCTTCCTGTTAAGGCTTAACAGTATTCCATTGTGTGTGTGTATATCACATTTTGTTTGTCCATTCATCCATCCATAGACGCTTGGGTTGTTTACACTTCTTGGCTTTTGCAAATAATACTGCTGTGAACGTGGGAGTGCACATACCTCTTTGAGATCCGGATTTCAGTTCTTTCGGTTACATACTCAGGCATGGGATCGCAGGAAGACTGTCATCTCTCTCATCTTACCCAACACGCTGCTTCTCCCCAGTGTCCAAACAGACTTGAGTCTTTCTCATCCCTTTTTTTCTAAAAGAACAACAACATTTATTTTTAAATGTGAGAATTATGGGAAACCTAAGCCATGGGAATTGGACCCTCATCGGGGTCTTCTGTGAAATGGGGACTGCCCCCACTTTCTGCAGCCCGAAGCTTTTGCAGTTTCGCCATCAGTTCTTTGGCGGGGTTAAAGATGCCGCCGGTTGGCTGGTCACAGACGTAGCAGCGCGAGGTGGCCCGGAAGTGCTCCAGCGCGCAGCTCTCGCAGAAATAATGCCTGCACTTGGTGATGACTGGGTTTTGGAAGGCCTGGCGACATATGAAACACCTCAATGGTATTTCCTCTTCCTCGCTTCCCACTTCATGGTTTTCGTCCTCGCAGATACCGTAGCGACCCTCTTCAAGCTCCCGTTCAATCTCCCACCCGTGCTTGTAATCGGAACGGTCGTGGAGGAATTTGCAGCTGTCCCCGAAGCCACAGAAGCCAGTCTCCTTGTAGTCCTTGCAGATGTCAGGCTGGTAATCCCAGCGCACAGTGGCGCGCAGGTGCCCTGGCGCACGTATGGGGCCGCTCCTCGCCATTCCCGAGGAGGAGTTGCCCATGGACGTGTCCTTGGGCGTCAGGTACCTCGGGTAGCTGTGGATTCCCCGGTAGATGTGGTCGTGCTCCCGGCCCCGCAATGCCTCCTGGACCCGCTGGCTGCGCTTGAAGATGGTCTGCGTATGGTGCTCCTTCTCGGTGTCCTGCTTGAAGTCAGCGGTGGCCCCCATGTCCTCTGGCCCCACAGGCTTCGCCGAGCGGGTGGACCTGTACACTACGCCGAGGCTCTCAGGCGCCGCCTCCTCGCACCTACTGTCGCCGTGAGCCGCCTTCTGCCAGCTGTGGAGGCCCCGGGGCCTCGGTTCCACCCGCGGGGGCCGAGCCACTGCGTCGCCCTCGTCCCCGCTGCTGCTGCTCTCTCCGTGCTCGGGGTCGCAGGCCGGGCGCTTTCTGAGGCCTGCAGCCCCTTTCCGTCCAGGCTTTTTGAAGAGGAAGGTGCATACCTGGTCTGCCTGGTCGGCTGTCCTTCCTGGAGAAGGTGGCGCTGCCATGTTTGAGTCTCAGGCTCCAAACGGCCGTGGCGTGCGTCACCCTTGCGTTGCCCTTGTGTCGCTGCACGTGGGGCATGGGCCCTCCCAGTTCTAAAAAGCAAAAACAAGTGAAAGAAAAGCTTCTTCTAGGCCAGGCGCAGTGGCTCACTCCTGTAATCCCAGGACTTTGGGAGGCCGAGGTGGGAGAATCACCTGAGGTCAGCAGTTCAAGACGAGCCTGGCCAACATAGTGAAACTCCATCCTTACTAAAAATACAAACATTACCTGGGTGAGGTGGCGTGCGCCTGAAGTCTCAGCTACTAGGGAGGCTGAGGCAGAAGAATCGCTTGAACCCAGGAGGCAGAGGTTGCAGTGAGCCGAGATCACGCCACTGTACTCTAGCCTGGGTGACAGAGCGAGACCCTGTCTCAAATTTAGGAAAAAAAAAAAAAAAAAAAAAAAGTTTCTCCCACCCTTCCCTCCCTTGACCTGCCTCCTGGCCCTCAGATGGATTCCTTGAGAGAGTTATCTTCACTTGCTCCTCAGCTCCCTCAGTGCACACTCATTTTTCAACAGATTCCTAAAAGGCCACGCGTGGAATCAGTCCAGGCCATAGCGAACCGGTGGTGCTCATCCTAAAACACAGGCGCTTGAAATGCGTATTTAAAAGCAACACGCGCAGAAAACAAAAAAAAGATACAAGCAAAAAGTAAGATGCCTATAATCCCTCCCCTCAAAGATAACCACTGTCAACACTTTTCTGTCTATTCTTTTAATCTAACCTTTATTAAAAGACTGTCATATCACACTGCACCTGTGGTTGTGTAGCTGGCTTTCATTTTGAAATAAAAGTAACACATGTAAACGTTTAAAAAAATGTTATCAAGCACTTATTGTAATGGAAATTGACTGTCCCCTGCCTGGCCCCTCCACATGCCAATTCCTTGTACCTAAGATAATGATTTTCAATTTTTTTTTTTTTTTTTTTGAGAAAGAGTCTCGCTCTGTTGCCCAGGCTGGAGTGCAGTTACACGATCTCGGCTCACTGCAACCTCTGCCTCCCGGGTTCAAGCAATTCTCCTGCCTCAGCCTCCTGAGTAGCTGGGATTACAGGTGTGTGCCACCACACCCAGCTGACTTTTGTGTTTGTAGTAGCGGCAGGGTTTCACCATGTTGGCCAGGCTGGTGTGGAACTCCTGACCTCAGGTTATTCACCCCCCTTGGCCTCCCAAAGTGTTGGTATTACAGGCGTGAGCCACTGCACCTGGCCTTCAAATATTTTAACCCTTTTTTTCTTGAGTTTATCTTCAAGTTGTGAAATAATTCATTTATATAATGTAAATGCATTCCAGTTCTTATTTAGCCAATGCATGCCATAAAGTGTTACATACAATTTCTTTTTCTAATTTAGGTTCTGTCTCTTTACTTACTAGAATGGAAGATGAGATTCACCTCACTTGTAGTGCCCCCAAAACACTCGCTGCTGTGGGATGAGGGAGAAGTTGTGTGGGTCTCTCTTCCTAGACACCAAGGCATCCTCAGTTGGAGGAAATGCAATGAATAAGCTTACAGTGTAAAGAACAATTCATCATTTGTCAGTTTTCTCTTAGGATAGTAATTCTAGGTTTTTCTTCAACTGTTACATCCCATCTTTCATGTTGGAAGCTTTTCTAAAATACTTGGTTATCTCCAGCTGTTTATGCTTAAGAGTGAGGTGCCTAAAAGCTGGCTGGAATCCATTGGTATTGTCGGGCTTGTACAGTGGACTGTCCTTTGTGTGATTCAGTTGGAACCTGTCTTTTTTCTGGACACCCCCAGATGTTGGTGTCCATATTAGTCTGTTTTCACGCTGTTGATAAAGACACACCTAAGACTGGGCAATTTACAAAAGAAAGAGGTTTAATGGACTTACATTTCCATGTGGCTAGGGAGGCCTCACAATCCGTGGTAGAAGGTGAAAGGCATGTCTCGCATGGCAGCAGACAAGAGAAGAGGATGAGAACCAAGTGAAAGGGGTTTCCCCTTACAAAACCATCAGATCTCACGGGATTTATTCACTACCACAAGAACAGTATGGGGGAAACTGCCTCCATGATTCAGTTATCTCTGATAATTGGGTCTCTCCCACAACACAAGAGAATTATGGGAGCTACCATTCAAGATTTGGGTGGGGACACAGCCAAACCATATCAGTGTCAAACCATATCGGTGTCCATAGGGGTTCTTGAGTTTCTACACAGAAGATTTATCTCACATTCCACTGTGGGGTGTGATCTTTGCTGCCAGAATTCTGTGATAAGAGCTGTAGAAGTGGGCTGGGAAGGGAAGACCTTATAATTTGGGGTATAAACTTTGACTTCGCCCAGCGCAGTGGCTCATGCCTATAATCCCAGCACTTTGGGAGGCCGAGGCAGGTGGATCACGAGGTCAGGAGATCGAGACCATCCTGGCTAACATGGTGAAACCCCGTCTCTACTAAAAATAGAAAAAAAAATTAGCTGGGCGTGGTGGTGGGTGCCTGTAGTCCCAGCTACTCGGGAAGCTGAGGCAGGAGAATGGCATGAACCTGGGAGGCAGAGCTTGCAGTGAGCCGAGATCATGCCACTGCATTCCAGCCTGGGTGACTGAGCAAGACTCCGTTTCAAAAAAAAAAAAAAAACACAAAACTTTGACTTAATCCCTCATTTTTAGTATGGCATCTGATTCCCACCTTTGGTTGTTCCTGGGCCCTTTGAGCATAGGCCCTCCCAGATTCAGCTTCCACAGAAGAGATATCTCCTGCTTCTGCCAGGCTAGGGAAAAGGTAGGTGCCTGGCTGCATGGGGTGGGAGATTGTGTTAGTTTTGCATTGCTATAAAGGAATGCCCGAGGCTAAGGTAATTTATAAAGAAAAGAGGATTAATTGACTTACAGTTCTGTAGGCTGTACAAGCAGCAGGGTGTTGGTATTTGCTTCTGGTGATGGCCCCAGTAAGCTTCCAGTTGTTGATCATAGTGGAAGGCAAAGGGGGAGCAGGCTGTGTCACATGGCAAGAGTGGGAGTGAGAGTGGGGAGGGGCCACGCACTTCTAAACAACCAGATGGTGAACTCAGAAGAAGATCTCACTTACCACCCAGGGAATGGTGCTAAACCAGTCATGAGGGATCCACCCCCATGATCCAGTCACCTCCCACCAGGCCCCACCTCCAACACTAATCACATTTCAACATGAGATTTGGAGGGAACAGACATCCAAACCGTATCAGAAAATTTTCAGATTCTCAGCCAGTCTTCTTGTGTGGAGCCATATCTGTTTCCGGTGATATTTGATTCTTGCAGTTCCTGGGATTTGTCTTGAAATTGGCGTGCTGCTGCTTGTCATCTCCCTCCGCAGCCTTCAGTTTCAGCCTTCTTCCAAGTTAGTTGAGATTTTTCAGTTCACTTTCTTTCTTCCAAAATATTATTGATGTTCCTGTTTTCTCTGGTGTCTCTTTCTTCTGGCTCCTTTTGTTGAGAATCTGCCTTTGTAAAGGAATGTTTATCATTTTAGTGGGATTTTGGGAGGGAATAGGGGTGAATGTCTGAGTGCAGTCTGCTGTGTTGAATGAGGAATGTTAGTGGGCTGTCTTCACTTGATAAGTATTTTCCACTGTTCCTTGGTATTTCTCCATAATGTGCATTTTAATGCCTGCATAATGATCAATTGTATGATTCTATGATGCCTTATTGTCCTAATACTCTGTTGTTAGATTATGTGTTTCCTCATTTATATACCTTTCCCTGTGTTTACATTTGTTTTCTTAGGGTTGATTCCTACAAACAGAATTACTGAGTTTAAGCATTTTTAAGTCTTCTTTTTTTTTTTAAGGCAGAATTTCGCTCTTGTTGCTTTCTGAAAGAGTTGTATTGTATGTACATCCACCAGACATGCATGGGTGTGGCCGTTTCATTGCAGATAGCACTTTTCCCTGCTGGTTTAGGTCCACACATGTCTACTAGGTGAACGAAAAAATTGGGATGAACCAAATGAGCTTCAGTAATTCTGTCAGCTCACATGTTATGCAGCTTGGCTGTCTGAGGTCACATCTTGGCGCTGTGACCGAGAGCAAATGACGTAACTGCCCTGGATTTCAGTGTTATCCCCTGCGAAGTGGGGAATAACAGGAAGAATAATAAGTGAATAGACTTCAGTTGAGATTTTTGCCTGGCTGGCAGTGATGGAGAAGAGCAAAACCAATAAAGTCAGTTTCTTAGGTAGTAATGAAAAGATTGTTCTTTATTATTAAAAAGTGACTTGTTTGGGAAGAAGCGATACATTCTCATTACAAAAAAAAAAACAAAAAAGTAAAAAGAAATGAAAAACCTCACCCTAAATCTTGACTGTTTAGAAATAATATTAATTAATTAATTAATTTATTTATTTATTTTTGAGAGAGAGAAACAGTCTCACTGTCGCCCAGGGGTGTGTGGCGCAATCACAGCTCATTGTAACCTCAAACTCCTAGGCTGAAGCGATCCTCCTGCCTTGGCCTCCCAAAGTGCTGGGATTATAGGCATGAGCCACTGTGCCTGGCCTATGATGCTAGTAACATTTTGTGAGCCCTGTCTAGAACTTGCCATGGGCATGGGATCTTACTATACATGGTATTTAATACTTAAAGATGTAAAATAAAATAGACTTTAATTAAAGCAAAGGAAAAGAAACTAAAGCAAGATAGAAATGCTGACTTCATTGCAAGAGAGATTAACGCTATCTTTTAGAAACTAAATTTATGATAGAAGATGATAAATACTAAGAGATTAGAATAATTTCTTGTAAACTATGAGTTTGTGAGACTCCTTTGAAAGCTAAAAAAAATTAGAACTGACCTATGCTCCCCTTCTTTCCCAAGCTCCAAAATTTTATCAGTTAATTATGAATTTTACAATGTGAAGGATTGTAACATTTCTATTCTATTCTAATAATGCCACAATTCCCATAGCTCTTTGACTTAGTCCCCTTTTAGGACGGATTCAGAACTTGTTGCTAGTCTTTTTATTGTGTTTTTACCTTGCTTGAGTTTTACATTTTGACTCATTGGTAGGTTCATTGTTTTATTTATTTAATCGATTTTATTTTTTGAGACAGGATCTTGCTCTGTCGCCCAGGCTGGAGTGCAGTGGTGCCATCATGGCTCACTGCTGCCTCACCCTCCTGGACTCAAGTAATCCTCCTATCTCAGCCTCCTGAGTAGCTGGGACTTACAGGCGCACGCCACCACACCTGGCTGATTTTTGTATTTTTTGTAGAGACTGAGTCTCGCCATATTGCCCAGGCTGGTCTCAAACTCCTGGGCTCTAGTGATCCACCTGCCTTGGCCTTCCAAAGTGCTGGGATTACAGGGGTAAACCCAGTATGGCCGCACCCAGCCACGTGGCTTTATTTAGAGAAGCCCTGGTAGGTACTGTGTTCCTTGAGGTCTTACACTTAAGGATAGCTGTTCCTTCCTTTTATATTTGAAGGACAATTTGGCCGAGTACCAAGGTCTTGGGCCACACGTTCTTGCCTTCAGAATTTCTTAGACATTGCTCCCATTCTTTTTTAGCACTGGATATTTCTGGAAGAGAAAGCTGAGGCTGGGTTAATGTTTCTTTTTTTTGCACATGACTCGCTTTTTCCATTGGATGTGCCCATGAGGTTCTCTGATTCTTTTTGAAGGTTAGAGTTTTACCAGCATTGCTTGGGCATTGGCTATTTTATGTCACATTCCTGGTATGTCGTATACCCTAGTATCTGTTGATTCAAGTCTGTCTTTGTATCAGTAAAATTTTAAGATCCTTTAATATTTTTGCATATATTTTGAATGGTGCTCACTTTTTGGGAACCATAGTTCTTAGGTTTTATCTTCTTTGTCTTCTAAATCTAGCATCTATTCTTACTATTTCTTGTGTATCTTTGTCCCTCTTGTTGTTCCTTTTTAGTAATTTTGAGTGATTTCCTTCTTTGCTCTCTGCCTCTGTTTACAGGAGCTTACATTATGTTTTATTGTAGTTGTGTGGCTTCCATTCTGGATTTTTTTTTCTAGTCCATTTATTTCTTCAGCTCTATCAGTCCATTTAAAATCTCTTAGATTGATGACTGTCAGTTCTTTGGAACTTCATATCTAGTCTCTGAGCCCCCAATTTTTAGAAGCACCATTTTAACTTTAATATTTTTGAGACAATGGAAGACTATTTTTTCTGAGCTCTTAGTCTGTTACCTTTGTTTTTCAGGCCCAGATTCCTGGGCATGGGACCTGTGCATCCACATAAGGGTCCACGCTTGGACGAATGCTTCCCTGTCATTGTCTTGAAATTGTTAATAATTTCTGAACAGCAGGCACTGCATTTTCGTTATGCAGCAGCTTCTGTTGATTATTTTTACAAATGCACCTTATTAGCTGCCTTTGCCTGTGTTCTTATTCTGTGGTCGCTCATTGAATGAGGCTGAGCTGTTTGCCGCAAAAACTGGTGTGGGGTATGCTGAGGACTGGAAGGCAGGGATGGGGAGTGTTGTGAAACCTGCTCACACTCGCTGCCTCCACTGTCCTCCGAACAATTGTGTTATTTCTTTTACCTTGAGAATGATCCTCCTTCGGTTTTTGGCTTTTAGGAGGCTTGTGTGTCTCACAGCCAGTTCCCTCAGGGCCCCGGCTCTCTGAGGCTAGGCTTGGCATATGGTGGGCGTGGTGGTTGTTCCCCCAGGCACTTTCTTCACCCTCACTTTCCTTGTTAATCCAGGCCAGGTCATAGGTATTAAAAATGACATCCACATGGTTTCTCCTTCAGTTCCACCTTCCCAGTTAGATTTTAACTTTTAAAATACTTGAGAAGGGAGAGCAGTGTCAGACTCAGAGCCAGCAAGCATTTTTTTTTTTTTTTTTTTTTTTTTTTTTTGAGATGGAGTTTCACTCTTGCTGCCCAGGCTAGAGTGTGGTGGTGAGATCTCGGCTCACTGCAACCTCTGCCTCCTGGGTTCAAGCAATTCTCCTGCCTCAGCCTCCCAAGAAGCTGGGATTACAGGCGCCTGCCACCCCACCTGGCTAATTTTTGTATTTTTAGTAGAGACGGGGTTTCACCTTGTTGGCCAGGCTGGTTTCGAACTCCTGACCTCAGGTGATCCACCCACCTCCCAAAGTGCCGGGATTACAGGCATGAGCCATGGCGCCCGGCCACCAGCAAGCATTTTAATGTGTCATTTTAAAGTTCTGTGCTAATAAGGATGTAGGAGGTTATTTGATTTTTGGAAAATTGTTTATATTATATTAACATGTAAAGGTGCTTTATAAAACAGTATGTGGAGTGTGATTCACCTGTTGTTGCTTTTTAAGGAAGTATGACTCTACATTAAAAAATATTTGAAGGGAAAAAATACCAAAATGTGATTGCCTGGATTCCTAATATCCATCCTGCTTCCCCCTTTGGTGACGGTGTATAGCAGTGGCCAACTCCACAGCCTTTACATTTTCTCAGTGATCCTGTGCTGTAAGGATTTGTGAGGGACTTGTTTTTAAAAAGACTGTTTCTAGTATGGTGTCTATTCTCTTTTGTGGATTAAAATAAATTCATTCTGATGTTTTTGGCAAGTACTTCAAGTGTATTTTAAAATACGTAATTTTATTGACTAGATACTTTAAATAGGGAAGAACCAGTTTCACAACCAGCTCTCTTGAAAAAGAAAAACAAAACTCTAATTCATAGACTTTGCCAGTTTCCATGGTGTAAATATTTCCACCATGGCCAATTACAGGCTACCAACATGACACCATTGCACACAGAGTTAGGAAGAAGTGTGTGGTGGCACATTCCTGTGTAGTATTGTTACCATCCAGATGCAGCAGGCAAAATAACCTCACAATCACAGATAGATAAAAGCAAAATGTAAAACAATTAGGAAGTGATGATTTTTGAGTCTTCATTACTTCTGTAAAATTTATGCTTAATAAATATTGATATAATTTATTTCAGTCTGTATCTTTATTTAACAACTGGCTGGTAAAAATTCCTGACAATTTAACAGCGGGTCCCTATGAGTTGATAACAAATGCTTGAATTTTTAAAAAGGACTTACCAGGACAAGTCAAGAAAGCGAAGCATGCAGGCGTTGGGGTTGGTGAGATATAAAGCTCTCTGTGGTTGGTTCAGGTGTCGTTTTGCCCTAGATCTTTATTTTGGCGGGGGTGGGGGGCTTGCTTTTCTGTTTATGGTTCCTTGTGATCAGAACACCCGTAGAAAACTTGGGGAGATAAGCAAGTGCTCTGCTCTTTAGTATGTAATTTTCTTGGCATTTGAGATGGGATGGTACCTTTCTTGATACCATTCCTGGGAAGCAGCATAGATTCCTTTAGAAACCTTTTAATACATCCCAGGTGATTTTGATTCTGATAATTATTCTTTATTTATTTATTTATTTTATTTATTTTATTTTTTTGAGACGGAGTCTCGCTCTGTCGCCCAGGCTGGAGTGCAGTGGCGCAGTCTCGGCTCACTGCAAGCTCCGCCTCCCGGGTTCACGCCATTCTCCTGCCTCAGCCTCTCCGAGTAGCTGGGACTACAGGCACCCGCCACCACGCCCGGCTAATTTTTTTGTATTTTTAGTAGAGACGGGGTTTCACCGTGGTCTCGATCTCCTGACCTCGTGATCCGCCCGCCTCGGCCTCCCAAAGTGCTGGGATTACAAGCGTGAGCCACCGCGCCCGGCCCTCTTTTTTTATTTTTTGGCTATGGCGGTAAAATATGCATAAAATTTGATGGATTTTGTTTGTTTGTTTGTTTTTTTGAGATGGAGTCTCGCTCCGTTGCCCAGGCTGGAATGCAGTGGTACGATCTCAGCTCACTGCAACCTCCGCCTCCGGGGTTCAAGCAGTTTTCCTGCCTCAGCCTCCCAAGTAGCTGGGATTATAGGTGCGTGCCACCATGCCCGGCTAATTTTTGTAATTTTAGTAGAGATGGGCTTTTTCATGTTGGCTAGGCTGGTCTCGAACTCCTGACCTCAGGTGATATGCCTGCCTCGGCCTCCCAAAGTGCTGATATTTCAGGCGTGAGCCACCGTGTCCGGCCACATTTACTGTTTTGATCGTTTTCAAGCATGCAGCACAGTGGTATTCAGTGCATTCACATTATTGTGCCACCATCACCATCATCTATCTCCAGAACATTTGGTTTTTCTTTTCTTTTTTTTTTTTGAGACGGAGTTTCGCTCTTGTTGCCCAGCCTGGCTGGAGTGCAATGGCGCGATCTCGGCTCACCACAACCTCTGCCTTCCTGGTTCAAGCGATTCTCCTGCCTCAGCCTCCTGAGTAGCTGGGATTACACGCATGAGCTACCACGCCCAGCTAATTTTTTGTATTTTTAGTAGAGATGGGGTTTCTCCATGTTGATCAGGCTGATCTCGAACTCCCAAATTCAGGTGATCTGCCTGCCTCAGCCTCCCAAAGTGCTGGGATTACAGGCATGAGCCACCGCGCCCGGCCCTCCAGAACATTTACCATCTTTCTCCTCTCTCTCCTCTGCCCCTGGTAACTCTTCTACTTTTTGTCTGTCTGAATTTCCCTGTTCTAGATATCTCATGTAAGGAGCATCATATAGTAGTCATCCTTTTGTGACTGGCTAATTTTGCTTAGCATAATCTCTTCATGCTTCATGTTGTAGCATGTGTCAGAATTTCCTTCTTTTTAAAGGCTGCGTAATAATCCATTGTATGTATATCCCACGTTTTGTTTATCCATCTATTTGTTGCTTCTACGTTTTGGCTATTGTGAATAAAGATGATATGGGCCGGGCGTGGTGGCTCACACCTGCAATCCCAGCACTTTGGGAGGTCGAGGTGGGCGGATCAGTTGAGGTCAGGAGTTCAAGACCAGCCTGGCCAATGTGATGAAACTCCATCTCTACTAAAAATACAAAAATTAGCTGGGTGTGGTGGCATGTGCCTGTAATCCCAGCTACTCAGGAGGCTGAGGCACAAGAATCGCTTGAACCCAGGAGGTAGAGGTTGCAGTGAGCCAAGATCACGCCACTGCACTCTAGCCTGGGAGATGGAGCGAGACTCTGTCTTAAAAAAAAAAAAAAAAAAAAAGCCATTAACACACACATACAGATATATGTGTTCATATCCCCCCTTCCATTTCGTTTGAGTTTATACCCAGAAGTGGAATCACTGTATCCTATGGCAATTCTATATTTAATTTTTTGAGGAATCGTCATTCCATTTTCTACAGCTCATTCATTATTTTTTGACCTGGAAACTAATGTATCTTTCCAAAATGATTGCACTGACTTGTATCCCTTCCCTTGCAGGTAGAATGTCTTTCTGTGAGCCTCTTTTTGGGTGATGGTGTTCTTTCAACATATCTCATATTTGAATGTTGACACTGTAATGTGATAGCCCAATTAAGAGTGGAGATACTGTCACATAAGGCATCATATGATAAGTGACAGAAGAGAAACACAAGATGCTTTGAGCTCCCAAATAGAGGGGAATGGGAAAAGTTTCATGGCATTTGAGATAATCTTTGATAAAGGAGCGGAATGTTGGCAGGTGGAGATGTGAGGGAGGAGGATCCAGGCAGTGGTAAGGAAGGGGGCTCCGTGTCCTGGGAAGAAATAGAGAAAGTCTTGGAAGGTAAGTTCGTGTCACCTTACAGGGCCTTGAATGTCAGGCGAAATAACTTACTCAACTTCGTAGGTGATGAGAGCTGCGGAAGGCTTTCAGCAGGAGAGCAACGTGGTTATAGCTGAGTGGAAATCGTTTTAGTCCAGAAGTTGCTGGATTACCATATGGAGCTGGAGACTATAGCTGCAGAAACCATGTGGCTGTTGAAATAATCTAGTGGAGAGGGCTGTTGGGGACATGTACAGTTAGTTACCTTATTTTCATTTTCCTCTTGTTGATGTAATTTCTGTGACCAGAGTCTTGTTCCATTTTAATCTGTAAAGCCTGCTGTTCAATATGACGTGTAATAAATGTTGAACCCTCTTTGAGGAGTCAGTCCAATCATTAAGACAATTATTTTGACTTGAGACAAAGAAAATGAAAGTCCTGAGGAAAAGTGTTCACATTTGCTATTTTAAGCTGGGAGAGCAAATGTTCTCAGAACTCTGTGGTCCCTTGGATTGGGTGCAGTTTGCTCTGCTGAGCATGAGTTGGCAGCCCTGCCCGCTTGAACATGGCTGCCGCTCGTTCAGGTTGAGTGGACTCTCCTGGTAGGGCCGAACACCCCTCGCATTTCGGCAGCACCCACATGGGCCTCTTGTTCACAGGAGTGTCCTGAACAGAACAGTTTCTGTGAGAAAGAAGCCTTCATAAATATTTGTTAAAGAAGTTTCAGGCTGGGTGCGGTGGCTCACACCTGTAATCCCAGCACTTCGGGAGGCCGAGGCGGGCGGATCACGAGGTCAGGAGTTCGAGACCAGCCTGACCAACACTGGTGAAACCCCATCTTTACTAAAGATACAAACAAAAAAAAATAGCCAGGCGTGGTGGTGTGTGCCTGCAATCCCAGCTACTCGGGAGGCTGAGGCAGGAGAATCGCTTGAACCTTGGAGGTGGAGGTTGCAGTGAGCTGAGATCACACCATTATACTCCAGCCTGGGCGACAGGGTGAGACTCCTTCTCAAATTAAAAAAAAAAAAAAAAAAAAAAAGGATAAGTTTTCTAGATAGAAAGGAGAGGCTAAGATGTCTTCAGGCTTAAAGTAGTGCCCTTGTGCCTTGACTGCTTCCTGGGCTGCCCAGGCTGACCTGCAGTTCCCCTGTGGGCCTCACTGTGGCTCTAAGGGAGGCGGAGTCTGCGGTGTCCACACCCCCTGCACTCTGAAGGACCCTCCTTCCTTGAGAGAAGTCCCTGCAAAGTCCTCCTTCAGAAGTGTTTGGGGGGTGAAACGGGGACACATGTCCTGCACATCTGAGGCTTATCATATGGGCCCAGGCTCCTTTCTCTCATTGACACCGATTGACCTTATATGTGCTGAAGACAGTCTTTGGCCCTGGACCCAGGATATTTCTGAGGTTACAACTCCAGGTTGGTGGCAAACCGATAAGGCCTATGAAGGCTCGCAAGCTCCCCAGGTGTCAGATGGGCCTAAGGGCAGGAGAGTGTGTTTCCTCCTGTCCCTGTTGTGTGATGCAGGTCACTTCCCATGATGTCAACGGTGAATGGCCCGGGCTGGGTCGCCTGACGGGTGCTGGTCTGTGGGAATGTACTCCTTAACCAGGAGGAAGAGCCAGGTGTGCCCAGTGGCCAAGAACATGAACCCATGCCCCCTTGCAGGGCTTCAAGTAGATCAGGCAGCTGGGGCAGATTTCTTAAGGCTGTGGTCAGAAATGAGTACTTTTTTTTTTTTTGGTTATCATAAAGCAGTACAGGAAAAGCACTTAAAATATATTTAAGGCCTTTAATGCATAATGCATTCTTAAATAAATGTTCTTTGTCTACCTAAATTACCATGGACTGTTTCAGGCCACGTTCACAGAAGATATTTTTTAATTTTTTTGTGCTATACTTTGGTCATTGTAACAGGCAGAGAAGAACAGCTTTTGATGATGAGAGAATCATTAAAGATTCTGTTAAGAAACCTGGTATTATAATGAGCAGAACAGAAAGGGATTTGAGTATGTGATAAATTAGTTAACCAGATTATATAAATTGTAGGAATAGAAATTCCCTAACCAACCAAATATGTATTCAAATTAGATACGTATTCGAAAGGGAGAATATTTACTTATTATTGCCATGCATATTATAGAAACTTCTCAAGTCAGGCATTGTTGAATTTTCAATTTAAAAACTAGTTTGAGGCATAATGTAATAAATCTGTTTTGCATTTTTATTTTCAGTTTCCCAGGAAGGATTTCGGTTATAGATAGTGTATTATCACAATTTCAGCAGCAACAGTTGAGATTTGTGATTTCTGTTAACCAAAGCCTTTTGGGTTGGCTATTCTTGTTGAAAAACTTAATTAAAAATTATTTTTTGCTGCTTATTTAAAAAATTTTTTACCTTTTTCATGCAAGTTCTCTGCCTTCAAATTATGCCGTGTTTCCTTTACTAGAAATGTCTGTATTTAGTGACCGAACTTTGCCCTTGTCTTCTGTTCTTGGCCAGTTGCCACTCTCCCTCCCCCTCGTCCCTGTACCTTTGGTTCTCTTGACCCTGTCTGTAATGGCTTTATATTAACTTTTCTCTTTTTGAGCTGATCCGCTGAAAAATTTTAATGATGGTGGGATTAAAGAGATCCCCACTTCTTTGTCATTTCCTTTAAAAATATTTTACAATTTTCTCCTTTTCTACAAGGTTTTTTTTGCATCAATATAGGAGCAATTATGGTGCGAACCTTTTACAACGAACTCTATTCCTGCATTGTACCTCCACACCACCAGGGTAAATGGTAAAACTCTGAGAAATTCCCTTTTTCTCAGGCTGTTGTTTCTAGAGATACATTCATTATAAATCAATGTTAGAAGAAGCTCCTACCTCAAAGTCTTTAACTCTGTATGTGTTTATTTTGTGCTCTCGCTTATCTTCCAAACTTACTAGAAGCAAAATCAAGGTTGACTGATGGGAAATTTGCAGGGTCCCTTTCCTTCCCAGCTGGGAAATGGGTAAGAAGCATCAGATGACATTTCTTTTTATTTACTTATTTATTATTATTTTTAGAGACAGGGTCTCGCTCTGTTACTGAGGCTGGAGTGCAGTGGCACAATCATAGCTCACTGCAGTCTCAGCTCCTGGTCTCAAGCCATCCTCCCACCTCAGCATCCTGAGAAGCTAGGACTATAGCTGCATGCCACCATACCCAGCTTAAGTGTTTTTTTTTTTTTTTTTGGAGAGACAGGGTCTTGAACTTCTGGACTCAAGTGATCCTCCCCGCTTGGCCTCTCAAAGTGCTTGGATTACAGGCATGAGCCAACATGCCCACCCTCATATGATATTTCAAGTAGATCTATGAATGATGGTTTCCATGATTTTCTTTTTTAAAATAAAAACAGTGACATAAGTAGTCCTTGACTCCAGAATACCAATTACAGGTGCTCTGGATGTACGGACACTGCATCTTATCACCTCCCCTGGTCCTGCCCCTGGCACCATGCCCACCCATGCCCAATCCTTCCTAAAAGCAGAGTTGACGCGCAACATGGCCAGGACCTTTCCTCTCCCGCCCGACACTGCTGGAGGCATTCAGGGAACTCCCCGGCCTGCCCCAGCTGTTGTGGTGACCTCTGATGCTGCTAGGTTCCCCATAATGGTGCCTGTTTTTCCTATTTCCAGGAGCTTCAACCTGTAGAACCCTTGACCGTACTAACCTTTGAGAACACTGCCTGTGTTCTCAACATCAAAGAGCAACCTTGGGAGTCTCTGACTGGGTGAAATGAGCATTGGGGATGTTGAACTGGGCTTCAGAATATACTTTTCAACAGAAACGAAACTAAATAGCAGTTAGGTCTTGTTCACAGTGTTGTTAAGCTTCATTGTGGTGAAATGGGCTTTCCAGGGTTGACCTGAGAACTCTTCCACCATGTAATGGTGGAAAATGCTTTGGGGTACGAAGTATTCATCAATATAAGAGTAAATATTTGGAATATAAACCTGTCCATAATCTATAGACTACCAACGTGAATTTCATCTCAATTATGAAAGCATTCCGGGAGACTATGCTTCTTCATTTTATTTTCAATATTTCTTTTTTTCCTTCCTGTAATATAGCAATAAGACCAACCTCTTAGTTAAATAAATTTCGCCAGGTACAGTGGCTCATGCCTGTAATCCCAGCACTTTGGGAGGCAGAGGCAGGCAGATCACCTGAGGTTAGGAGTTCGAGACCAAGTTGGCCAACGTGGAAAAACCCCGTCTCTACTGAAAATACAAAAGTTAGCTGGGTGTGGTGGCACATGCCTGTAATGTCAGCTACTCGGGAGGCTGAAGCAGGAGAATCATTTGAACCCAGGAGGCGGAGGTGGCAGTGAGGCAAGATCATGCCACTGCACTCCAGCCTGGGTGACAGAGCAAGACTCTGTCTTACATAAATTAAATACATAAGTAAATAAATAAATTTTAGAGAAAAATGACTTGTAGTCCTGAAACCCCAGCAAGTCAAATTCTTTGCATCTGACATTCAGACACTGTGTATTCCTACTCATTGTGCAGAAGCAATTTTTAAATTCTTTAAAAAAAAACAACAAAACTTTAACATCATAACAAATTGAGTCTGTGTTTCACAGTCTTCATGTTTGATTTTTGAGTGTAGACTGTTCTAGGCAGCAGATACGCTACAGTTTGGTTAACCTTTCGTTGGGTTTGTGTTTATGGCCTTTTTATTGCTTGTGTTTATAGCCTTTTTATTCCTTGGGATGATCTCCCAAAGCCAAATTCCCATAAGTGACAAATTATGGGTATTTATGGTATTGGTCCACATTGATTTCTGTGTGTGGTGAATCACATTGCCATCAACCCCAGCAATGCAACATTGACTGTTACTTTTTTTTTTTTTTTTTTAAGATGGAGTCTCGCTCTGTCTCCCAGACTGGAGTGCAGTGGTGTGATTTCAGCTCACTGCAACCTCTGCCTCTCAGGTTCAAGGGATTCTCCTGCCTCAGCCTTTGGAGTAGCTGGGATTACAGGCGTCAGCTATGACGCCTGGGTAATTTTTTGTATGTTTAGTAGAGACAGGGTTTCACCATGTTGGCCAGGCTGGTCTCGAACTCCTAACTTCAGGTGATCCATCCACCACAGCCTCCCAAAGTGCTGGGATTACAAGTGTGAGTCACCGTGCCCGGCTGACTTGTTATTCAACTTTCAAAATGATGATCTCCAGAAAAATTTCCTGGGCCATTTTAAGAGAAATTATTGATTATAGGCAGCTGTTTTAAATGGATGAGAAAAGTGAGGAAGCCAGAGAAATTTGCTTGTACAAGTAATAAAAAAGAACTTGGTCCGTCTTAATTTTGAGTTGGTATTTTATCAAGTGAAGTAGATTTAATGAGATGTCTGTGTTTCTTCACTCCCTCACCTAAGCCACAAGTTGTATACGTGTCACACACACAAACCCCAGCAGGACGTGTCAGCAACCATTCACAAGTAAGATGCCATGCTGCCAGCCCTTGTCTTCCAATAATTATGGTTGCCAATTACCAGACAACCAGACTCTTCTTTTTTTTTTTTTGAGATGGAGTCTCACTCTGTCGCCCAGGCTAGAGTGCAGTGGCATGATCTAGGCTCACTGCAACATCTGTCTCCCTGGTTCAAGCGATTCTTCTGCCTCAGCCTCCCGAGTAGCTGAGACTACAGGCGTGCGCCACCACGCCTGGCTAATTTTTGTATTTTTAGTAGAGACAGGGTTTCACCATATTGGCCAGACTGGTCTTGAACTCCTGACCTCGTGATCCACCTGCCTTGGCCTCCCAAAGTGCTGGGATTACAGGCGTGAGCCACTGTGCTCAGCCAAGACTCTTCTTACATATGTTTATTTCCCCTCATAGAAGCAGCCAGCTGACTTATTTAGAGCAGCTTGTCAGAGTGAGTGGGATCGTAGTCTACGAAGTGATGTCTTGTGTAGAGCAATGGTGTATTCCTGTCAAATTTCCTGCTGGCATTTCTTGGTGTTAGTGTTTTCTTATCCAAAAATAGGGCTTGCATGTCATTAAAACCTTCATTGAAGCAATTAATAAAAGATTCTGGTAAGTTTCTGGAGACATTCTTGAATTATTCAAAACTCTTTGGGCATATTCTTCAGGTAGCAACCTACTTTGCTGTACCTTCATCCAGCCCCAATTCCTGTCTCCTTCACAACCATGTCATGCTTGTTCCTTCCAAGTGTCTTGTGGAAATCCAGCTATGATATGGCTCTAACAGTCTCCTTATCTCCCAGCCTAGACATCTGTCAAAGACAGAAAGGAGATGACTGTGGCCTGATTTAGTCTTAATGAAGCCATCTTAGCTTCTAGTGATCCTTGCTTTGTTTCCTGACTCCTTTTATTTATGACAGTCCATTTGGACAGTAGTCTTTTAGCAGTATATTTTAATTTCTTGAACTACATAAAAATTAATAGATTCTTTAGTTTCATTGCCTGTTTATTTTCTAGATGGATTTTATTTTGCTTTATCATGCTCTATAATGCATTCTTCATGGATTTTTGTATTGCTGAAAATTTGTATATGAATAATTTTATTTTTATTATACATCATTTTATTTTATTTTATTTTATTTTGTATTTATCTATTTTTTTGAGACGAAGTTTTGCTCTTGTTGCCCAAGCTGGAGTGCAGTGGCACAATCTCGGCTCCTTGCAACCTCCGCCTTCCGGGTTCAAGCGATTCTCCTGCCTCAGCCTCCCGAGTAGCTGGGATTATAGGCGTCCGCTACAATGCCTGGCTAATTTTTATATAACTAGTGGAGACAGGGTTTCACCATGTTGACCAGGCTGGTCTGGAACTTCTGACCTCAGGTGATCCAGCCGCCTTGGCCTCCCAAAGTGCTTGGATTACAGGCGTGAGCCACTGCGCCTGGCCCCTATTTTTTAAAATTTCTTTTCATAGAATACATTGCACATTATATGCCCAGTGTTCCATTATTGGAACGCTAAGCATGTGGAAGTTATTTATATCTTGTTCAAAGTCATCGCCAAGGTCTGATTTTGCAATTCAAAACATTGCAACCTCAGGCATAAATGGGTTAGTGATTGCCATGGTGGGAAAATAACAATTTATTACTTAGAATTTTATTTTTGTGGACAGATTATTTTAGATCAAGTAAAACACATTTGAGAATTAAGTCTCAGTTTAGAGTCTGTAATATTTTGATACATCAAGGGAGACCTCGTCCTTAAATGGAACTTCTCTATATTCAGAAGCTCTCCAAGCCTTTCTTTCTAGGATTTAGAAATTCATAATATGAGAGATCAGCATCTCCTAATTTTAAAGTGTTCCTAGTGTGTGTAACCATCAGTGGCTGGTATCTACTGAACAGAGGAAGTTTTCAAAAATTAAACGCTGACTGATTTTCTGCAGTTTTTATTCAGAATGTGCTTGGCCTTCCCAGCCCCGTTTCACCTTTCTTGTTTTTCGCAGATGCTCCAAGTAAAGCTTTCTTCTTCAGGCACTTAGGCCATAGGGTCGTTGTGTAGAATCGGGAGTAATGATGCAAAGAAGCGCTTCAAGACTGGCCCTTCTTATTATGTAAAAGCACTTTGTGGGAAAGCGAAATGATTTGAGTGAAAAACTTGTATTTCTCAACAGTTACAGAAATAGAGACACTGTGCTTGGATGTTTCATGTCAGACCGTGGCCTGTCCTTTTGGTTGGAAAGTGACTTGGGACTTAGTCCTCAGTTCCACTCCACTGTCCTTTTTCCCTTTTGTGATGTGCGCCTAAGGATGCTGCTCGATCTGCCTGTTTAAACCAAGGTGTGATTTACATGGGAACTGAGTATTTGCTTTGGGGAATATATGTATTCCATCTGGGCTTGTTTGTTTGGTTGGTTTTTGCCCACTAGTGTCTACTGTGTGTGTGTCTCAGTATTACTCGAAGCTCTGCAGTTTTAAACTATATTATTTAAGGGCAGTGAGTTTGCATGTGCCCTGAGTGTGTTTAGTTCTAACCCAGACTTCAGGCGGGGCATCCAGAGCATTGTTGGAGCGCCTTTCTGATTGCACCAGAAAGGGAGGGCAGTGGGTGCCATAGTGCCTTTCTTTTGTGGGTACTCAGTGTATTCTCTGATCCGCTAGGTCAATAGAGTGTTCCCTTGCTAATGGAAGGGAGAAGGGTTTTAAGACATTTACAACTTTCATAATTTAGACCCATACAAAGACTACTGGCCAGGTGTGGTGACTCACACTTGTAATCCCAGCACTTTGGGAAGCCAAGATGGAAGGATCGCTGCCCCAGAAGTTTGAGACCAGCCTGGGCAACACAGTGAAACTCTGTCTCTACAAAAATTTTAAAAAATTTGCTGGACGTGGTGGTACAGCTACTCAGGAGGCTGAGGTGAGAGGATCACTTGAGCCTGGGAGTTGGAGGCTGCAGTGAACTGTGATCATATCACTGCACTCCAGCTTGGGTGACAGAGCAAGACACTGTCTCCAAGACATATTACTAGACCTCTTTATAGGTCTTTGTAGGTCTAGTAATAATTCTAGTACACATTTTGATGATTTGATAGGTTTTCCCCTTACGCATCCTCAGTAGCTTAGTGATTTGCCCAGCAGCTTGATTGGCACTTTTGTGCTCAAACAGGTGAGACGTTTGGGGAGACTTTGTGATTGCATCTAAAATGACTGAATCAAAGTCGCTGGATGGTAGAGAGGGTGACGGCTTTAGAAATCATCATGTACAAGAGGGCCCTTGGCATGGGAGTTGAGACCAAGCACTCTGGCACCAGCCTGTCTGCATCTGGTCCCATGTCTGCCACTTACTAGCTGGGTGACTGTGGGCAATTTAATCTCTTGTGCCTCAGTTTCCTCATGTATAAAAAGGGGTCAGGGTAGTGTCCGTCTAATGGCGGTTGTGAGGATTAAATGAGTTAGAATTTATAAAGCTCTGAGAACAATGCTTGCCATGGAGAAAGTGCTACGTAAATGCTGGCTAAATTAAAATAATAATACTTACTGTGTTTGCACATTCCATGAATGAGAAACCTAAAATCCAGGAAAGAGGAAGTTAATTTTACAATACACTGAAAATGTCAAAAGTTAGGATTAGAACCAGGCCTCTCTTGGCTAGTGATTTTTCTCTTTGTCATGCTGCAGAATGACTGCAGTCTGGTGGTCAACCTGATAGCGCCTAAGTAATTTTCCCTCCCTTTCAGCAATCCGCAGCAACAATGTGCTGTTCATAATCATTAATTTCTTCAGTAGACATTGTTTAATTAAATGCCTTATCAACCAGGCTGACATTTAAACTCTCTCATTTTCCCACAAGGGATTTCACTATTTTATTACATACTTTTTTTCCTTGACATTTCACTATTGTAATTAATCATTAATTCTAGTTGAAGTATTCCAGGACAGGGTACCCTTTACACATCTGTTGTATTTTATAGTATCCTTTGGCTTATAATAATACTGCATAGTTTATTTATTGAAGAATATTGAAACTGTTAGAAAATTGTATAGTCTGCTTTTTAATGGCTTTATAGAAATTGCTTTTCTTTTCCCACCTTGAAGGAAGCCCTATCATTTCTAATTTACTGAATTTGGTAAGCTTTAGGAAATGGCTTCCTTTTTCATAAAGTTGTATAAGATGGTGATGTTGGCCGGGCGTGGTAGCTTACACCTGTGATCCCAGCACTTTGGGAGGCCAAGCAAGGTAGGAGGATCACCTGAGGTCAGGAGTTTGAGACCAGCCTGACCAACATGGAGAACCCCTGTCTCTACTAAAAATACAAAATTAGCCAGGCTTGGTGGTGCATGCCTGTTATCTTAGCTACTCGGGAGGCTGAGGCAGGAGAATTGCCTGAACCTGGGAGGCGGACGTTGCGGTGAGCCAAAATCGCACCATTGCACTCCAGCCTGGGCAACAAGAGCGAAACTCTGTCTCAAAAAAAAAAAAAAAGATGATGTAATTCATTCCAGAATAGATGTCTGTGGACGATTACACAGGATGCAGGTAACATTTACATTTTGGCATGTATTTCTTAAGCATCATTTTCAGAATGTCCAAAACTTCAGTGGAAAATGGTAGAGGGTAGGAGAACTTTTTACTAAAAACTTCCTTAATTTTTTTTTTTTTGAGACGGAATCTGGCTCTGTCGCCCAGGCTGGAGTGCAGTGGCGCGATCTCGGCTCACTGCAAGCTCTGCCTCCCGGGTTCATGCCATTCTCCTGCCTCAGCCTCCCGAGTAGCTGGGTCTACAGGCGCCTGCTACCACGCCCAGCTAATTTTTTGTATTTTTTTTTTAGTAGAGATGGGGTTTCACTGTTTAGCCAGGATGGTCTCTATCTCCTGACCTTGTGATCGGCCTGCCTCGGCTTCCCAAAGTGCTGAGATTACAGGCGTGAGCCACCGCGCCTGGCCAAAACTTTTTTATTAAATAATGAGGCTGTTGGGAATATACTGACTTGATTTGGAAACAAACTTAATAATTCTTTACAGTTTATTAAAGAAAATACCCATTGGTGTTTTTTTCTTTTACATAGCTTTCCAGACACATTTTTATTCATTAAGTCCTGTCATTTTCTCCTGAACTCAAGGAGGCAAGTTATCTCTCTGATAAGGACCTCAGCAATCAGCTGAATTACCTGCCAGAGGCTAGATAAGGGCTTGACTGAGCCAGAAATTGACAGCAGAGTGTCTGCCAGTGAGCCCCAGGACTTTGCTTCTCCTTTCCGACCTTAAGTTGATCCTGCTGTCTTTGTAGAGGTAACATCTACTTGCTCCTATTTCTGTACCTGAGAAGCATCTCAACATAGCCCCAAACTGGAAGCAACCTCACTTTTTCTGTAGGGGAATGGATAAACTGTGGTATATCCATACAGATGGGATATTATTCAGCAATACAAATAAATGAGCTAGCAAGCTACAAAATTCATGGATGCCAGGCGCGGTGGCTCATACTGTAATCCCAGTACTTTGGGAGGCTGAGGTGGGAGGATCCCTTCAGTCCAGGAGTTCGAGATGAGCCTAGGCAGTATAGCGAGACCCCCATCTCTAGAAATAATTAAAAAACTTAGCCATGGCTGGGCACTGTGTGCCATGCCTGTAATCCCAGCATTTTGGAAGGCTGAGGAGGGCGGATCACTTAAGGCCAGGAGTTCGAAACCAGCCTGGCCAACACAGTGAAACCTTGTCTCTACTAAAACTAGAAAAGATTAGCTGGGCACGGTGGCACATGCCTGTAATCCCAGTTACTAAGGAGGCCAAGGCACGAGAATTGCTTGAACCTGGGAGGCCAGGATTGCAGTGAGCTGAGATTGCACCACTGCACTCCAGCCTGGGTGACAGAGCCAGACTCCATCTCAATGTCAACCCGCCCGGCTCCCCTCCCCCTCTCTGCCCCTCCCCGCTCCCTCCCCCCCCCCCCCCCGCCCCCCCTTTCCCCCCCCCCGCCCTTCCCCACTCCCCCCTGCCCCTCCCCACTGCCTGCTCCGCCCCCCGCCGTTCCCCACTCCCCCCTGCCCCTCCCCACTCCCTGCTCCCCCCCGCCCTTCCCCACTCCCCCCTCTGCCCCTCCCCGCTTCCCCCCCGCCCCTCCCCGCCCCTCCCCGCTTCCCTCTCTGCCCCTCCCCGCTCCCCCTCCCGCTCCCCCTCCCGCTCCTCCCCCCTCCCGCTCCTCCCCCCGCTCCTCCCCCCTCCCCGTCCCCCTTCCCCCCCTTCTCCCTCCCCCTCCACCCCTTCTCCCTCTCCACCCTTTCCCCCTCCCCCCACAAACTTAGGTGTGGTGGTGTGCATCTGTAGTCCCAGCTACTCGGGAGTCTGAGGCTGGAGGATTACTTGAGCCCAAGAATTTGAGGCAGCTGTGCACTATTTCAGGCAGACCAAAAGCTGCCTCTCACCTGCGTATTTCATTTCCTTTTCTCTATTTTCGCACTTCTATTAGTCGGATCCACTATTGGCACACCTTTCGGTACATGGTGGATGCTTAGTAAATACCACCGGATGCACAAACGTGTGTCCTACCCACACCATGCCACCTGCCATCACTATTTCAGGGACTAGTTGATGTCTCAGTTCCTCAGTGGGGTGGCATCCTTATTTCTGAGGCTTTTAAAATTCATATAATACCTATTGTCAGAAGTAAACATGTTGCCTTGAACAATCATCTCTGAGTTACCTGTTCTCTTGCCTGATAGATTACGCATCCCATAAAGACAAAACGATATTGTGCCACATTATTACTTTGTGTCCTATACGGTGTGAAATGTAGTTGCCGAAATAGGCCCTCATAAATGTTTGTTAATGGCGATGATCTCGATTATGGTGACACTTGAATGATAGTATACTTTGAACATGGGGTTTGTTATTTTCAAAGGCATTGAGTAAGCAAAGCCAGTAATTCACTGCATCCTCATTATGGGCTAGGCAAAGGTTGGGTGCTTTCTACAAATATTTTTTTTTTTTTTTTTTTTGATACAGAGTCTCGCTCTGTCGCCCAGGCTGGAGTGCAGTGGCGCAGTCTCGGCTCACTGCAAGCTCCGCCTCCCGGGTTCACGCCATTCTCCTGCCTCAGCCTCTCTGAGTAGCTGGGACTACAGGCGCCCGCAACCACGCCCGGCTTATTTTTTTTGTACTTCTAGTAGAGACAGGGTTTTACCGTGGTCTCGATCTCCTGACCACGTGATCCTCCCGCCTCGGCCTCCCAAAGTGCTGGGATTACAAGCGTGAGCCACTGCACCCGGCCGCTTTCTACAAATATTTGGAGAGGCTGACTGGTGTCGATTAGAGAGACTTTCTTTAGTGAGTGGAAGAGAATGATGTGTGTTAAGTCGAGTGAGGTTGGCTGCAGACTAAAAAATGCGCCTCTGTTTACATTGCAGGGACCTTGTTACTGTGGGAATTCAGAGGGGCTGGAAGCTGGTGGCCATCTTACTTAAATTTAATTTACCCTGACCTTTTCCTTAGAGGGAGAATGAGGGGTGAGCTAAAGTTTAAAGTTTGTACTGTCAGAATCGCTGAGAAATTGACATCGTTAGAATGGGAATGATTGGAGATTTTTTTCTGGTTTCCTGATTTTTCTGGAGATAAACAAGCCTTCTCTTCTGGTCATTTTCACCTCCACTTCCGTTCTACACATTTTTGTCTTTGCGTATCTGTTTAATGGAGGATATGTGCTCTACCAAATCAGTGAAAGTGCAAAGCCAAAGTATTGACTTAGATTGTTTTTAGAACAAGTTTGGAGTAGAAATTAAAAATTGATTGGAAGAGGCAGGCCACTTTTTCTTGCGAGGAGCTGCTGAAAAAAGCAGGCACTCATGACCTTTGACGCTTGTGCGAAACATGGCAGCGTGTCCCTCTTTTCTTGGGGAAGTTACCTAACCAAGTAAGTGCTTGGTTTGTATCTGGTGGTTTTACAACTGTCATTTTAGCTAATCTTTACTGAGACCCTCAGAAGTGGAACTGGAGCAGTGCTTCTCAGACCAGAGCCTGCATCAGAATCACCTGGAATGCAGACTCCACCCCCTTTGTGATTCAGTGGGGCTGGGCTGGGCTGAGATGAAGAATTTGTATTTCTAATGAGCTCGCAGGTGATGTGGATGCTGATTTGTGGACACGTTTTAAGAAGCACTGCAGTAGAGAGTAGGCTTTCTCTCCATCTTTTAGGTAAGGAGAATGACTTCTGGGATGGATAAGTGACTGGCCTGATGTTCTCACAGTTCCTAAGTTGAGCCTAGGGCTGTCTCTCACACTTACACAAAAAAAGTGATGTCAGGCTCCCAGGTAAGGGAGACCCCTGCCCTCGGGACTCGTAATCTAGCTGGCACCTTGGAAAAGAGGAGAAAGGCCTGTAAAGCCTGTGAAGTAGAAGCTAAATGCAAACAACAACCCAGGGAAGATGAAGTGAGTTATTTTTTTTCCTAAACCATTGGATCAGGAAAGTCTTTCTGGGGGAGGTGACATTGGGACTGGCTAGAGAAGAGGGAAGTGTTTTTTTTTTTCTTTTGAATATAAGTGTTTTATTTTTCTCTCCCAGTCTTTTATCTTTTTAAAATTGAGATTCATAGTTGTATATATTTTTGAGGTACATGTGATATTTTGATACATGTATACAATGTGTAATGATCAAATCAGGGTAATTGGGATAGCCATCGTCTCGTCTCTTTGTGTTGAGGACATTCCAATTCTCTTCTAGCTCTTTTGAAATAGATAACACATTATTGTTAACTATAATTTCCCTGCTGTATTTTTGTACCCATTAGCAAACTGAAAGATGGTGTTTTAGCAGGAAGAAACAAAACAGCAGGCTGGGCGCAGTGGTTCATGCTTGTACTCCCAGCACTTTGGGAGGCCAAGGTGAGCGGATCCCTTAAGTCTGGGAGTTCAAGACCAGCCTGGCTAACATAACCAGACTCTTTCACTACAAAAATTAAAAACCTACGTGGGCGTGGTAACAGGTGCCTGCAGCCCAGCTATTCAGGAGGCTGAACGGGGGAGGAATGCTTGAGTCCAGGAGTTAGAGGTTACAGTGAGCAGTGAGCTGAGATTGCGCCACTGCACTACAGCCTGGGTGACAGAGCGAGACCCTGCCTCAAAGAAACAGAACAGCAAAAGCTTAGTGCCAGGAAGATACAAGAGTGTTGAACAGCAGAGTTCAGTTGGATTAGAAGATGGTTTAGTTGAAAGGAGAGAGACATCATGGCAGATTGTTGAAATGCCTTGCTGGGAATTTTTACATTTAACTCGGTTTTGATTGGACTCAGGTGTTTGAGTAGAAAAGGGATATGGTTAGAACTGGACATTTGAAATAACCCCTATGAAAATGATAAAGATGAGAAAATTTCTCTTTTGCTCTGAGTTTTCCTTTTTTTCCAGAGACTTGTCAGGGTTATTTAAGATAACCTATTTAATTAAAAAAAATTGTTAAAAATATGGTTGCCAAGAAGGAACAGTGAAGCAAGAATCTTGAGCTCTGCAGTTAATTCTCATTTCCTTGCTTTGTTGTTGAAATAGGGGCACCCTGCTCGTAGACAGTTAATAGCCTGGTCTCCTTTTTCCAAATGATCAAACAGGCCGAACGGTTCCTCATCTGTTTGAAGTGTCTGGTTGATGTAAAACAGTTGATCTGCAGTTGTTTCTTTTGCTCACAGACTTTTTGGAAATAAGCAAATCTATCCACACAGATAGCTGTTTTTGAACTTTCTCAAACCCCTTATCTAACCCCTTGTGAGAAGTCAAACTGAGCTGCTTTGCTTTTGAGGAGGGCCCGGCTGGCAGCCTTTCTAGTTTATCTCCACCCCACCCTCCCCTGGGGCCGGCTCCTGGCGTGTGGCTCCCCGGGAACAGAGGCACAAGGTGGCTTTGTGGCAGCTTCCGGCTCATAAGAGCAGAGCCAGATGCATGGAGCTGTTGGAGATTGATCACACGCCCTTTGCCTTTTGCTCTCCTGGGTGTCTGACACTTGATTTTTTGCCCTCACTCAATGGCACATCCACACTTCTTTGCTCTCAACATGGGGCACAGAAGTGCTTGGAGGACTCAGAACCCAGCCATTTGGCTTCCTGCAGCTCTGCCACTTGGGACTTCTTCTTTGAATAACACATTTCTATGAATTTTTCTTAACCTGGAATTTTTCAGTTGCTTGTATTGAAAACTGGAAGAGGGGAAACAAACTCTTGCAAAAAGTTTCTCTTCATCTACCCGGCTTGATTGAAAGTAGTTCGTCTTCACCGTGATTTCATCTCACTGGGTTTATGCTCTCAGTGGGGGCAGGAGGAGTTGGTAGGAGTGTGTGCTTTTAGTAGATTAAATTAAAAATTGTTTAATTGCTTCTTAATTAAACATAGTCTTCTTAATTACTTTTTTTGTTCTTTTTTAAGAGATAGGGTCTTGCTTTGTTGCCCGGATTGGAGTGCAGTGGTACAATCATAGCTCACCGCAGCCACAGATTTCTGTGCTCAAGTGATCCTCTTGCCTCAGCATTGCAAGTAGCTGGGACTGCAGGTGCTTATCACCATGTCTGGGTAGTTTTTAAATTTTTTGTAGAGACAGGGTTTTGCTATGTTGCCTAGACTGATCTCAAACTGCTGGCCTCAAGTGATCCTCCTGCCTCAGCCTCCCAAAATGTTGGGATTACAGGCATGAGCCACCACCCCTGGCCCAAATTACTTCTTAATTAAACATATAGGTATATGGTACAAAATTAAAAAGGTCCAAAAGAGCATCCAATGAAAAGCCAGTCCCCAGCCTTCCTTGCTTTTGTCCCAGGCCAGGCTGGCTGCCTCATTGGAGTCAGCTCTCCTTCCATTTACCTCCCTCTCCTTCCAGAGAGGCTCTTTGTGTTCACAGGAATATTCATGGACACATAGACATTTTTAGATTTATGGAGGTGTAATCACAAATCGTAACTTTGACCTGTTTCAGGGGTACAATTCAAAGGTTTTTAGTCAGTTTACAGCATTGTGTGACCATCACCACAGTCTAATTTTAGAACATTTCTATCTTCCCCAGAAAGACCACAATTCCTTGTGCCCCTTGCTGTTGATCCAGCTCCTAATCCCAGCCCCAGGCAACTACTTTCTGGATATTTGTCCTCCTGATAAAGCCTTGGCTGGATATTACATTTAATAGGATCATGGGTTTATGGTGTCTTTTGCATGTGGCTCTTGTCACAGCAAAATGTTTGTGAGGTCCATCTATGTGGCGTGTGTCAGCATTTTGCGTCTTTTTGTGGCAGAACAATATTCCCTGGTATGGATAGATCACATTTGGTTTATTCACTCACCAGTTGATGACTATTTGGGTTATTGGGTTATCCACTTCTTGGCTCTTTTTTGGCTGTGGACATCTGCAGGTACTTCTGTGCAGACATATGTTTTCATTTGTCCCAGGAAGATACCTAGGAATGGAATTGCAGGGTCACCAGCAGAAGGGTTTGCTGGGTTTCATGCCAAACTTATGATTACAATTTTAAGAAACTGCCAAAATGCCTTTTAAAGTGTTTGCAGCATTTTATATTCCTTCCAGCAACCAGCAGTGTATGAGTTTCAGATCTTTCACATTCTTGAGAGCTTGTTTGGAAGTTCTAGCAGGAGAGCACAGCTACTCGTATACCCTTGACCGAAAACCAGTCCACCTCTATCGGGGATGGTCGTCCTCTTCCACCAAGCACACAGTTTTGGGAGGGACACACATGGAGTGGTGAGGGAGGAAAGGAACACCCGCCTAGCCAGCCAGGTTAGCCAGATCAACCCTGGCAATCACCCCCAGCGCAATGAACCCCAATGATCAGTGGGGTGACAGATGTCACAGCCAGATGGCCCTTACATCCAGATTCTCCATATTCTTGATGACGCTTGTTATTGTCTGTCTTTTTTGTTGTAGCCATTACAGTGGGTGTGAAATATCTTATTGTGTGTGTAATTTGCATTTCCTAATGATTAATGATGTTGAACATCTTTTCATGTGCTTAACCGTCTTTGTCTTTGCAGATTTAAAATCTTCCTATTATCAGTTTTAAAACAAGTAATAGCGAACTTACAGTGCCTCTCACCATTTCTACTCCTTTCCCTGCCAGTTTTTTAGCTGCGTTATTTCTACATTGTCAGGCGTTATATAATATTCTGTGGCTGTTACAATTTTTTTTTCTTTCTCAAAGTATACATGGATGTAAAGTTCACTAATAATTGTTTTTCATTCTTTCACTTACCTTTTGTTTTGCTGAAGTTTATCCTTTTTTTTTTTTTTTTTTTTTTTTTGAGACGGAGTCTTTCTCTGTCCCCCAGGCTGGAGTGCAGTGGCGCGATCTCGGCTCACCGCAACCTCCACCTCCTGGGTTCACGCCATTCTCCTGCCTCAGCCTCCCGAGTAGCTGGGAATACAGGCACCCGCCAACACGCCCGGCTAATTTTTTGTGTTTTTAGTAGAGACGGGGTTTCACCGTGTTAGCCAGGATGGTCTCGATCTCCTGACCTCGTGATCCGCCCGCCTCAGCCTCCCAAAGTGCTGGGATTACAGGCTTGAGCCACCGCGCCCAGCTAGTTTATCCTTTAGTAGTTTTTTTGAGAAGGGATTGGCTAACATTCTTCTGAATTCTCACCTGTTTAAAATATTTGGCTATTGGCTGCATGTGGTGGCTTATGCCTGTAGTCCCAGCACTTTGGAGGCCAAGGCAGAAAGATTGCTTGAGGCTAGGAGTGCAAGACTAGTCTGGGCAACATAACAAGACTCTGTACATACTAAGTGGTGGTGGTGGTGGTGCATATTTGCAGTCTCAGCTACTTGGGAGGCTGAGGCAGGAGGATCGCTTGAGCCTAGGAGCTCGCGGTTACAGTGAGCTGTGATCATGCCACTGCACTTCAGCCCAGGTGACAGAGTGAGACCCTATCTAAAAAAAAAAAAAAAAAGAAAAAGATTTGCCTATTGTAGTTGAATGAAAGTTTGCTTGTGATTAAAGTTTTGATTCTGTTACAATTCTTTGAGGACGTTTTTGGCATTTAAGCCTTGAATGTTGCTGTGGACAATTCTAAAATTTTGTTGCCTCATACTTTATTTGAACTTTTTGCCTAGCTGCCCAAATGATTCCTTCCTGAAGTTTGAAGACCAGCTATGACTCAGGAAATGAGTTGTCAAATTATCTTTGTGGTGATCATTTTATGGTAGTTATCCCTGGAATAGGATATCTTCATTTATTATGGACAAGTATCTTTAATTTCTAAAATGTTTTCCTGAATTATGCCTTAAACTTTTTTTTCTTGTTCTATTCTTTGATTTTTGTTTCTTTAGGAATACCGATTGTGGGTATGTTGGATCATCTCTCTCTGTCTTCCATGTCTGTCAGTTCTCTGTGTTTTTTTTAGACAGAGTCTTACTCTGTTGCCCAGGCTGGAGTACAGTGGCGTGATCTTAGCTCACTGCAAGCTCCACCTCCTGGGTTCATGCCATTCTCCTGCCTCAGCTTCCTGAGTAGCTGGGACTACGGGTGCCTACCACCATTCCTGGCTAATTTTTTTGTATTTTTAGTAGAGACGGGGTTTCACTGTGTTAGCCAGGGTGGTCTTGATCTCCTGACTTCATGATCCACCTGCCTCGGCCTCCCAAAGTGCTGGGATTACAGGTGTGAGACACTGTGCCCGGCCAGTTCTCTGTGTTTTAAATCTATTGCTTGCTTTTCTCAGTCTTTCCCATGAGGTCCTTCATATTTTCACCAGTGTGTATTTCCTTTTAGCTGCTTTCCATTTGGCCTGTGTTTTGGTGATATTTTCATTCTTCCATTTTGTCCTCCTAAGGTCTGCCACCCTTATTCTTTATTTTCTGCTAATGTCTTCCCATAGCTTCCCTGAACTCTTGTAAATCCTTTGTTTTTGTCTATGGAATCAGTTATTTCATGAAGTTTTATTAATTTATAACAATATGTTTGGACAAACCTTTAATCTGTTGCATGTAACATTTCTTTGGATGTTCATCTGTCATTTTTCTTTTTTCTTGCAGCATCTTTGTAAAGGTTTTTTTGTTTGTTTGTTTTTTGGTTAGTAGATATGAAGTAGCTCTTTGCAGGAGCCTCAGTGGGCCAGCAGACAGAGCCGTGTCCCATACTAATAGGAATTTTCATGACTTGAGGGGGTGTGTGTGTGTGTGTGTGTGTGTGTGTGTGTGTGTGTGTAATCCTTTCAACCTTTGCTGTTCCCTTACTTGCTGAAACCTTGGTAGTCAACCTTGGTGGTATGTCTGATGCAGTCTCTGTCTTTTTCATCTCGCCTCAGCAACAGACTGCTTCCTACAAATATGGCTTGCCTGTATGGTTTCTCATTTCATATCAATCACATTGTGCCCAGGGAAGCTGTTACTGTGAATCTGCCCACCTGTCCTTGTTATTCCAAGAAAGTTATGACTGGTTTGTTGCTTATTTGAAGCTCCGCCATTTTTATCTGAGATCTGTAGCCGTGAGCAGTCTCTCCAAGCATTTTCCTTCACTTCTTTCTGACCTTCACTGCAGCTTGGCACATCTTTCTTACATTTTCTGGTTTGGGGCTACAGATGTCTCCCAGTTTCCTCAGAATGGAATTTGCATTTTTTTAGTGTACTGCTTACTGCTTTTGGATGAATTCCAAGAGGAAGTCCTTATAAGTCAGGATACTAAGACAAGACAACTCTAGTTTTTTACCTTTTCTCTGGCAGTTAAAAATCTTGTTACTTTTTTGTTGTTACTTTTTTAAAGTAATTTTTCAAATAGATCTAATTAATAAAGTAGTTTTGCAAGCAGGTTTTAACTTTAAGGTCTGGAGTAATCACTTTAGTAATAAGGTATCACAAGGAAAGAAATAGTAGTCTATATTTTGACTATTCCTCAAGAAATTCAGAAGTCAGAGGAAGTTAATGGAGATAAATTCAGAATAGAGCATAGGTTAATATTTATACACTAGAGGCCTTTCGCTTTGTTGGATTTGTTTATCTGGAAGATGGCATTGCATTACTGGGCTTACCAGTTTTGCTATCAAGCATCAATTGTGGTTACCCATTTATGACTTGCCAGCGTTCCTGAGATGTTCCCTCAGCGTTCTTAGGATGCTCAACTCAAAACTCTTGGCTGGATTTATGGTTGAATTAAACAGACTTTTCCATGTACAGCAACAGTCTGCCTGTAAGTATGATAACAAAAAGTATGACATACTTTGTTCAAGCATCAGTATCCAGAAGTAGAAATAACCTAGACATGAGATCATTTGAGAAGTGAAGAGAAAGGAAGTTAAGCTACCAAGTATCTGTTAATGACTAACTCAATCAAATTTTTAAATGCCAAGGTGCTAAAAATTAGAATATATATTTATCTGGGGATTTTGGGCAAGAGGGAGGGAAAGGATTCAGTTCAGAGGATGAGGAATCTTGCTTTTTGCTTAGGTAGGATGAGGAGAAAATATTTGCAGGGAGGGTCTGAGCACCTTTAGGCTGGGGTGAGGTGGGAGAGGAGAGCCCTTCCTTGCTGCCATCATCGACTCCCTGGATGGATATCAACACCATAGTCAGGTCCACGCCTGCTTGACTCAGAGTGACAAGCCCAGCTAAAGGCCAGTGTGAATTACCGTGCACAGGGCCTGTCCCAGCTGAGCAAGTGCAGGGCAGAGGGGGTGGGATGGGGAGGGGCCACACCAAAGTAGGAAAAGTGCATGGAGGGGCTGGGAATGGGGAAGGCCAGCTTGACTGATGGCATAGTTTTCTCTGGAGATTGCATTTATTTTTAACCATGAGACAGTGAACAGAAAACGTATATGGAATAGAAGTAATTTTGCCTGGCTTGTGAAGATTATTTTGGACACAACTGACTTCATAATGACTATACCGCTCCCCCACCACCACCTCCACACACACACACACACTTTGATTCATTGACCCAATATTGAGGATCTCTTTTCCACTTCGGTGAAGGGCACTAGGCTGGGATTCTAGATTAACCAGGCTGGTCTCATCCCTCAAGGCTAATGAGTGAATGAACCAAAGCAGAGATCACACAACCAAACAGATTAGAAACAGATGCTTAGGAAAAGCTTATTTGAGGCAGAAGTGAGAAAGGCACTTATATAACAGACCTGTGGAATCAGGCATTCAAAAAAGAAGGGGCCAGCGTGGTGGCTCACGCCTGTAATGCCAGCACTTGGATCATTTGAAGTCAGGAGTTCGAGACCAGCCTAGCCAACATGGTGAAACCCCATCTCTACTGGGGAAAAAAAAAAAAAGCTGGGCGTGGTGGTGGGCATCTGTAATCTCAGCTACTGGGGAGGTTGAGGCAGGAGAATCGCTTGAACCTGGAAGGCAGAGGTTGCAGTGAGCTGAGATTGCGCCATTGCACTCCAGCCTGGGCAACAGAACAAGACTCCATCTCAAAAAAAAAAAAAAAAAGGCAGTTTTCAGATCTTCACTCCATATGTCATCTGGTAACACTGGGGTTCTGAGACAGACAGTGTTAGCTCCAGAGAAGCATTGGCTGTCTTAGAACCTCTATGTTACCAGACGACATAAGGAGTGAGTAAAATCTTCAAAAGGCTTTGATGGACCGTAGGTGAGGAAGGTGAGTGTGGGAGAAGTAAGGAGTAAATGGTGTTTCCTAGACAGTGATCAGGCCCTTACCATGTTCGATTGAAGGACACGCCCTTTTAGGCCCTGGTGATTTGAGTCGCTGTGGATGTGACCCCATAGTTTCTGATTTGCTGACCTCAGGGCCAGCCCTTGTGTCTATGGTGACAGCATTAGAGGTTTCATTGCAGAGGAAGTAAGGAATTCATTAGAAAACTTCTGGGGACCTACTCTTAAGGAAAAGGCTGAGAATGAGGTAGGGAAGAAAACTCTACAAAATGAGATTTGCAAACCAGATGGTTTTCCTGAAGAGAAGGCTTTAAAACTTTCCTGAGTTTTGTTTGTTTGTTTTTGTTTTTGAGACAGTCTTGCTCTGTCACCCAGGCTGGAGTGCAGTGGCGTGATCTCAGCTCACTGTAAGTTCCGCCTCCCAGGTTCACACCATTCTCCTGCCTCAGCCTCCCGAGTAGCTGGGACTACAGGCGCCCGCCACCACGCCCGGCTAATTTTTTGTATCTTTAGTAGAGAGAGGGTTTCACCGTGTTGTCCAGGATGGTCCCGATCTCCTGACTTCGTGATCCATCTGCCTCGGCCTCCCAAAGTGCTGGGATTACAGACGTGAGCCACCGTGCCAGCCAACTTTCCTGAGTTTTAAAGTAATGGTAGAAGTTTCCAGGTGAAGAAAGAGGGCAAAGGGCTCAGCTACAGTGAACCACGTGTAGAGACCTGGAGGCAGACAGAGGCAGCGGGAGGGGAGGGAGAAGCTGAGGGATCAGGAGACAGAGTATCTGGGGAGGAAAGATTTTTTTTTTTTTTTTTAGAAAAATAACTTTGTTGGCTGGGCATGGTGGTTCACGCCTGTAGTCCTGGCACTTTGGGAGGCTGAGGCGGGTGGATCACTTGAGGTCAGGAGTTCAAGACCAGCCTAGCCAACATGGTGAAACCCTGTCTCTACTAAAAATACAAAAATTAGCTGGGTGTGGTGGTGTGCACCTGTGATCCCAGCTACTCAGGATGCTGAGGCAGGAGAATTGCTTGAACCTGAGAGACAGAGGTTGCAGTGAGCCAAGATCTTGTTATTACACTCCAGCCTGGGCAACAGAGTAAAACTGTGTCTCAAAAAAAAAAAAAAAAAAGCCGGGTGTGGTGGTGCATGTCTGTAATCCCAGCTACTCGGGAGGCTGAGGCAGGAGAATTGCTTGAACCTAGGAGGTGGAGGTTGCAGTGAGCCAAGATCGCGCTGCTGCACTCCAGCCTAGGTAACAGAGTGTGAGAGTCCATTGCAAATAATAATAATAGTAAAATAAAATTAATAAAAAATAAAAAAAGAAAAACTGTTGATACTACAGTACAACGTATAGAGTGGTAGAATGGCTTCTTGGGAAAGGGGGAATAGTTGGAGGGGTGGGTGGCTGGAAAGAAATGAAGGGTGACTTTTTCTCAAATGTGAGTGAGATGCAGCCCACAGTTCTATTCCTTGCACCCCAGATAGCTCTGTGGTACCCCTTCTGTGGCCTCTTTGTCCAAAAGTGCCCCCTGGGGCGTTTCTTTTTCCCATCTCCTCTTTCTCCATGATCCTCACCATTGGGCCTGGTGGTTCATTTTGCTTTTTTGGTTACACATTCACCCCCTTTCATTGATTCTAATGGCTTTCACCCTGAACCCATAGCCCAGACCCAGCTCCAGCTCCCAGACAGGACAGCCCACAGGAAGTCCTTTTATAGCCCTAGGAAGCGGTCCAAAGCACACTCACACCTCCCCCTCCTACTTCCTCCCTTCTGCCCTGATTTCAGACTTTCTCATCAGTGTTGGACTTTTTTTCTTTTTTTTCTTTTTGAGACGGAGTCTTGCTCAGTCGCCCAGGCTGGAGTGCAGTGGCGCGATCTTGGCTCACTGCGACCTCCATCTCCTGGGATCATGCTATTCTCCTGCCTCAGCCTCCTCCCGAGTAGCTGGGACTCCAGGCACCTGCCACCACGCCCAGCTAATTTTTTGTATATTTAGTGGAGACGGGGTTTCACCATGTTAGCCAGGATAGTCTCCATCTCCTGACCTCATGATCTGCCTGCCTTGGCCTCCCAAAGTGCTGGAATTACAGGTGTGAGCCACCGTGCCTGGCCCAGTGCTGGGCTTTTACCTCCCCCTCTCAGTAGCTAACCATTTGTAACATTGGGTTAGTTTTTCCACAAAAGTAGATTTTATAGCATCACCTTTTGATTTCCATTGCTGCTGTCCAGATTGGCACTTCAAACATGAATTGTGACAGTTGATTTGTAACTGGATGCCCCAGCCCCTGCCCTCCCAACCCTCTTTCTTTTGTTATATATAGTACCATCCTCAGATTCATTTTTCTGAAATTGTTGTTGTTGTGTTGTTAGTTTTCCCTCAGTGGCTCCTGCTGCCTACAGGGTAAAGACCATATTTTTCAGCCAGGCATTTGAAGTCCTCTAAAGGAGGGGTCCCCAGACCTTGGGCCGTGGACCAGTGGTCCGTGGCCTGTCAGGAACTGGGCCGCGCAGCGGGAGGTGAGCAGCAGGCAAGCATCACCGCCTGAGCTCCCCCTCCTGTCGGATCGGCTGCAGCATTAGATTCTCATGGGAGCACAGACCCTGTTGGGAACTGCACATGCGAGGGATCTGGGTTGTGTGCTCCTTATGAGAATCTAATGCCTGATGATCTGAGGTGGAACTGTTTCATCCCGCAACCATTGCCTCCACTTTGTCTGTGGAAAAACTGTCTTCCACAAAACAAGTCCCTGGTGCCACAAAGGTTGGGGACCACTCCTCTAGAGCCTGACTTCAAATCATTTCTAAAATACATCTTGAACTCTCTGGCTCTGATTCTCACTCTTTTTTGCCTGTGCCATCGTGTTTCTGTCCCGTAACTCTGTGGATGCCATTCCGCTTCCCAGGAGTGCCTTTTCCTTGTCTGTCTCCTGTCTCTTCCAAGTATTTTCCAACGTTTGAGACCACCTTGAGTTCAAATCTCACCTTCTCCATGATGGAAGCCTTTCTTCTCATTTAACCATTTCATCTCACATGGAAATCTCATTCCCTTGTGTCCTTCTGGTGCTAAATATGCAGCCATATATAAATATACTGGCTGAGTGGTCCAGTCGTTAAGCAGCCAATATTGACCTTCGCTCTGTGTGAGGCATTGTGCCTAGGTAGGCGCTGAGCTGCAAAGGACATTTGAGATTGGGTTCTTGCTTTAAGGGCATCACAGTGCCTTCTCCACACACGTGGGCTCAACCACCGCAGTGTGGCTTTGACAGCCACGAGCACAGAGGGGATAGTAGCACATGTGTTCTGCACCGGATGCCAGGATGTGACATTTGTTTTCGTTTTTGAGATGGAGTTTCACACTTGTCACCCAGGCTGGAGTGCAGTGGTGCAATGTTGGCTCACTGCAACCTCCACCTCCTAGCTTCAAGCGATTCTCCTGCCTCAGCCTCTCAAGTAGCCAGGACTACAGGTACATGCCACCACACCTGGCTAATTTTTGTGTTTTTAGTAGAGGTGGGGTTTCACCATGTTGGCCAGGCTGGTCTCGAACTCCTGACGTCAGGTGATTCACCCACCTTGGCCTCCGAAAGTGCTGGGATTACAGGGCTGAGCCACCACGCCTGGCTGGGATGTGACATTTGAACTGAATTTTAAAGCAATGGTAGAAGTTTCCAGGTGAAGAAAGAGGGCAAAGCACTCAGCCACAGCAAGCCACGCATGTGGAGACCTGGAGAAGCTGTGGGTGTCATTAGACAAGAGTAGACTATCTGGGGAGGAAAGATGATTGTTTTTAGGAAAATAACTTTGTTGATACTATAGTATAGTGTGTAGAATGGCTTCTTGGGAAAGGGGAAGTAGTTGGAGGGGTGGGTGGTTGGAAAGAAATGAATTATTAGGTGTTTATTGTAATAGAAATAGACACTAGAAACCAAGAAAAATGACCCTACTCTCTGTTGCCTCTGTCTGTGTGAGTGTATGTCTGCGAGTGTAGGTCTATTTCCTCAACCAGATTATTAGCCCGAGCTCTGCAGTGCGCGTTTTACCTGTTTATCTTTAGAATACCCATAGTACTTAGCATGTAACTGTGTCCATAAAAGGTAATTAATGGATGCTAATGATATGGCTTAGGCACTGTTTATCATCTTCCCACCAGACTTCAATGTGTAAAAAGTAGTGCCTAGCCTAGCTCATTGTAGACACTGAATAATTAAGAACAGACTGTAAAACGAGAAAGGAATAAAATATGCAACAATATGCAAAATTATTCAAAAGAATAAAGTACGCAAAAAGTATTTGCATGCCTTGAGTGCTTAAAGGTGACTTTGTGAGTGAACCGACGCCTCCCTATATGTGATTCCTGTGCAGGGATGGAGCCCCCTGCCCACCTGGGTGGGGTTCAAGGTGGCACACAGCTTGGGTGGCAGTCTCCTATTCTGATGTGTTTTTCTTTCTCACTGCTTCCTGCAGATATTCTCTAAGCCACTTTCATCATGGGAGAAATAGAGCAGAGGCCGACCCCAGGATCACGACTGGGGGCCCCGGAAAATTCGGGGATCAGTACCTTAGAACGTGGACAGAAGCCGCCCCCAACACCTTCAGGAAAACTCGTGTCCATCAAAATCCAGATGCTGGATGACACCCAGGAGGCATTTGAAGTTCCAGTAAGTTGGGGGCTTATCTGTGAACCCAGGAGTGTGTTAGGGGGCAGCCTTTGGTGTGAGGAGGTTCGGCTCATTCCCATGGCCAGTGACGTGAGGCGGCTGGAGGGCCTGCGTGTTCAGCACCTCCCTCCCCACCCCCCAGTGGCCCCGCTGACCCATTCTGGTTTCGAGCTCTCCAGTGTCTAGATTTATGCATGAACCACCCATGTAGTGACGTCAGTGCCCTTGGCACTTGAATTTTACTATGATCTTTCATTCAAATATATATGTAATCTAAGTGCATATGTATATGTTATGTATATGCATGTAACTGTAGGGAAGAGTGGTCTTGTGGCTGGATCCCAGTTTAATTTACTGGTCATAGACAATTCCTCTCTCACATTGGTGCTTGTGCATGTGTGTTTGTGGCAGGGGGGCTGTTGAACTCAAGTCCAGGTTACTGGCAAGAACAATCCCGAGAGCATCATTAAAGAGCCACGTGTGTTTTCATGTGACGGAATCAGGAGAGTCTGTGCATGCAACCCCACAGGGCGGGTGTGGGAGTATCGAAAAGCCTCCTTCCGAGCCTGCCATATGGCCGCCCTAGAGATGGGGAGGCCCTGCCACCCCAGGGCCCTGGACAGAGCAGCCTGGGGGCCGGAGCTGTCACAGGAGGAGCCCCTGGCGCTCCTCACTTCTGCTGTTCTTCTCCGAGCCCCTGCCTGGCCTCTCCCATCCTCCTCCTCAGATCGCTCCTGCGGGAGGTTGAGAAGCCGCCGCCTGCTTCGTGCAGCTGCTGCACATCTTATTCCCGGCTGGAGAGGAAGTGGGAGTGTCTGGCTGGCTAAGCGGCCGGCCCACTCCCTCTCATCGGCTCAGTCCAGAGAACTCTTAACACTCCTTGGATCTAGTATTTTGGGTTTTCTGTCTTGAGTATCAAATACCACGTCTAATATTGTTTGTGGAGGAGGAAAATAACTCTTGAATTCCAAGCAGCCAACTTATAAACAAACTCTGGGAGCACACCTGTTTTTAACATGGAGACGATCTGTGTGTCATTCCTGTTGGCTAGAGGGGCTGGAATTTAATAGTCGGCATTAACGTTGGTAACCCATCATTTAATCATTTATGGGATATGAGTCAGCAAATCATATTTATTTCAAAGAACATTGCGCAGAGCACATGAACTAACATTAAACGTCTCAGGAGAAGATAAACTCAGAATAGCTATGCTTAAAACCACCAATTTATTGCACACTGCAAACCACCTTTGTGTTTTCTAATTTTCTTGTGGAATTTGTATCTTTCAAGGACTTGGGACAGCTTTGTATTTTGGTGAACAAGCTGTTGCTAATCTGCTAAAATCATAGACTCTGTTGAGGAGAGCCCCTGCCATCTGGTTAGAATTGGGCCTCCTGGCACCTGTGGTCCGTATGTGCGCCACCTCACCCACATTTTTCTTTGTTGCCGGACTGGTTCAGTGAGGTGTTTCGTTTCAGCGTTTCCTATTCAGTACTGTGAAGGACTTCTGAGCCCAGGTTTCTAGCAGCACATTCTATTACACGGTGTTCTTCTGAGTGGATTGGACTGTGGAACTGGCAAATGCTGCTCTTGTGTGCACTCACTCTGGGGATCGTTGGACTGTGGTCACCTGCAGTTCTTCTTGAAACCAAAGAAAGTCAAGACCCCATTCCTAGCTACTATTTAGGACCTATCTAGGAACTCCCTGCCCAAGAAGTAGTAATAAAAGTGTGTTTTTATGTTTTAAAGTGATTTTTCTTCATAATTTCTGATGGCTTATGCTTTGCTTTTATAAGCCCTTTGTCTGGAAGGAACCTTTCTCATGCTCTCTGATAAACTCCTATGCATTCTTAAAAGCCCTAGCAGTTTTACCTGGATGCCTACTCTCTCAAGCAGTGGACAGGGCTTTTTCATCCTTCCTGCAGACCTCTTTACTCATATACCTATCAGATGCACGAGGGAGCCTGGGTTCAAATCCCAGCATCTCCTACTGATAGTTGTGCAGCGTGAACAAGTTACTTAACCTGTCTGTATCGATAAAATGAGGCCAATAATAAACTCGACTTTATACTATATGAGAATAAAAAAAGGTGACACAAAGTGTTTGGAGCAATTCTTGGCATGTAGTAAGAGCTTAACTAAACACATGATTAGTAGTAATGACATGCACGTCCAACTGCCTGCCTGTTCTGTCTATGTCCCCAGCATCTAGCATGGCACCTGGCGTATAGTAGGTGCTAATTAAATGTTTGCTGACTGTTAGAGTGAGGGTGAGTTTATTTTACAAGTAGAATTAATGCCATTGTTCATTTTCACATGTCTCCTCCATTCATATTTTTCTCTTTTTTTTTTTTTGAGACGGAGTCTTGCTGTGTCTGTCTCTAGGCTGAAGTGCAGTGGTGCGATCTCAGCTCACTGCAATCTCCTCCTTCTGGGTTTAAGCGATTCTCCTGCCTCAGCCTCCCAAGTAGCTGGTACGATAGGTGCCTGCCACCACACCCAGCCAATTTTTGTATTTTTAGTAGAGACGGGCTTTTACCATGTTGGCCAGGATGGTCTTGATCTCCTGACCTCGTGATCCGCCCGCCTTGGCCTCCCAAAGTGCTGAGATTACAGGTGGGAGCCATCACACCTGGCCATATTTTAATTTTTCTAGTTTGGTCAGAATGTTTCTCTTAACCTCTGGGCAACAGATATATTCCTTAACTGGCTGTAGAAAGTCATATATCAGCATTTTTATTGGTGGAGCTGATTCTGAGTCAGTACCTCCTGCTGTTTAAGAGCAACCACGGCCAGGCCAGCAGCAGCTGAAAGGCATCGGGGCTGGCTGTGATGGCTCAGTCACCAGGGATTGGGAAGAAGGTGACTACGGGATTGTGAGAGACTCCCCAGTCTTGCTTTAAAACCTTGCTGTAAAACTTTTTGCTGGGAATTCAAGGCCAAGTGTCTGACCCTGGAAACGTCCTTTGATGGAGTGCCCCAAGTGAATGACTTCTCATGGCTCAGTCACATTCGCCACGCAGCTGAGCCGGGCACGTGGCCAGAAGTCCCTGCAGTTTCCTTTGGGGATGACTGGTGTCTTTCCCTGGGGGTTGAATTTCCTGGGCCTTTGCTTATTAATTTTATTTTAAAATACGGATTTGTAGGTAAAGCAGTCATTTAAAATGCAAACCCCCTAAACACTTCCTGGCACAAAGAACCACACCATCTTCTCCATGGTGTCTCCGTCCTTCTTTGGACCCTAAAAAAATTATTATTAAAGAGCTCTACCTTTTGGAAGGCTTTGGCAGTTAGCTCCACGATCTTTTCCATTCTGTAGCTGGTTCCACAAGCACCTTTGTGGTTGAACTTGGACAGTCTTTTTAGGTATTTCCTCTGCAGAGTGGAAAGTTCAAGCGCAGTATTTATAGTAAATTCTTGCGTGGCGTTTTTTCATCTTTATGTGGAAAACACTGCGCAAATAAACTTCAGCCTGTGGTTTATGATATATGCAGTTTTCTCTTCCAGCCAGAGGTTATGAAACGGAGTGACTCTTGGGCATCTGAAAGGGTTAATAAGGTGCCCCTATGCCCGCCCAGGCCATTTCCCTGATGGTTCCTGGGAAGGTTTTCTGTGTCCCCTCCTCGTGACCCTGCTGGTAAACAAGCACGGTTCCCACTGACATTAGTAGGATGAAGCAGATGGTTTCCTCTGCAAGTGTTTATTCAGTTTATGTATTTTCATTAGCAGTGTTGCTATAGGAAGAGCAGAGGAAATAAGACAGCCATTTTTATTTTTTTAATTTTTATTTTTTGCTTATTTTGAGCAGCCATGGTGAAAAATGCTTGGGGAAGATGCTCACAGGTGACAAAAAAGACACCTTGTGCCTGCCGAAGGGTTAGAGGGAGTGGCCAGTTGCAGGTGGGTGGACGACCGCAGAAGCCCAGAGCCCTGCGGAGAGCGGAGAGCAGGAGCAGGAGTTAGTTGTGGCAGAGGGGACTCCGTGTCGATGACCATTGTCGCGGGAAATGATCCCTGTAACTTTCTCGTGTTGCTATCTTGTCACTGCTGTACTCGAGCTTTTGTAGCTCCTGAGACTATGTAGCATTCATCCTTTGCCTGAGGACCAAGTGTGGGCTTCGTAGCTCGGGGAGCCTGGGAGAGAGCAGTGAGCCTCCGTGGAGGGGCCCTGTACACCGGGAGGTGCCTGGGTAACTCCCGTGGCTCTTCTCAACCACAGTCCTCGGTGGTTTGTCTTCCGCATTAGCTTCTCATGCCGGAACACCCTCTTATTTGTTTACCTGCTTAGTGTTGGCCTCTTGCAGGTAGAGTGGCCGCTTCTTGGAGGGCAAGGCCTCTTTTTCTTGTTCATCATCACATCCTATTCCGCAGCGGTGCCTGTGCAGGAAACTGGTCACAGTTGTGCTCAGTCGTTTAACTATACGAGAGTTGGTGCTGTCCTAGCATAACAAGGGAAAGAGCAAGTGGGAAGAGATTCTGAGTCCCTTCCTTGTGTTTTCAAAGCATGAAGGTGGAGCTGGGATTGGAGTCCGGCCTGCAGGACCCTCAACTTACCCATCGTCTGGGCACTAAGCCGCCTCCTTTGTGAGATTCGCGGACTTCCTCTGCCTCCTACTCCCACAGAGGTGGTCCCTGTGCAGCTTGGCCTGTTCCTCCCCCACCCCACATCCTCACCCCACAGCCTCACCCCATGCTGCCCTCCCTGTTCTTACCTCTTTCTAAACACCCACCCCATCCTCACCCCGAACACGTTGATCAAAATCCCACCAACTGCCGGGCCTCTCCCAGGCTCATGCTCCAGGCCAGCCTTCTCTCCTGGCAGTGCTGATAGCTCACCTCCAATCAGACCTTGAATCATGGTCTCTAATCTTGCCCCTTGCACTCATTATTCTTGGTGCAGTGACTCAGTTTTTTAATCTGCAAAATGAGGCACTGGGGCCAGATGATGTTAAAGGCTACTCCCAACCCCTTTCCTTCTTTGGAAGTGAGGACCCTGTGTTGACATTCTTCTTGACGAATTAACTTTTTGTGACTGTATGTGTGAATTCTCCAGACAGATGGTAAAATCTTTGAGGAAAGAGATTTTTAATCTTAGAGCAAACCCTGAGGCCCCCAAAGCCTGATTAGACACAGTGGGTACTGTGTGTCTACTGTTAAAGACAGCTATGTGATGAGAGTGAAGAAGCATGCCAGGATTTCCATGTCCCATGCCAGTCGCGGGCCGCGGGAGATGTTGGGATTGGCCTTACGTGCGTATGGGCTGGCTGTTTACATAAAACGTACTGCACTCCATAGGGCTGAACTCCATGCTGTTTGACCATGGGAAATGGAAGACGGAAAGAAATCAAATATTTTCTTGATAATACATTATTAGTAGAAAATTCTAGTTTAAGTTGAAATCAGAGAAGACCTAAAGTTTTTGAGAAAAGTCATGAGTTTGTAGGTCATCAAAGACCACGTAGGTTCTTTTCTGGTGTCAGAATCGCCTGTGCTATCTTGGAAACCTAATTAGGAGTGTTACAAATTCAGTCCCATACATGATTAAACATTGATTTCATTTCGTTATTATACCTTTTGAAATGTAACAGTTCTTTCATTCCTTTAATTTTCACTGAAACCTAGGTGTGAGATCAATAGGGAGCTTATTCTCCGAGAGCTCTGGTTCAGGGTAAGGTCTCCACTGGTGATAGATTCTAGAGCTGACTTCAGAAGCTCCATCTCAGAAAAAGGGACAGAGCCGAAGTTTGTCTTTTCAGAAAGCTCAGGGTTTCCTCCCTGTGGCCCTGCAGTTGGCATCAGGAGCTGGGCTTGTGCTCATTGGTAGCAACTGTGCCTTTATGGAAGTGTGTTCATTTTCTCTGTCTTTGTCTATATTTATTTATTAAAAAGTCTTTTTTTTTTTTTTTTTGAGACAAGATCTTGCTCTGTCACCCAGGTTGGAGTGCAGTGGCATGATCGTAGCTCACTGCAGCCTCAAACTCCTGCCTTAGCCTCCCTAGTAGCTGGGACTACAGGTGCATGCCACTACATCGGGCTAATTTATTTTTATTTTTATTTGTAGATACGAGTTCTTGCCATGTTGTCCAGTCTGGAACTCCTGGTCAAGCATTCCTCCCGTTTGGCCTCCCACAGTATGGGATGACAGGCATGAGCCACTGCACCCAGCCACATCTTTTTTATTTCTAATGAATTTTGTTTCCCAATTTATTTTCATTTTTTGAAACAGAGTCTTCTCTGTCACCCAGGCTGGAGTGCAGTGGAGCAATCCTGGCTCACTGCAGCCTTGACCTTCCGGGCTCAGCAGGCCTGCCACCACAGCCCCCCTAGTTGCTGAGACTACAGGCATGCATCACCACACCTAGCTATTTTTTTTACTTTTTGTGGAGAAAGGGGTCTCGCTATGTTGCCCAGGCTGGTCTCAAACTCCTGGACTGAAGTGATTCTCCTGCGTTGGCCTCCTAAAGTGCTGTGATTGCAGGCATGAGCCACTGTGCCTGGCCTGTTTTCCTTCTTAATTTCTCTTTTAGCCATCTTAGGGAATGTGCCCTTTTTGGTAAGCTGAAGAAAGTATTTTTTTTTCTTTTTCTTTTTCTCCCCGCAAAGAGGTGAAATACACATTTAACTAAAGGTCTTGATGGGCGGGGTCTATCTTTTCTGTAAGTGTAGAGGTTCTGACTCTTCCTGGAATGGAGTACCTCCCTGGCAGTGGGGTTGTCCCTCGAGTGGTCTGATTGTACTGATAATGGAAGGAAGGTGTTTAGATCCCAGGACTACTTAATTTTCTTCTTTTGCCCCAAATGCTTCACACATAAGACGTGGAGGTGGTGGTGGAGGAGGGGGAGGAGGATAGACCCAAATAAAATTTAATTGGCCCTTTCAGACCTGCAGGGAGGCATGTGTGCCCAGAACTGCTTTTGCCGCTGCTTAAGCAGCTGCACTTTGAACTAGAGCAAGCAGAGGGAACTTAGCGTGTTCACCCAGCTTTAAAAAATAAGTCAGCGTTTCTTATCACTGTTGCTTTTGGTTCCTTTTATTTGCAAAGTTTCTGAAAGAGAATTTAAGGCTACTTTGCTTTGCATGGTCATTTCTGTGTTTTATTTAACTTTGAGTGATAAATGGTGCTTGTCTGAGTCTAGCCCCATGAGATTAAATTTAAAGGCTATTTTGGCTATTTTAATAGAGGAAAAAAATTTTTTTCATAAATCATTTTAACTAAATACCGTTAGCTTTCTTATCTGGCGTCTCAGGAGCAAAGAGTAGAATCTAAGTGCTGGCTTGAAGTGTTTGTGTGCACCCCTTTCAGCTGTAGTTAAGACCCTTGTGATCAAAGTCAATTCTGTAGCTCTGATATGCTTGCAGTAATTCTTTAACAGCTGTTTGCTATTTTCTCCCTGAAAAAAAAAAATCAGTAGAACCCAATAAAAAGAATAAACTAATTGAGAATGTCTGAATCTGACTTTAAAATGGGCCGTGATCTGAGAAAACGGAGGAAGTTTGAAAAGATGCTTTTTTTCTCTTTTAAATGGAAACAATATTCTCAATGATAAGAAACGGAGGGGTTAAAGGGGAAATGCAGGCCCCGGGCCCGGGCCGCCTCGCTTCCTACCTACGTGGCTCTGCATGAGTGGCTGACTATTCTCATCTCTACACGTGGAGAATACCTACCACTTGAGGCCCAGGTGACGCTCTAATGAGATCTTCTGCAAAAACACCTTGCAGAGAACACATATTTGGTTCTCATGAAAGTAGATTCTCTTCCTTCCTTTCACCCTGAACTTTAGTTTCCTTCTTGTTCTTTCATGGAATTGAGGCCCTGCTTTCAATGTAGAGCTGTTGGCTGGATCAGTGGGAGAAAAGAAAGCAAATGAAAGCACTCAAGAATAAAAAATCATGTGCTTGTGTCAGATGGAGTCATTCCTCTTATACCGCAGCTATCTGTGTAGTCTCACATCAAACTGGGACTTTCTTTGGAGAGGAATCATTACCTAAGCCAAAGCTGTGTCCCAAGGGGCCTTTTGGAAGGTCTCTAAGAACCAAGCACCACTTGGACAATTGCCCTGAAACCTCCATTTCTGCCAGGCTCGTTTACTGCCTTTTCGTGGACTTACCTGCAGCTTCTGTGAGCTTCAGTTTAATCAACGTGAAAATTGAGGGGGTTGCACTTTGCGCTCAGAAATTTTACGTGCATTTTTGCTTTCCTGATTTCTTAATCTCTATTTTCTTAGCTTCAAAACTTTTCCATTTTCCTAGAGTCAGGATGTTCCTGGGTGAACCATGTGTCCCTCTACCATGGACTGGATGAATGGTTTTAAGGTAGACATAGGATTTCAAGATCCTCTAGGGCAGGTCTTCTCAATAAGGGCTCTGTGGGTTCGTTTGAAGGAAGTGCTCAGCCAGCTGGATGCTCTTGTGTTAGAATGTAAATATAAAAACATTGCACGTATTAAATGGACTGATTTTTAAAAACTATCTGCCATGTTTGAACGTTCAATTATTTGCTATCTTCTATCACTTTGAGCATTTGAGCTGGAGATAATGATTTTAACTCATGAGACAGACACAGAATGACTTAGTTTGAGATTTCTCTTCTGTAGATAGAATGATCATGTAAAAGAGCAGTTCTCAAAGCTGTTAGCACTTTGTAACTTTGAACGAGAGCCTCATAGGTCTCTGTTTCCTCATTTATACAAACAGGAAGTTGGACCAGATACCCACAGTGGAATTCTGTGGCTCTGGTTTTATTTTATGGAATGTGGTCTTGGAAACATGATACGGGTTTCACAAATGTGTATCGACATGGGAGGCAAGGTGCTACTGGTGATAAGAAAATGAATAAAAATAATAACTACCCTCTGAAAAATCCCTTGCTGTGTGCCAGACATTGTGCCAAGTCTGTCCGTACATTATCTCATTTGTTGGTAAGTGAACCTATGAGGCAGGTGAGAATAACACTGATTAGTCTCACAGGGCCTAAGTGATTTGGCGCGGGTCACAGTGCTGGAGAGAAGGAGCTGGGTTCCCAGCCCAGGACCACGTACACCTAAGCCTGTGTGTCACTCACTTTGTTAATGGTCTGGGGCCATAAAGAGCTGTTAGGATAATACAGCATGTTAGCTGTGCTAGTGCCTGTGACAGGTGCCAGTGGGAGGGTGCTTTTTTTTTTTGACAGAGTCTTGCTCTATTGCTAGGCTGGAGTGCAGTGGCGTGATCTCGGCTCACTGCAACCTCCGCCTCCCGCGTTCAAGTGATTCTCCTGCCTCAGCCTCTCAAGTAGCTAGGACTACAGGCATGCACTACCATGCCCAGCTAATTTTTTTTTTTTAAGTAGAGATGGGGTTTCACCATGTTGGCCAGGATGGTCTTGGTCTCTTGACCTCGCAACCCGGCTGCCTCGGCGTTCTAAAGTGCTGAGATTACAGGCATGAGCCACCGTGCCTGGCTGGAAGGTGCTCTTAAGTGGGCAGGATGGGTTGAAGAGGGCGGAGTCTGCAGAAGGAAAGCCTAGTGACTGGGGTTTTGGCAATATCATCTCCACATGGTAGTTACTGATAAGGGCCAGGGCCCTGCAGAAAGAATGTCAGGGGACTGACAGATACAGGAGAAACCCGGGAGGTAGACCTGACAGGGCGGCAGCTGATGGGACAGAAGCAGGGAGCCCCCGGGAGTGGGAGAGCACCTGCGGTGATCAGGTTTACAGCCTGGATGCCTCAGTGCTGTCACCAAGGGCTAGGAAGTCAACTCTGTGACAAATGTTTTACTTGAAAGAATGTCTTCCTTCAGTTGACATGAAAGGAACATTGGTAATGTTGCCAAAAGAAGGCATTTCTTTTTTTGTTTGTTTGTTTGAGACGGAGTCTTGCTCTGTCGCCAGGCTGGAGTGCAGTGGCGCGATATTGGCTCACTGCAACCTCTGCCTCCAGGGTTCAAGTGATTCTCCTGCCTCAGTCCCCCGAGCAGCTGGGACTACAGGCACCCGCCACCATGCCCGGCTAATTTTTGTATTTTTAGGAGAGATGGAGTTTCACCATGTTGTCCAGGCTGGTCTCGAGCTCCTGATCTCAGGTGATCCACCCGCCTTGGCCTCTCAAAGTCCTGGAATTACAGGCGTGAGCCACAGTGCCTGGCCATAGAAGACATTGCTTTGTTTTTTTTTTTTTTTATCACAAAGAAGAATCTGTGGCTCTGGAAATAAACTTCCAGGATTCTTAGTGATTATGTAAATGGTACAAACTGGAAATAACAAATGGAAGTTGATTGCTTGGTTTCAATTTATGTTAGGAAAGTTATATTTACTCCTTGCATTCCAATTTCCTCATCTCCCCAGAAGCTACTCTGTTAAGCTTGTCACACCTGGGTGACCACCAAGCTGGAAAAGCATTTAGATCCATTGTTTTCAAAGGACTCTGTTCAAAAGCATTAGAAAGGAGCAGGTCAGTTGCTTTCTTCAGCCCATTGTTTAGTTTTGATGTAATTTGCCTGTGACATGAACTATAAAGTGCAATTGGCTATTATCCCATCTTCCAGTGGCCATTTGTCAGTAAGTATTTCTGCCAGCAAACAGAACTCAGGTGCTCCATTTCATTTGATCTAGGCATAAGACTGAGTGTGCAAAGCACTACAGAGCAAGACCAGAGGGCATTTTGTAGTTGTTAGGTTATCACAACGATACCTTTTTTCATGTTTGAAAGCTGAATTACTTTCCTAGGGCAGCCATAACAAAGTACTACAAACCTGTGGCTTAAAAAATAGGCAGTTAAGGCCAGGCACGGTGGCTCACGCCTGTAATCCCAGCACTTTGGGAGGCTGAGGCGGGCGGATCACGAGGTCAGGAGATTGAGACCATCCTGGCTAACACAGTGAAACCTCATCTCTACTAAAAATACAAAAAATTAGCCGGGCGTGGTGGCGGGTGCCTGTAGTCCCAGCTACTCGGGAGGCTGAGGCAGGAGAATGGCATGAACCCGGGAGGCGGAGCTTGCAGTGAGCCGAGATTGTGCCACTGCACTCCAGCCTGGGTGACAGAGTGAGACACTGTCTCAAAAACAAAACAAAAACAAACAAAAAAACACAGTAGGCAGTTACTATCTCACAGTGCTGGAGGGGTAGGTGAAACAGAGCTGACTCCCTATCTTCCTGACCACCCATCCCTTGCCAGGGACTCCCATTTGCTGACCCCAACCAGAAGCCCCGGAGTAAGAGAGCTGAGGTGAGCAGTCTGTGGAGCTGGGCCTGCAGTGAGAGAAGATCCAGGGCACCCTCTGTGGTTGGAGGTGACCATGACTTCTGCCTCACAGAGAACATGGAGGCTGTGAGGCGTGGGCTGCCTCCACCCCTGCCTCGCTAACCTCAGGTTCTCTTCCCCTGCCTTGGCTTCCATTCCTGCATTCTCTGACCATGGGATCCTTTTTACCCCCCGGCTGATCCTTCATCCCTTCACCTACAGGACAAGGCTTCGCATGGCAGGCATCAATAAGAATACCTTTCATTCACACTTCAGTCCTGGGATTCACAGACATGCTCTGAATTTCTAGATAGTCTTAGCAGTAGAATTCAAATGATGAAGAAAGAGACTGGTTTATGTAGTAGTCACAGCATAAGTTGAATATAAGAGCTGAAAAAACCTCAGATGTTACTATTAACCATCTTATCTCTTAGCCTGATTTAATTATTTTTGTAAGGACGAAGACGACATATTAGAGCTGTTAAATGGGACGTCTGGTTTCATGATCCAGTGCCAAGAACAACACTTTTCCTTTTATTGACTTGATTTCAGTTGCATTTCACAGCTCATTGCATCCAGGTAGATTTCTCCACGATGATCGGACCTCCTGTGTGTTGCCCACAGGATGAGCTGCTTGGACTCGCACTGCTCCTCTGGTTGTGCCCTGGGGTTTATTACGATCTCACCCATTATTCCCATCACACGAGGAGAACTCTCACTCCAAGCACAACAGTCGAGTGTTTGCTAACTGTGGACTCTGCACTCCCTCATGAAACCAAGAGTGTTTCTTCTTGCGTTTCCCTTCCTTTCCATTTTAAGGAACATTTCTCTAAGGCAGACTTTCCCATCAGGACCCTCCCCTGCCTTGTGTCTCTTTTAAAGCTTTTAAAGCTCCTGAGAGGTCCGTGGCCATCTTAGAAAATACAGTTCTGATTTTCTCCAGAAAACTGGTTCAGCAGAAACCAAGACACTGCCAACAGCCCTCCGGCGTCCTGCCAACCGGGCTGTTAGAGTCTTTATGTGGGTAGGTACAAGTTGCCTTGCTTAGCTTCCAAACTTATTTTTGCCCTCTTGTCTGGCTCCTAAAATGCTGGATCCAGGGGCCTGGAGACTTGGTTTTGTCTCTGGTTATTGTTTAGTGGCACACAAGTACTGACTGAAAACAAGGGCGTTTTTGTACATCCCTTGTACCCGCATGAACTCTTGGGGAGGTCAGTGATGGTTGGAAGTCCCTGCTGGCACTGTCTGTGCCGTAGCATTGGGGGAGCACTTTAGTTGTCCATTTTTTCCAGGCTAATCCATCCCTTAATGACTTAAGTTGACATTTGTTGAATTATAGTGTATGAGTTTGCTAGCACTGCTATAACAAAGTACCACAAACCGGGTGGCTTGAAGAATCTCAGTGTATGGGCTCAGCTCTGGAGACCAGCTGTCTGAGATCAAGGTGTTTTCAGGGTTGGTTCCTTCCAAGGGTTGTGAGGAAAAGTTGGTCCTGTGCTTCTCTCCTGGCTCCTGGAGGTTTGCTGGTAATCTGTGGCGTTCCTCGGTTTATAGATACATTGCCTCTGTCTGCCGTCATCTTCACATGGTTTTCTTGCTGTGCAAGTGTCTCTGTATTTTCCCCTTTCATAAGGACGTGGTCATATTAGATTAGGGCCCGCCCTACTGACTTCATTGCAACTTGATCATTTTCAAAGACCTGATTTCCAAATAAGTTCATACTCAAACAGGTACCAGGGATTAGGACTTCATCTTTGTGTGTGTGTGTGTGTGTGTGTGTGTGTGTGTGTGTGTGTGTGTGGAGGAGGGGAGATGTAGTTCAACACAACTGTATAACAACTCCCATTGTTTTATTTTAACAAACCATTTGAAAAATGGCTGTGCCGTTGACTGCTGCTGCGACTTCTAGCTGTGTAACTCATTTCCCCAGTTTTCTGCTCTTGTTCTTTTGGAGCATAATGTAGTCTGGGACATTTTCCCAGTAAGCGGAGGAGACCAGAACTCTTAAATCACATGTATGTGTACTTGGAATTAGAACTGAAGTACGGGTGGCCATATGAGTTGAGAAATCTCAGCTGTATTAATCAAATGAACTGTAAGAGCGATTGGTTTTTTTGTTGTTGTTTTCGAGTTATTTTTCTTCACCATCACTCTCCCACCACCATTTCCCAGTGGATCAGTAGTGGGAGAGTGCGAGTTTGAAAGCTACCAGGAGCAACTCTCAATCAATCGTGTTGCATTTCTTTTTTTTTTTTTTTTGAGATGGAGGCTCACTCTGTCGTCCAGGCTGGAGTGCAGTGGCACAATCTCGGCTCACTGCAAGCTCTGCCTCCCGGGTTCACGTCATTCTCCTGCCTCAGCCTCCCGAGTAGCTGGGACTACAGGTGCCCGCCACCACGCCTGGCTAATTTTGTTTGTATTTTTAGTAGAGACGGGGTTTCACCGTGTTAGTCAGGATGGTCTCGATTCCCTGACCTCGTGATCTGCCTGCCTTGGCCTCTCAAAGTGCTGAGATTACAGGCGTGAGCCACCGTGCCCCGGCTTCCTGTTGCATTTGTAACGTTCATGTTCATTCCGGCAGATGTCCGTTCTTTAGATGGATAGTCCACGTTGAAAAAATGTCTTCACTATTATCCTAGCATTCGCTCAGGCTTCCAGAAGCTATGCTGGGGAAACATCACTAATCATTTAAGAAATGCAAATCAAAATCACAGTGAGATACCAGCTCACACTTACTAGGATGGCTACTATTTTAAAAAAAAAAAAAAAGAAAAAGAAAAAACAAGTACTGATGAGGATATGGAGAAGTTGGTTCTCTGTGCACTGTTGGTGAGAGTGTAAGATGGTGCGGCTGCTGTTGAAAATATTATGGCAGTTCTCAACAAATTTAAAATAGAGTTGCTGTATGATCCAGCAATCCTCCTTTGGGGGCATGCCCAGATTGAAAGCAGGATCTTGTAGAGATAATTGAACACCCATGTTCATAGCAGTACTGTTCACGCTAGTCAGGAGGTAGAGGGATCCCAAACATCCATCCTTGGATAAATGGAGAAGCAAAGTGTGTTACATACGTGCAAAATGGTGTATTATTCAGTCTTAAAAAGGAAGGAAATCCTGCCATATGCCACAACATAGATGAACCTTGAGAACATTATGCTGAGTGAAATAAGCCAGTTACAAAAAGAAAAATACTATATGACTCTACTAATATGAGGTACATAAATAGAAACAAAGTAGAATGGTGGTTGCTGTGGGAAGGCAGAAATGGAAGCTGTTTAATGGGTACAGAGTTTGTTTTGCCAAATGAAAAAATTGGGAGATCTTTTTCACAACAATAGAATATACCTAGCACTACTGAATGTGCACTTAAAAATGGCTAAAATGGGCCGGGCGTGGTGGCTCATGCCTGTAATCCCAGCACTTTGGGAGGCCAAGGCGGGTGGATCACCTGAAGTGTCAGGAGTTCGAGACTAGCCTGGCCAACATGGTGAAACCCTGTCTCTACTAAAAATACAAAAAATTAGCTGGGCGTGGTGGCAGGCGCCTGTAATCCCAGCTACTGGGGAGGCTGAGTCAGGAGAATCGCTTGAACCCAGGAGGCGGAGGCTGCTGTGAGCCAAGATCGTGCCATTGCACTTCAGCCTGGGCAACAAGAGCGAAAATCCATCTCAAAATAAAAAGAAAAAAGAAAAATGGCTAAAGTGGTAAACCCCATGTTACGTGTTTTTTAAAATCACAATTAAAAAAAAAAATGCCACAGAGCAGCAATGTGATTTTGAAACTAGTTAAATTAGCCCCAGCTGATGGAAGTTTAAAATTCAAGTTTTCCTACCATTCATCACTTCATTTGGTGATTATCTATTGTTGGTATAGTATATTGTTAGTTACCACTTTATGGATCTCGCCTTCCAGATCCATCAGACCCTTTAAGGCTGTGACTGGCTTCTCTAGGATTTCCCCGGTTGCCAGGGTGTTTCCTGCACATACCAGGAGTAAAAAGTTAATGGAACTTTTTTTTTTCTGTTCATTGATCCACTTATGGGATCTTCTACAAATTACCTAATTCTAAGGATTGGTTCACCTCTTCTTGCATGATTTGCTTGGTTTCTAGGCTATCTAATGATTGAAAGCATATTGCAAAGATATAGAACGTTAAAATGATACTGAAGTTACTAAAGGTATTAGATGTTCTTTATTTTCTAGCAGTTGCTATATGCACTGACCAGTTGAGTAATAAGATTCTCATAACGTCAGAAATAGGAATTTATTATTCTTTTTAACAAATACAAGATGACAGAATCTTTTAATATTTGTATAAAACTTATCTTTGAGCAAGCAAGCCAAGTAGCATCTCCCTGCTGCTCTAGACATGCAGATCCTGCAATTAAATATTGTTTTTTGAATAGCATATGACATTCCAAGCAGAGAGCTGCCAAGACATAGCATGTGGACCTTGCTCTAGTTAATTCCTTGCTAGTGACACATTTTCTGTTTACCCTTCTACCCACATTTCCCCACATTTCTTTGCGAAGATTCAGCTAGCGGTGAAGATGAAGATGGAACACATTGAGAATGGTGTTTGTGCTGCTGTGTTGCAGCGTTCGGAAACCTGCAGTGAGGGATTTTTTTGAAAGAAATTTAAAATTTATGTTTTAATAAAAGGGTAGCATTTGGGTAAGTTTCCCCATTATGAAACCTATTAATATTTTATTTACAACATGAGGCCTCTGAGTAACAATGTAAAATATTATTAACTATTATAACAGTGACAGGACATATATACATTAATAACATAATCTCAGATTTCTTTTTTTTTTTGGAGACAGGGTCTCTCTGTTGCCCAGGCTAGAGCAAGTGCAGTGGTGCAATCATGGCTCACTGCAGCCTCAACAACCTGGGCTCAAGCGGTCCTCCCACCCCAGCCTCCTGTTTAGCTGGGACCACTCTCCACCAGCTAATTTTTAGATGATGATTATTATATACTTTATTTATTTATTTATTTATTTAATAAAGATGGCATCTTGCTTTGTTTCCCAAGCTTCAGTTTTTTTTTTTTTTTTTTTTTTTTAAGTGGATAAGGGTTACACAGCATAGCATATAATAAAAACTAGAAAGGTCGTGTCAGCAACCCTGTTGGAAAGCCGTGGGGCTTGCAATATCTCACTTGAGTTACTACGCCTCATTTATCTCTACTGTATTGGCTGTTAAGGGTTAAGAATATGAAATAAAAAGAAATGGTAGACAATACACGGATTTACTGTATGAGTGTTGAAGAAATACTCAGAAAGCAAGCGTTGTTTAAAATCCAAGTTGTGATGGTATAATGGTATTTCCTAGCAGGCAGCCTGATGGTCACTGGTCATGCCTAGTACCATAGGATAAATGAGCCATTGCCTCTTACTTGCTTTAGAGAAGTGGGCAGTCCCCTCCCCTCACCCAAGAGAGACTTATTTGGGCATTATTGAAAAAAAATTTGTCACTGTCCGTGAGCCTGTTATAGATAATTTTAATAATTACATGTTAACATTACGACTTTGAGTATAAGAGGTTTTGGCATCTTTGAACACATTATAGGCTTCAGTGAGAACAAGAGAAACATATTTGGTCTTTCACAGAAATTAACCCTAAACCCTCCGAGTTCTTTAGTATTCACCCCAGTGCAATGTATGTTTATTGTAGCAAATTGAGAAAATGCATAAATGGTTAAAGAAATAAAAGCCTCCATCATTCAACCAAACAAAAGCATTGATGATTTAGATTATGTCCTTGCAGTTGTTTTCTTTTATCTATGTTCTCAATTAAGAACCTTTGGATTGTAAGCAATAGTAAATGACTCTGGTTAATGTCAGCAGAGAAGTGGGCTTGTTGTGAGGTCCCTGGGCAGCTCACCATGGTCAAAGAGTGTGGACATGAATTACTGTGACCTAGGCAGTCACCCCATTTGTCTTTTTTCTGCTTTTTTTTTTTTTTTTTTAATAAAACCAGAATATGTTATACATGGTGCGTGTTCCTCACTTTCTGTGCCTTGGGAAACACTGCTGTGATGGGTATAATGAGTCTCAAAGAGGAAGGATCTATGGGTAAAGGAGATGAACACAGAAACAGCCTCCTAATTTGTCAGTAAGCCATGTAGTTAGCAGGTGTATTAGTCTGTTCTCATGCTGATAATAAGGACATACCCGAGACTGGGTAATTTCTAAAGGAAAGAGGTTTAATGGACTCACAGATTGGGAAGGCCTCACACTCATGGCAGAAGGCGAAGGAGGAGCAAAGGCACATCTTACATGGCGGCAGAAAAGAGAAAGTGTACAGGGGAGTTGCCCTTTATAAAACCGTCAGATCTTGTGAGACTTATTCACTACCACGAGAACAGTATGGGGGGAACTGCCCCCCCCATAATTCAGTTATCTCCACCTAGCCCTGTCCTTGATACATGGGGATTATTACCGTTCAAGGTGAGATTTGGGTGGGGACACAGCCAAATCATATCAGCAGGGAATGGTTTAGCAGTTCACAATGACAAGCCTGGGTGCAAAGATAACCCCAAGATACTGCTTCGGCCAAGCTGATATTTGGACAGAGGACACAGAAAATAAATTCTTAAGCTCTGGAGCTAGGGAGAATAGAGGATGGCAAAAAAAGAATACTCTGGACAAGCTTAGTGACAGTCAAGGAAAGCAGAAGCAGTCAAGCAGTTTACAGGGCAGTGCATGCTTTCCATGTAGATGGTATGTGGTCATTCATTTCTATTTTCTATTTCATATTTTATTTTACTTTATTTTATTTGAGACAGAAGCTCGCTCTGCTGCCCAGGCTGGAGTGCAGTGGCACGATCTTGGCTCACTGCAACCTCCACCTTCTGGACCAAGTGATTCTCCTCCCTCAGCCTCCCGAGTAGTTGGGATTACTGGTGCCTGCCACCATGCCCGGCTAATTTTTTGTATTTTTAGTAGAGACAGGGTTCCAGCATGTTGGCCAGGCTAGTCTCGAACTCCTGACTTAAGGTGATCCGTCTGCCTTGGCCTCCGAAAGTGTTGGTGAGCCACCACGCCCGGCCTCATTTCTGTTTTGGAGTTCAGATTTATAAAGGGACTGGAGTACTTTTTTTCCTCATAGAGATAAAATATCCTCTTTAAAATTTGCCCTTTTGCTTTATTTTTGTTTTATTTTATTTTATTTTTTTGAGATGGAGTTTTGCTCTTGTGGCCCAGGCTGGAGTGCAATGGCATAATCTTGGCTCACTGCAACCTCTGCCTCCCGGGTTCAAGTGATTTTCCCGCCTCAGCCTCCCAAGTAGCTGGGATTACAGGTACTCGCCACCATGCCCAGCTAATTTCTTTGTATTTTTAGTAAAGATGGGGTTTCGCCATGTTAGCCAGGCTGGTCTTGAACTCCTGACCTCAGGCGATCTGCCCACCTCGGCCTCCCAAAGTGCTGGGATTACAGGCATGAGCCACCGTGCCCGGCCTTTTTTGTTTTTTGTTTTGTTTTTTTTTTTTCCTTAACTAGTGAATCTTTAGGGGCCTGTTGTTTTTTTCTTCACTTAGTCTCACTTTACCACCGTCTAAACTGCGGTTTGGTATACAGTCACTTCAGATTTTATTTACTTTTATTTTGAAGGAGAACTGGAATTTGTAGGAAAAGATTTCTATCAGAAATAGTTTTCAGATTTTCATGCTAGGAGTGTAGATTTCATAAATGGGCACCGATGTGCCTAGTTAATAATGTATGCAAAGATCATCATCTTACAGATTCCAGGCATGCCTCATCTTATTGCTCTTTGCTTTATTTGCCTTTGCAGATACTGCGTTTTCTACAAGTTGAAGGTTGGTGGCAACTCTGCATTTCGCATGTCTATTGGCCCCATTTTTCCAACAGCATGTGCTTATTTAATGTCTCTGTGTTAGCATTTTTTAGCAATAAAGTATTTTTAAGGTATGCACATTGTTTTTAAAGACATGCTGTTGCACACTTACTAGACTACAGTATGGTGTAAGCATTTTTTTTTAATGCACTGGGAAACCAAAAAATTTGTGTGACTCATTTTATTGAAGTGGTTGCTTTATTGCGGTGGTCTGGAACCGAACTCATAGTATCTCCAAGGTATGCCTAGATATCTGTTCTGAGAAAGCTGCGCTTTGAAACTTCACATTGAGTGAATGATGATTTCAATACTATTGTCTGATTTTTCCCGGAAATCAATCTCTAATGGTTTTCCTATTGACAGAAGATCGAATGAGGACCCCGTGAAGGCCTTTCATGGTATCTGTTGTCATTCAGGAGGCTCAGAAGTTCAAGGGCCTCTGTCTGCAGGCTGGTATGTTCTTCTGGGCCCCAGGCCCTCAGGCTTTGAGGCTGTAAGCGAGCACTTGCCTGGGTGTAACTATCCAGCTCAGTGGGTAGGTTTTTCCAAGGCATGGATGGTTGACAGCTTGGCAGAGCATCTCATCCAGACCATCTCACTTTTTCCATTTGTATAGAATTCTCTGTTAAAACAAAGGTGTTGTCTAATATTAAGAGGGAGTGGTGTTAATAAATAACATCTTCTTCCTCTCCTGAGTTCAGAACTAATTAAGAAAGAGGCATGATATCCATGGCTAGTCACAGTGTCCATCCTGTTACTGATGAATGCTGGACTTTGATGCCTGTCAGCCAGGCTGGTTAACTATGCCCTGAATTAGACACTCAGTCACTGGTGTGCAGACTGGGAAGCCACAGGCTCCCCCACCGTGAGAACTCTCCAGAACACGTGCTGTCGGTGAGCAGGTAGAAGTTACAGGAGAGGGGAAAGAACTGAGCCAAGGAGTCCCAGCTCCTTCCCCCAAATACACTCATTAGATAGACAAGCCCCAGGGTGGGGCCAGGAGGGTTCCCCAGCTGAAGCTCGCCCACGGGTACCATGAAGAGGAAATTGTGTTTAAATGTTATTACAAGTCCTTGAAGGTTCTATGCATGTGAAGAAGTTTGAATTCTCAGGGGGAAACTGAAAAGCTCTGGAAATCACATACTGCTCAATTCAATTCGGAAGGTTTCAGTTCCTAAGGAGCATTTTCACTTCCTTTCAAACTTAAAAAATTGTGGTCCAAGGAATGACATGGGATTCTGACTGTTTATGACCCACGCTAACTGATTTAGTGACTTCTGCCAGTGCAGAAGACTCGGATTTTCCCCTGAAAGAGCGCCCTGCTCATCTCGGAAAGGTTCAGGCTGTTGGGTCCATTCTGCAAGGACTCGCTTCGTGTATTTCCTTTACAAGTCAGAAATGGAAAAAGAGGAAATTACCATCCCACATCTTTTCTTGATGTGTATGAATGCGTCTGCCTCTGACTCTGAGGATTTCTTCCCCAATCAGGTAAAAGTTGACATTTGCCACCAAGTCATTACGCTTCTAAGCTTTCATTTTATTTCATCAGGACTGACTGAGCATCAGCATTCTGGCCGAGTCCTGCAGTTTTACCCACTGTGCAGGTCAGCGGTTTCTTCAAGGACTCTGGCCCTGGCTTGCTGGCGTCCTCAGACTGTGTGGATGTTACCTAGGGGCTTCCTCTCACCTCGCCTTCATTCTTGGTCCTTGTTCTTAGATGGATGGGAGGTTCAGTTGTTGGAAACTACCAGTTAGACTAAGAAAGCTGGACTTCTTTCATATTCCTTAAGGCAAGTAGGGTGTAAGTAAGTGGCCTGTTGGCTGATCTCGAACATTAGAGAGCATAAGGTTCATTAATAATATTCTGACTTTTTGTTACCTAAGCCAGTTTACTGATTAAGAAATCATCTGGTGAAATCTCAAATATTTTAAAATGCTCAAAGAACATATTGCTTCAGCTTCATTAAATACTTGTCTAAACACCTGGAAAAAATTTCCACCTCTGTTTCACAATACTTTGTGTAGTGAAACCTGGTGGAGTGATAGTATGTTAGTTATTACGGAAATAATGTGGACAATTCACAAGCAGAGTGTTTGCTCCATAAAATTAAACCTGAAATATGTTTGCTTGCTCTTAAGTTAGAAGTATTGACAAGCAGGAAACAAAAAGAAAGAAATGAATGTATGGACAAGCAGCTGAAGACGAAGCTCAGAGATTCTGTAGTATTCCATTGGCTGTCTATCTAAATATGACACAACAGCCTCCATTCCGAGAAAGCAAATTGAGCTGACAGGTGCCACGAAGCCCATCTTTCCACGTAGGACCAAAAGACTCTGAAACACTCCCAGCTTCTCCACTTTAATATTCTCTTAGAAACACTGGATTTGTAATAATGCCTTTTAAACCAGGGGTTAGTAACATCTTATAATTCCAATGATATCAATCAAAATAAATTTTCTTTAGAGGATAAACATAGCTAACTAGATTTCTTCCCATATCCCTCATTGAGTAATAAAAAGTAGGTAGTTTGGGTCTCTCCTGACCTTGATGGCAGTGACAGTGCTGGCGAGATTTTTATGTCTGAGTCCGTGTGTGTACCCCACCTTCTGGCTTCTTTGATGGCTGTGGTGGAGCTGCTTGGCATTTTCACACCCCTGAACACCTTCATCAGTTTTACAGAGAACTTAGTGTGGTCCTCCCCAGGCAATACCCCCAGAGCCACATTGGAGTCACATAAGTTTCATCACAATGCCCAAGGCTGTGGGCCCCAGGGAATCGAGGGTAATATTCTAACACAAATCAAAGTCTCAAAAAAGCCACAAGTGACTTGAAGGCACTGAGAAGAAATTCTATAGTGATTTATGTCTGATATCATGCATAGAATTCCATTATGCCTGATGTTTCAAATATAAAGAAATCTCCTGGGGAGATGATAAAAGGAGCTAAACAGGTACTGGAGACAGAGGGGGAAACTGCCTGTCTCCACAGCGGAGTGATGCCTGGGTGTGGGATACTCAAGGTAGGAATAGAACATTTGGCGATAGCTTAGAGTGGGTGGGATGTCAAAAAGCTTACTATCTTAATCATTTTTAAGTATACATTTCACTAGTGTTAATAAGTATATTCACGTTGCTATGCATCAGAGCTCCAGAGCTCTTTCCTTTTGCAAAACTGAAACCCTAGATACATTAAACAGCCCCCATTTCCCCCATCCCCCAGCCCCTGCCAACCATCTAGTCTCGTTTTATACACTGCTTTATTCCATATCATTCATAAACCGTACAATTCACCTTTTTTTTTTTTTTTTTTCACTGAGATGGAGTTTTGCTCTTGTTGCCCAGGCTGGAATGTAGTAGTGTGATCTCGGCTCACGGCAACCTCTGCCTCCTGGGTTCAAGTGATTCCCCTGCCTCAGCCTCCAGAGTAGCTGGGATTACAGGCATGTGCCACTACACCCAGCTAATTTTTGTACTTTTAGTAGAAATGGGGTGTCTCCATGTTTGTCAGGCTGGTCTCGAACTCCCGACCTCAGGTGATCCACCCGCCTCGGCCTTCCAAAACTCATATAATTGGAATCATCCAATATGTGGCCTTTTGTGACTGGCTTCTTTTCTAGGCCTGTTTTTAGAACAAAGAGGGATGAACCTTTGCTTTACCATAAATAACCCTCATCACATAGCATTTTTTTTTTCTTCAAAAATCTTGATTTGTAGCCAGGAAAAAGTGATTTTGTCAAGATATGGAGCTCTCCATCTAAGCAGCACCTGTATGAAAACTTACGAAAAGAACTACGCTTCCAAACACGATTTAATTAAAACCATATAAGGCCATAAATCTAGTAATATGATGCCTGCTGAGAGCCTTCCTTAGCTTGCACAGAAAATGCATAGACGTTGCCAACATCTCCCACGTGCATTTCTAAAATAATACAGTTGGCCATTGAACAACACAGGTTTGAACTTCTCAAGTCCAGTGTTATGCAGAGTTTAAAAAAATATATTGGAAAAATTTTTGGAGGTACGTGACAATTTGAAAAAACAGACGAACCTCATAGCCAAGAAATAAAAAAATTAAGAAAGTGAGGTATGTCATGAATATATAAAATATATGTTGATGGTCTATTTTATCATTTACCACCATAAAATGAACACAGATCTATTACAGAAAGTTAAAATTTGCCAGGTGTAGCGGCTCACGTCTCTAATGCCAGTACTTTGGGAAGCCAAGGCAGGCGGATCATGAGGTCAGGAGTTTGAGACCAGCCTGGCCAACGTAGTGAAACCCCATCTCTACTAAAAATACAAAAATAAATTCGCCAGGCGTGATGGCACACGCCTGTAATCCCGGCTACTCCAGAGGCCGAGGCAGAAGAATTGCTTAAACCCAGAAGGTGGAGGTTGCTGTGAGCCAAGATTGCGCCATTGCACTCCAGCCTGGGCAACAGAGTGAGACTCTATCTCAGGGGGAAAAAAAGAAAAAGTTAAAATTTAGGCTGGGCGCGGGTGGCTCATGTCTGTAATTCCAGCATTTTGGGAGGCTGAGGCAGATGGATCACTTGAAGTCAGGAGTTCAAGACCAGCCTGACCAACATGGTGAAAACCCATCTCTACTAAAAATACAAAATTTGCCGGGCATGGTGGCCGGTGCCTATAATCCCAGCTACTTGGGAGGCTGAGGCGGGAGGCTGAGGCAGGAGAATTGCTTGAACCTGGGATGCGGAGGTTGCAGTGAGCTGAGATCACGCCGTTGTACTACAGCCTGGGCAACAAGATCGAAACTCCATCTCAAAAAAAAAAAAAAAAAAGTTTATCAAAACTTACACAAACACTGATGGACTGTATGTGGCACCGATTACAGTTGAGAGAAATGTAAACAAATATAAAGATGCAGCATTAAATCATGACTGCATGAAATTAACTATAGTAATACTGTACTACTGTCCCAGTCTCATAGCCACTTCCCATTGCTGTTGCAGTGAACTCGTGTTGTTAGTATCCGCTTCAAACGTGGATCATCTCTGCCATGAGCAGTTCATCTCCAGTAAATTGCTTATCTCAGTAAAAAGTGATCGCTCGTGGTTCTTGCGTATTTTTTCATCACATTTAGTTCAATACTGTAAACCTTGAATGACACCATGGGACCTGTACGAAGTGGCACCATTGATTCTGGAAGTGCTCTCGAGAAGCAGAGAAAAGTCATGTCATTACAAGAAAAAGTTGAATTGCTTGATACGTAGCATAGATTGAGGACTGCAGCTGTGGTTGCCCACCATTTCAAGATAAATGAATCTAGCATAAGGACCATTTTTTTTTTAAAGAAAGAAAAAACTTAGTCAAGTGGTCGCTATGGCTACATCAGCAGGTGTGAGAACCTTGTGCTTTTTGCGAAATGCTGTTTTGTATTTAAAATGCAGCTTTTATGTGAGTGCAGGCTTGCTCTAAGAAAGTCATACCTATAGACTCTAATATGATTTGGGGAAAGTGAAAACTTAAGGCAAAAGGAAGGTGAAGGATCTAAAGCTAGAGAATGTCATGCCAGCAAAGGGGTGGTTTGATAATTTTAGAAAAAGGTTTGACTTAAAAAATGTTAAGATGACAGGAGAAGCAGCTTCTCCCAACTAAGAGGCAGTAGATGAGTTCCCAGATGCCATCAAGGAAAGCATATCTGTGAAACATGTTTTCCTGCAGATGTCTCTGCTACCCTTGAGGCAGCAAGACCAACCCCTCCTCTTCCTCCTCAGCCCACTCGAGGTGATGCTGATGAGGATGAACCCTTATGATGATCCACTTCCACTTAATAAACAGATTTTCTTAATAACATTTTCTTGTCTGTAGCTTTTTTGTAAGAATACAGTAATAATACACATACAAATTATGTGTTTAATCGACTGTATTAGTCCGTTCTCATGGTGCTAATAAAGAGAAATCTGAGACTGGATAATTTATTAAAGAAAGAGGCTTATTGGACTCACAGTTCCACATGGGTAGGGAGGCCTCACAGTTATGGCAGAAGGCAAAGGAGGAGAAAGGCATGTCTTACGTGGCGGCAGGCAAAAGAGAGAGTGTGCAGGGAAACTCCCCTTTATAAAACTATCCAATCTCCTGAGACTTATTCACTGTCATGAGAACAGCATAGGAAAGACCTGCCCCCACGATTCAGTTACCTCCCACCAAGTCCTTCCCAGGACACATGGGAATTATGGGAACTACAATTCAAGATGAGATTTGGGTGGGGACACAGCCAAACTATATCACTGTCTGTCTATGTTACTGATAAGGTCAACAATAGGCTATGAGTAGTTAAGTTTTGGGGGAGTCAAAAGTTCTCAGATTTTTGACCACGGAGGGGGTCTGTGCGCTGACCCCCACATTGTTCAAGGGCCAGCTGTACTTGAGGTAGCAAAGTAACTAACCCACTTAGCATGTGTTACCTTTGTTGTTTTAGAGAAAAACCCAACTTCCTGTCTGGGAAAGACTGATTAGTGGTATGGATGGGGTCTTACCTATTAAAACTCACCGGGAATTGGACTTCCTTATGGGTTAATGTAGCTACAGACTATTTTCAGCATATTTTTGAGGATTTACGGCAGCTGTGGGAAAATAACACCAGCATTCAGTACGTTGAACAATTAAGATACTTACCCTACCATAGCGAGAAAGAAGCCCCAAGGGAACAAGTGCCGGTTTACGCAGGTGTCTCCTAGTAGGCTCTCTACCCTGGACCGGCCCTGGTTGTGTTTTCTCTCCCTCATCCCATCATAAAAACTGGAGCCCACATCCGGGTTCAGCCAAGGCCCTCAGGGCAAACACTGGCTCCACTGCCTCTCTATTGCGTGTCTGCAATTCGAGCTCTTTGGGCCTGAGTTTCTTTACTGTTTTGCTTGATCAGCAGTGCGTTGACAAAGATGTTTATATTTTATCGAGCATTTTTAGCTGTTTCATATGATTTCTATAGTGTGGAATCATTTTAAGTGGTGTGAAGGGCAGAGCGGGAGGAGACATGGCTGGAGCTGAAGAACTGATCTCCAGCATAAGTGGGGCTGAGGTCCGGGTTAGGCAGTGCTCTTAGAGACTCCAGCAGGCCCCAGGCAGGGATGGCAGGCACCAAGTGGCCTGGGGGCAGTGGGGAGAGGTGGCCCCTCGGGTTTCTGGCTGGGCCACCGAGTGGTGGGTGGCACTGGTTAGTGAAGGGCTGCTCCACTGGTTTGTGAAGGGCTGTTCCTGGAGGAGATGAGGGGGGAGGGGTGCTCAGGTGAGACCTCTGGGGAGCAGGTGACTCACTGGCTCCAAGCGGGGAGCCCCACCTGGGCTTGCAGGTGGGGCTGCTGGTCCAGACTGTGCTAGAGGAGAGAGAAAGGGCTGCTATTTGCCTCTCAGCAGGTGAAGGAGGAGGTCCCCAAAGACACTTGGACAGGTAACTTCATCAGGAAGACGGCCACCTCTCTTCCCTAGAGAGCGAGAGTGAAGTGAGCAGGTGACATCTGTGGTGATCCCTCCACAAGGAGGGAAGGAGGCAGGAGGGGAGGCGGCTTTAGCCCCCTTTTCTTGTAGCCCTGTGGACTGGAGGGGCCTCGATCGTCTCTTCTACCCTTGCACAGGGTCACCCTTGGCCCAGGACCCCTGTGGCCAGTGGCTGGGGCCTTGTGCTGCTTAAAGCATGAGTTATTAGCACCACCGATTCAGGGTAGACGCACATTTTTCGGGGCTTTTTGAAAAGGAACATGCGATGACGAATGAATGATTAGATCTGAGGCCTTGGAGGGGTCAGCGAGTGCTGGCCTTGAAACTCAAGCTGCTTTGGCCTTGGTGGGAGTCTTGACTGCGTGGTGATGGTGACGGCTGGAGTGGCCTTCCCAGGCAGGAAAGGAGGATGCAGTGATGCTCCCAGTTATTGAAACCTGACTTTGTTCCCTGCTGGCAGCTGTTCTGAGAGAAGGGAGGTGCAGGGCATTGGGGGCAGGCAAACAGAGAAGGATGGTTGCATTCTATGACAAGTTGACAGCATTATGAGAAACTGTACCAGATCCTTTGTTAGTGGTTGGTCTGGGGGTTTGGGCAGAAAAAGAAAACATTAGAGTTGAGATGAAAAGGAAAAGAAATCATCTGACCAGGAAGACTGGAGTCTGGAGAGGTGGTCCGCCTGCGGACGTCATGTCACTGGTGCGGAGAGGATGAGAATTTCAGTGATTTCATCTCAAGATCACCATACTGACAAATAACACCTGAGAGAGTGGATTGGTTTTGTGTTGTGTTCTAGTGCGTTTTCATCGTGAACATCTTAGGATGGGAAGGCCTCGGGGAAGGGCTTTCGGGGAAGGACAGAACCAAGAGGCTTTAGTAGAACCTGGAAACCTGGCATTCCTTTGAAATCTGGCATTGATCTTTGCCCTCGACTTCCTAGGAGTTACAAGATCTGAAGCCGCTGTTTGAGATGCACAGCAGGACTCTGGTGGGTGACTCAGGAGAAGGAAGGCAGAAGGCAGAATCCCTGCCCTAGCGAAGATTCTAATCCAGCATGCGCACACGGCAGTCAAAGAACAGAGTGTAGACAGTGGGCAAACATAAGGGACTGTCGTATGGGGTGAGCGAAATTCTTAAGTGCCAAGGGATGCAAAAACTGGCCCTGGGAAGAGTCAGGAATGAGGTGGTTTCTGCCAGAGATGAGGTCTAAGTGGAGTTTTCAAGAAGGCTGTGGGCATGGCGGGCAGAGTTCTAGGGTCCTTGGGGTGCTGCTGGCAGGACGAGCCTGAGAGCTTCTGGGGAGGTGGACAGCATGTGCTGGGGACCCGGAAGCACCTCTAGGGGAGTGTGGGGCATTTTGATGGCAAGGCCCTTAAATACCACATGTTGCACACGATGGGATGGACTCCACAACACACACATGGAAGAGACCACCTCTCTGCAGGGACGTGTCCTGCACGTCTGGACTAGAATGCAAGCTTCTCTTTTTAGAAAAATCGGGCCAGGCATGGTGGCTCATGCCTGTAATCCAAGCACTTTGGGAGGCCCAGGCAGGAGGATCTCTTGAGGCCAGGAGCTCAAGACCAGCCTGGGCAATGTAGTGAGACTTCGTCTCTACAAAAAGCTTTAAAAACTGGCCAGGTGTGGTGGCTCACGCCTGTAATCCTAGCACTTTGGGAGGCTGAGGCGGGCGGATCACCTGAGGTCATCAGGAGTTCGAGACCAGCCTGGCCAACATGGTGAAACCCCATCTCTACTAAAAATACAAAAATTAACTGAGCATGGTGGTGCATGCCTGCAATCCCAGCCTGCAATCGGGAGGCTGAGGCAGGGGAATCACTTGAACCCAAGAGGTGGAGGTTGCGGTGAGCCGAGATTGCGCCACTGCACAGCAGCCTGGGCGACAGAGTGAGACTCTGTCTAAACACCACCACCACCACCACCAACAAGAAAACTTAAAAAATTAACCAGGCACGGTGGTATGTGCCTGTAGTCCCAGCTACGCAGGAGGCTGAGGCGGGAGGATCGCTTGAGCCTGGGAGGTCCATGGACAGATCCTCTGCTGTACAGCTTGTTTTTCTGTTTTATGTGACAGATGTAGCAATGCGTCTTGCATTGACAGGCTCTGCTTGCAGTCATTTTATATTAAACACAGCCTATTTTTAGATGGACCACCCTGAAGTGTTGTTTCAGATCTGTTAAAGAAACATATTTCTATGAATGTTTGTAGTGTACTCCCCCTCCCTCAAGGCCGTAGGGATGGTTAGTGTTTACTACCTTATGGAAACTGTTTTTCTGCATGCTTTTATCTGGAATAGCACTCAACATTCATTAGCTAAATAGGAAACTTATTTCAGAGGGGATCGTTTTTCATCCTAAAGAGGATTTTTAAAAATTTGGGGCCAGGTGCAGTGGCTTACGCCTGTAATCCCAGCACTTTTGTGAGGCCGAGGTGAGAAGATCTCTTATGGCCAGGAGTTGGAGACCAGCCTGGGCAACATAGTGAGACCTCTGTCTCTACAAAGAAAATTTAAAAGGTAGCCATGTGTGTTGCTGTGCGCCTATAGTCCCAGCTGCTTAGGAGGCTGAGATGGGAGGATTGCTTGAGCCAAGGAGGTTGATGCTGTAGAGCTGAGATTGCACCACTGCATTCCGGCCTGGGCAACAGAGCAAGACCCTGTCTCAAAAAAAAGAAATCTGGACTTGACTTAATATAAAATTTGGAAGATGTAAGGCTATAGAAAAACAGTAAAAAATGATTCAAGAATATTTTGTAATGCATGAAAGCTTTTGAAAGGCTAATTTTATCTTTAGTTGGATAAATATATTTTGGAAGAGAATAAGATTTTAACATGTGTATCTACATCATCTGTGTCTTTCACTAATAAGACAAGGTTCAACATCTGTCTTCAGAGTGCATTTTCTGTGGGAAGAACTTAGGTCGTAGGCATTTAGCTCAGAGAAAGTGAAAAAGGTACTTTTACTGCTCACTTTTTGCTATTTCTGCCCCAAGACCTACTGTTCATTCTCCAGACTTGCTGTATTTTATGTCGAAAGGTTTTACTGTTTCCATGAGGAACTGTGGTTCATTTTCCCCAGGCTTGTAATCAGTAAGTAGTGATTTTCTTTTCAATGTTACTTAGTGTGATACTGTAAAATCAGACTAACAATAAGGTGCTGTAACTCCATAAACAATTAATAATATTGGGAAGATGTTGATTCCCAAACTAAGATTTGGGCTTTGGTTTTGAACTGTTAATTTGTTCATTCATTTTAATATTTCCTTTGACTGTCTCAGATATACCAAAGTGTGGTGCATTGTGGAATGTGTGCCAGTCTCAATGCATGTAGCTCTGTAGGATGGAAAGTCAGTTATGAAGAGAGACTTCTTTTTCTTCTGTGTCCTGTTGATTAAGAAGAATCTGTATGGCTGGGCACGGTGGCTCACGCCTGTAATCCCAGCACTTTGGAAGGCCGAGGGGGGTGGATTACGAGGTCAGGAGTTCAAGATGAACTTGGCCAAGATAGTGAAACCCCGTCTCTACTAAAAATACAAAAAAATTTAGCCAGGTGTGGTAGTGGGCGCCTGTAATCTCAGCTACTTGGGAGGCTGAGACAGAGAATTGCTTGAACCCAGGAGGTGGAGGTTGCAGTGAGCCTAGATCGTGCCACTCCGCTCCAGCCTGGGCGACAAGAGAAAGACTCCATCTCAAAAAAAAAAAAAAAAAAAAAAATCTGTATAACTTGCATTGCCCTTTCAGATAATTAATCACTCTTTTTTTCCAGCAGGGTAAAGGATTGTAGTATTGACTATCAGTTATTTTGTAACAAAAACTGGACCTAAAGTTCAATTCACTGTTGACTTTTTCAAGAGGAGTATTAAATTTCTACTCCCTGCCATACACGTGGAATTTCAGTGTAACTTTAAGCCAAATTCTTTAAAATACATGAAACTGATAGCGCTATTACAAAATAATTACAAAAGAAGCAAGTTCGCTCCCCCGAGCATCTTATTTCTAGATTTTTTTTTTCCCTAAGCAATCTCTTGAAAAGGAATATCAATGAGCAGATTCCTCTGGGGCCATTTGAACTTCATTAAAATTTCAGAGAGGCCTTTTCAATGAGAATATATTCATGTAAGCACTGGAGGGTTTTGCATAATTTTAAAGTTGGACAGAATTGGGTACAATTAGTGATGAAAATACAGTCCATCCCAGATTCCTAGCTGATTGCCATTTTGGTTTTCCCAGCAGACCCCCTTTCTACCCCACTTCCTGGCTTTATTGAGGTATATCTGGTATATAAAAAATTGTACATAACTAATGTATACAATTTGGTGAGTTTGGATATAAGTATAGGCTGGTGTTACCATCACCCAGTCAAGGTAATAAACATATCCATCACCTCCAAAACTTTGCTGTGTCTCTTTATTGTTACTGTTTTTAAAAAACAACAACATAAAGCACCTTTTCAAGGGAGTAGCATTTGCTTTCCTCTCTTCCCGGGTGCTGTCCTCATCCTCTTTCCTCAGAGCCACCAGCTCCTCCTGGATGGGTTGGGTACTGAGATGCCCTGTGAAGCCCAAGCACCATCCGCGTATAATTGAGAAGTTTGGAGAGGACAGAGTTTTCACTCATCTTACAGGCTCTATTTCTTACACAAACTGGGCTTGAAGTAGAAGCTTAGCAGTCACAGTCACTGAAGAGCTTCTTAATCTTTTTTGAGTCAGGACTTGAAGTCCTGTTTCATTATTTCATTCGAAGAAATTGTTTGGCAATGGCCAGAGTTAAATACAAAGGTGACATTAACACATTTCAGTGCCCAGTAAGTGATTTTTCTGCTGGGTAGGAGTAGATAGAGATGTGATCTCAGATACATGAAGCCGCGTACAGAGGGGCCCGTCCACTCCTAAACAGGTCTCCAGGAGGCTTTGTTTGATCTACTAGATTTGGTGCCTCTTAAAGGGAAGCAATACAGCTTTTCTGCTGTGGGTTGTTTGCCACTAGGGGAAGATTAATTTCTATTCCAGCCATAAATTAGACCAAAGAGAGGGATTTGGTTTATTGCTAGTGCAGAAGTTAAAAACCATCTTCCTTTCCCGAGTGGTCTCTTAATTAGATTCATTAGTTTTTAAATGTTAATTGGAATTGCTGAAGTTTAATTCCTGAAAGTGTTTAGTTTTTAAAAGGAGTACCTCATTTACCATATTACTGTGTTGTGAGAAATCTACAGTAATTTTTTGTGTAACTTTTTTTTTTTTTTTTTTGAGATGGAGTCTCGCTCTGTCGCCCAGGCTGGAGTGCAGTGGCGCTATCTCGGCTCACTGCAAGCTCCGCCTCCAGGGTTTGTGCCATTCTCCTGCCTCAGCCTCCCGAATAGCTGGGACTACAGGCGCCTGCCACCACGCCCGGCTAATTTTTTGTATTTTTAGTAGAGACGAGGTTTCACCGTGTTAGCCAGGATGGTCTCGATCTCCTGACCTCGTGATCCACCCGCCTCAGCCTCCCAAAGTGCCGGGATTACAAGCGTGAGCCACTGCGCCCGGCCTTCTTTTTTATTCAAAGAATGGATTGTTAATTGTAAAGCCATTTAGAAAGGCGAATAAAGTCAGAGATCTACTTTAATTCATGTTTGTCTTACCAACTTATTGATAAGCACTTTGTGGGATGTTTATGTGAGAACAGTTAATTTTAATGAGAAAACAGATTTTCAGCTCCCCATGTTCAGTGTTTTATGTGACAAAATCATATACTGCAGCAAGTAAGTAATACGAAGTGAGTACTTTCATTGAAACAGACAATTAGAGTGACACAGGAGGCATTTTCTACTTGTGTAAACACAAAGCTTAATTTTTAATAAAAAGCCTCCCCCAGTTTTCCTTCCTAAAGGAAGTGGATGATCAAGCCTGAGCTAGATAGAATAGCAGATGTGTTATTTCATTATTAATACAAGAGGAATCTTTTCGGGTTAATAGAACTATTCTTTAGAAGAAGAACTTGTTTTGTGTTACAAAGGTATTACATGGTTACTTACAGTAACAATTTCGAGCAGCACAGAAAATGTAGAAATGTATCCCATTCCTCTTAGGATTTTTGAGATAAATTCTTTTTTTTATTTGGAGACGGAGTCTCACTCTGTCACCCAGGCTGGAGTGCAGTGGTGCGATCTCGGCTCACAGCAACTTCCGCCTCCCGGGTTCAAGCAATTCTCCTGCCTCAGCCTCCCGGGTAGCTGGGACTACAGATGCACACTGCCACGCCACCATGCCCAGCCAACTTTTTGTATTTTAGTAGAGACGGGGTTTCACCGTGTTGCCCAGGCTGGTCTCGAACTCATGAGCTCAGGCAATCCGCCCCCCTCAGCCTCCCAAAGTGTTGGGATTACAGGTGTGAGCCACTGCGCCCAGCCGAGATAAATTCTTAATTCTCATCTGTAGATCAGCAAAATAAGCTTAGTCTTCTGATACTTGTAACTTAAAAAAAAAATAGAGTCTATAGTTTTTGTCTAGGTAACATGGTTGTCAGTTTTCATTGTTAGAGTCTCAAAATAAGTGGTGTGTGTGTGCTTGCTTGTGTGCATGTGTGTTTGGGTGTGAGTGTTGTGTGTGTGTTTACATACTACCTCCTCCTCCTCTGGGGATAATCTAAAAAGCTCAAAGTTCTTAGTCCTGGGTACTGAAACAATGCCGTAAGGGAGGCATTTAGAAAAGTTTAATTTTAACCAGGTACTTACACCACAAACAGACAGAATGACGTCACTAAGCACCCAGCACGTTAGTGAACAGTGGCTTTGTCAGAGCTTTCTATCCAGAGCCCTGAAATGGAACATTGTTAATTAGCTGTAAAAAATCCAGCTGCTCCTTGAGCCCATGGATTCTGCCTGTGCACTTCCTGCATACAACTTTCTACACAGAACCGAGGGCTGGAACGCCTGTGTTTAAGAAGGTAGCTGTTCCTTGGCTGGGCACAGTTGCTCACGCCTGTAATCCCAGCACTTTGGGAGGCCAAGGTGGACGGATCACCTGAGGTCAGGGGTTCAAGACCCAGCCTGGCCAACGTGGTGAAACCACATCTCTACTAAAAATAAAAAAATTAACTGGGCGTTATGGCGCATGCCTGTAACCCGCATGCCTGTAGTCCCAGCTATTCGGGAGGCTGAGGCAGAAGAATCACTGGAACCCTGGAGGCGGAGGTTGCACTGAGCTGAGATCGCACCACTGCACTCCAGACTGGGCGGTGGTGAGACTCTGCCTCCAAAAAAAAATGTAGCTGTTCCTTTGCACACCTAGAAGACGATGCGTGCCATCTGCCAATAGTGTCACTCCCAGGGTGTGTACTCTGTTGGTGGTGTGCAGCCTTCCACACCCCTGGCTGGGCCCACTTTGGACCCCACATAGAGTTCTTTAACTGCCCTTTAAGAAAGTCACACTAAGCTCTAAATGACCAGGCCAGGTCACTAACACAGACACCCCAGTATGACTGGCTGGGCTATCCATCCCCGCAGCCCTGCTGGTGGAGTGGAGCTCACTGGGAGGGCAGGTGGTGTGAAACAGAGAGAGCTATTTGAACTAATGTGGGAGGAGGGAAGACGGAGAAGGATACAACAGACGGTGAGCTTGGGGCTCTTCTGGGATCTAGGGCAGGGGAGGAACCTTTCCTAGAGAAAGTTAGGAAGGTGAGCAAAGGTTGGATAGTTGACCCCAGCTCCCTCCTTCAACGGATTCCAGGCAGTTAACAAGGAGCCGGAGTGTAGATGATGTGGATTGGGAGCCGATAAGAAAGTCCAGGCAAACAGAGAACAGGGGCAAGATGTCCACAGCAGCCAGAAGGAGGCCTCTTCACAAAGTGAATGCCACCAAGCCACGAATGTGGTCATCAGCTTCCAGCGATCCTTGTGAAGAGCTGTGTATTGAACGCTGGACACTTGATCGGCAGTCGTATGATAAGAATAAACCAGTTCTCAGAAGAGTCGCACATTCCTGAGACTAAGACCAGAAATGCATCTCTGCCAAGGGTCCATGAAGGAAAGGAATTTTATGAACAACGACCTTCGCAGCCTCTCTCAGCGTCAGAGAGGTGGGTCCCTCGGACCTGTCTTCCCAAACAGGCCAATGGGTGCGCCCCCGTCCAGCCCAGCAAACAGCAACTCTAATGGGAGAAATGGGCCAGTGACACCTCTGTCTAATATCTAGCGTGAGTGAAGGATAGATTTTACAGTACCTAGAAAAATAGTGAACCAGTTCTGTCTGTTTGAAATATTCTGTGATTTTCGAACTCTTTTTACTGTATTTGGGTGGAAGGAGATTTAATAGTGGACTCAGGGACACTGAAGGTAGAGGGAGGGGTGAGGAGATACCTCTCTAGCAGCTGTGTGAGCTGTCTCACTCCGGGTAGAGGAGGTAGAGGGAGGGGTGAGGAGATACCTCTCTAGCAGCGGTGTGAGCTGTCTCACTCCGGGTAGAGGGCTTCCCCAAGGTATTTTCTTGTGGCCATTGACATAATAGAGTATCCTTTTATAGGATGGGATAGTGTCAAGAAACGAAATGTCTCATGTTTTAAGAAATCATGAAAAGCTTCAGAAATACTTTTAGATATTAATGTTAAATCTAGGATATGCTGAGTCCTTACCACGCGTCCTTACCACACTGGATAACACATTCTTCATGGATTCCGTATTTGTGAATTCACCTACTCCCTAAAATTTATTTGTAATCCCCAAATCAAGCTTGTGGTGCGTTCCTGGTCATTTGTGGACCTGCCCAGGATTACAGAAAAATGTGAGTTGCCCAATGTGCACATTCTCAGCTGAACTCAAATGAGGGTCTGCCTTCTTGTCTCAGCTCTCGCACTGGAAACAGGTGCCTTTTTGATGATCTAGTTAGTGCCATGGTTTTTTTTTTTTTTTTGGCATTTTCATGCTTTTTGTTGGTGATTTCACTGTTTAAAATGGCACTGAAGTGTAGTGCTAGAAGCACTGTAGGGTTCCTGAGCGCAAGAGGGCTGAGAATGTGCCTTACAGAGAAAACGGGTGTTAGGGAAGCTTCATTTAGGCATAAGTTCTAGTGCAACTTACTGGCCATTAGTTCAACATTAATGAGTCAACAGTGTATATGAAATAACGTGTCTTTTAACAGAAACACACATTAAGCAAGTTTATATTGTTTAGTTGATGAGAATATGACAGAAGATCTCAGAATCTAACCTTGTATTTCTACTAGACACAACAGTTCAGTGTTCCCTAGTTCAGCAGTGACCATGTAGAGTGCAACTACAGCAAATAATGAGAATCGACTGTATTTCAACTAAATGAGCACCCATGGGTGCTCATTTAGTTTTTTTGTGTCATAGTTTTAATATGGTTTTTAATCAGACGAATAGGAATTTTCAAGTATCTTTTGTGATGCTTTAATTGAATTATTTTACTGTTACAACTTTGCCTTTGGAAATATTGCAAGTATAATAGCTCCTTGTGAATGTACTTGGTGAACTTTTTTGGGAACATAAAATTTTTAATGATATGATACTTCTTTTACTTGACATGGTAAGAACTTAAACTCTTGTAAGACAGATGCTTTTTTTCAAGAGTCTTACAGCCCATTATTGAGGGATGAGGTCTGATTTTTGCTTGAGGAATACATCATTAAAAAGAACTTCTGGTCTGCTTACTGTTTTACCTTTTCCGTGTGGCAACAGAGACATTTTGGCAGAAGTCTTGTGTTTCCCCACCATGTTCTCCACCCAGGTGATGGCCCATTGTTGACACAGAAATTGTTTGGCTATTGGAATGATTAATGTCACTCAGGCCTATGTCTTGGGGAGGCAGGAAGGTAACCAGATGTACATCTCCCAAAGAAATACCACACAGGCCTTGTGTTTACACCTGTCTTTGAGCATTATAGAAGAAAAAAGACAGACGGAAACCTGAGACCATACCGTTTCTTAGTGATGGTTCCCAGTGGTGGTATTGACAACATGAAATTCCAGGGACAAATGAACAGTCTGGTTACCCACCTCTCTCCCTCCAGTTACATGTGTGATGTTTGACAGCTCCTTCCCCAAATTTCTTTTGGAAATCTTCAAAATTCATCAGGGTTTAGATTGTTGACCTGTTTTGAAAACCTAATTTTTAAGTTTTCAATCTTTTAAGCCTTGGAAAGGATATGCATTTAATAAAAGAGAAAATAGATGATTTTATATGTATGAGAAAATACATTGCTTTAAATTTACTCATGAGATTCACCAATGATTTCTGAACACCAGACATTGGGGTGGCCCAGTGACTTAATTGAAGAAACATAGACACTTTGAAAAGAAATGTGAGATTTAAAAACCTGCAAAACTGAGTCTGCCATTCTTTAAAATGCGATCTCAAGTCACAAAATAATGATGTGAAAATCTGAAACCATATGTGTTTTGAATGGTTTAAGTTCTAAAGAAAGGTACAGTAATGCAAGTCTTTTGAGTTTATACGTGATTTGTTTCTCACATAATCTGTCAAAACTTTAAATTGTGAAATATGGCATATTTACAAAAGACGCTATAAAAAGTGTAAGTATAGTTTAACAAATAAAAATATGAGGGCCGGGCACGGTGGCTCACACTTACAATCCCAGCACTTTGGGAGGCCGAGGCGGGTGGGTCACGAGGTAAGGAGTTTGAGACCAGCCTGGCTAACATGGTGAAACCCCATCTCTACTAAAAATACAAAAATTAGCCGGGCATGGTGGCAGGCACCTGTAATCCCAGCTACTTGGGAGGCTGAGGCAGGAGAATCGCTTGAACCCGAGAGGCAGAGGTTGCAGTGAACTGAGATCGCACCACTGCACTCTAGACTGGGCAACAGAGCAAGTATAATATATATGTGTATATATATGTGTATATATATATATACACACACACACATATAAATATATATATATGTATGTATATATATGTGTATATATATATATATAACAATACCAGTATGGGCCACTCTGAATACTTTAACCCCCATCCCTTAAGAAGTAATCCCAGCCTGAATTCTGTGTTGGTCACTCATCTGCCTCTTTTTATAGTTTAACACATGTGTGTAATTCTAAACCACTGCATGATTTGGTTTGTAAATTACTGGTTCAGTGCCTGTCTTCCCAACTTAGCTGTAAGGAGAGGGATTGTGTGGCCCCTGGTCTTTGATCTGTCCTAGGCTAGAGCACAGTGCTTGGCACATAGCAGGGACTTCATAGATGTTTATGAACTTGTGAATACATAAATATGTTTATTCTTAGAAAAATGACGATTTCTAATGTATGAATAAGGCACATACATGTGTGTACATTTGAATCATAAAGAATATTAAATCTTATTCTTGAACCATGAAGTTAAATGGACAGCTGTTAGAACTGGAAGACCTGGATGCCCATCTCTGAAAGAAAGAAGTGAGGCTCAAACAGGTGCTTTGTCCAAGGTCATTCAGTTAGATGGTGGCTAAGGCAGGGTCACAATTCACATCTTCTGCCTCCTTGTCTAGGATTCTAGGCCATGTACACTCTCATGATGGTTTTATGCAAGAGATATAGATGACTTTATTCGCTTAATAGAAAGTCCCCACTGGGGGCTGGGCATGGTGTCTTATGCCTGTAATCCCAGCATTTTGGGAGGCTGAGGCAGGTGGATCACTTGAGGTCAGGAATTTGAGACCAGCCTGGCCAACATGGTGAAACCCTGTTTTGCCAACATGGTGAAACCCTATCTCTACTAAAAATACAAAAATTACCTGGGCATGGTGGCGCACGCCTGTAATCCCAGCTACTTGGGAGGGTGAGGCAGGAGAATGGCTTGAACCTGGGAGGCGGAGGTTACAGTAAGCTGAGATCACGCTATTGCACTCCAGCCTGAGTGACAGAGTGAGACTCCATCTCAAAAAAAAAAAAAAAAAAAAAAGTCCCCACTAGGGAAGAAGGAGGACAAACAACTACCAAAGCCCTCCAGCATCACCTGTTGGCATCATGCAGTTTGATAAAGTCCATGACAAACCATAAAAAGATAGTAGATTGTGATAGTAATATAGCTAATTATATGTATGTATGTGTGTATGTATGCATGTATGTATGTATGTATTTTGAGATGGTGTCTCATTCACTCTGTTGCCCAGGCTGTGCAGTGGCGCAATCTCAGCTCAGTGCAGTCTCCGCCTCCTGGGTCCAAGCGATTCTCCTGCCTCAGCCTCCTGAATAGCTGGGATTGCAGGCTCCTGCCACCGTGCCCAGCTATTTTTTGTATTTTTAGTAGAGACAGGGTTTCACTATGTTGGCCAACCTGGTCTTGAACTCCTGACTTCAAGTGATCTGCCCTCTTCGGCCTCCCAAAGTGCTGGGATTACAGGCGTGAGCCACTGTGCCCACCTATATATGTATTTAACAACAATGTTAATAATATGTATTAGCATATTAGGAGATTAGAGTTATAATAACTATTATCAGATGAATTTTTCAAAATGCCTATTTGCATTTTGACTGTTCAGACTTCCTGACTATTCAATGTGAGACTCATAAGACTAAAAGAAAATCAGTGCATGCGATGTGACTCAATAACTTAAGACTTCAACGTGGCTCTTACCAGGTTCACATCCATGTTCTTGGGTAGGTTCAATAGAGCGTTCATTACCTGCATATTTTCTTTTCTTTTTTTTTTTTTTTTTTTTGAGACGGAGTCTTGCTCTGTCCCCCAGGCTGGAGTGCAGTGGCGTGATCTCGGCTCACTGCAAGCTCCGCATCCTGGGTTCACGCCATTCTCCTGCCTCAGCCCCCTGAGTAGCTGGGACTACAGGCGCCCGCAACCACGCCCGGCTAATTTTCTGTATTTTTAGTAGAGACGGGGTTTCACCGTGTTAGCCAGGATGGTCTCGATCTCCTGACCTCGTGATCCGCCCGCCTCGGCCTCTCAAAGTGCTGGGATTACAGGCGTGAGCCACCGCGCCTGGCCTGCATATTTTCATTTATTAAAATTAAAACCCACCCCAACACACAGTGAAGATGACTTTTTCACATTACTTTGACTTGTACCTCAAAGGCAAGCCAACGATGGCCCAGCAAATGGACAGGAGTGCCCTGGTGGCAGATGGTCTGGCTTGACCCTCATGGATGCTACCAAATGCTGAGATTTCCTCCCTCACAGGCTGCTGTAGAATGTGCCCTCCAAAAATGCCAGGCATCTCTGTATTGTGTTCTTTAAACACTTATTGAAGACCTTTGTCTTTAATACCCACCCACTTAGTTCCCTGTGCCTTCCCAGGACCTGAAATTGGATGTAAGTCAATGTTAAAGAAAGTGTCCAGTGTTGTTCTTTAAGGAAGATTATCTGTTATCCTGCTCTAACACTCGAGTCATCGACCCAGTGAGCCCCGGTGATCATGTATACTTCAGAGGAAAATATATCTGCCTCAGATTCTCAGGGTGTTATTTTTAGAAAAATACTTCCAAATTGTTTGACACCAACATTTTTCAACTTGATTTTGGCAAGCATAGGCCCCTGAGATTTTAAAGTAGCTTTTATCAAAACAAAACTAGCTACTTAGCTATGACTGCGTAGAATTCCAAAGGTTGGAGAGAACCCTGGTGGCACCCATACTCAAAGTAGGGAGTGTGGTGCATTAATAGCTGTATGTTGATTTAGTCTGCAACGAAAGCAGTGTTCAAGCCAAGTTTGTCCAGCAAGGAAAAATGTTAAGTTTCTGATCTTGAAAAAGGCTGTTGAGGGAGATGAAAATTTATCTGAAGCATTAAGGAATGCTGTTAAATGCTTGTTGGCAAGTAGTCCTGAGTTTAGCCTTTTATTTCTCTTAACCCACTGCTGGGGCTGCAGAAGATGACGCCAGTGATTGGTAATAAAAGTCTCAGTAGCTGCCGTTGACTGAGTGCTGTCGCAGAGGATTTTCCTGATGCTCTCGCAGGAAATGCCCATAGCAACCGCATGAGTCAGATATCCCAATCTGGTTTATCAGTGAAGAAACTGAGACTCAGATCAAAGACTTTGATGTGAGACAAAAACTGGATTTGGACCCTGCCTGCCTCTGCCACTTTTAAACCATGGCCTGGGTTTCACCATTTGTGAAATGAGGATGATGGTCTCCATCTCAAAAGGTGGTTGTGAGGATTAAGCGAGATGATGCATTTATAACAACACATCGCTTACGAAGTAGGAAGTGTAGACTGCCGTGGGCTTTGCTGTGTTCATCCAAGGTGGCACCGCTAAGTCATTGTTGAGCTCAGCTTCCAGCCCAGATGTGCTCTGCTCTTGGCCTTTTATTTTATAGTTGCTGCGTCAGTTCATAACAAATATTTCATGGAAACTGGGCCATGTGGTTAGTTTTAGGTTTGCCTTAATGAAGAGAGCCCTGGGTGGAGGCAGAATTTCTGGGTTTGAGGTCAGAACCCACTGTCTTGTTTGTGTGTGTATGACATTTTGCATGCATGCTTTCCATGTGGGGCTTGGAACAAATTGATGGGCAGTTTTGGCTCTTCATAACACAAAGTGGGACTCATCGCATAGTTATATACAGCTTTGAAAATACCGCTCTGTACTTCTGATGCGTGTGATCATTTCAGGGTTCTGAGACCACCCCAACTCATTTGCCCATCATTATGGGGACCTCTGAGTTTCTGGGCAAAGTGATGATCTGAGCGTGCAGTCGGTAGTGTGTGGGTGTCCCTGAAAAGCACTAAGTGTTCTCCTCACTTGTTCCCAAATACTCATCTCATAATGATGCACTAATACATGCCATTATTGGTGTTTGTGTCATTTTTGCATTTTGAGGTTGAAGTTGAAGAGAGATGACAGTCTAATTCTTGGCTCCGCTCTTAAAAACTATGGGATTCTGAACAAATTTCTTAACTTTAGTGAGTGCCAGTTATATCATCTGTAAAGTGTGGATGACAATAGTATCTCTCTCCTTGTGTGTTAATAATGGTGCCTGCAAAATGACTAGATAACACATGTAAAATGATCAGACAGTTCTGGGCATATAGTAGGTGCTCAATAAAAAGTGGGTATTCTATCCCAGTGATCATGAGCATGAAGAATCGTGTCTGTTGTATTTGTGGAGAGTCTACTGATGAGAAGTATATCCTTCTGCCTGTGTTGCTGTAAGTGCAGAATGTGATTTAAGCCAAATGCATGGCGGTGTAGCCTGGCCAGCTGTTTACACATTCAGATTCAGCCTCAGCAGAAATAGCCTAGCCATGAATTCACAAGAAACTGCTGAGAATTCAGGATCTGAGCTCACTGCTGGAATTAATTTCTTTTCAACAGACTGTCTAGAGAATGTCCATGATGCTATAAATGAAAACATATGTTAGTATAACCGATGGCGGTGGGGGAATGGGAAAGTGATGGGATATTCAGGAACCACTTCATGGAGAAGAACCACTGGCTTGGCTGTAGCTGGGGCAAAGAAAAAGACACGTTTACTACAAGATCCTTTTGTGGCATCTTCCTTTTTTTTTTTAAAGGTTGTTTTGATTGAAAAACAAAGGAAGAATTTTTTACTTGTAGGAGCAATTTATGAAACAATGAACTTCCATAACCAGAGAATGTGGCTTCATTTGAGAAATGAGATTTTGGGTAAAACAAGAGTAGGGAGGGAGGTCTCTTTTTAGGGCCCCTTTGGCCATCTTCAGATAAGCTCAATGAATAGCCAAGACAAAAAAATTGTAGGCAGTGTTGTTAAACTGGCAATTTTCTTGTAAATGTAAAAGTGGTTGCTGTGGCTGGGCGCGGTGGCTCACGCCTGTGATCCCAGCACTTTGGGAGGCTGAGGCGGGCGGATCACAAGGTCAGGAGATCGAGACCATCCTGGCTAACATGGTGAAACCCTGTCTCTACTAAAAATAGAAAAACAAAATAGCCGGGCATGGTGGCGGGCGCCTGTAGTCCCAGCCACTCAGGAGGCTGAGGCAGGAGAATGGCGTGAACCCGGAAGGTGGAGCTTGCAGTGAGCCGAGATGGAGCCACTGCACTCAAGCCTGGGCGACAGCGTGAGACTCCGTCTCAAAAACACAAAACAAAACAAAAAACAAGTGGTTGCTGTGTTGTAAAATACACTGTTTTGCCGATACCTTAAAATATTATGAAACAGTGCTCTTTTTAATTGTATTTACCCTCATGGGTTGGTTTTGAAAGATGTTAGTAATATGAATAAGATGGAAAATCTATTTTGTCTGTCTTTTTTATAGTTCCCCTACCTAGCAGATTTAAAAGTTAGCAAAGGGTAAGATCATAACTTCAACTTTCTTAATAAAACAAAGACCCTTTTGGAAATCTGATTCCTAGCTCATGACTGTGCTTGACCTCTGTGGATTTCTTATACTGTGTGTCAGGCAGAGCTCATGTGGGAAGGTCTCTTACGACTGCAAGAAAAGGAAGCGTAGTAGAAACATGTAGCTGGAACTGTAGTCCATTGTGTGCGCAGTTAGCCTCCCTCCCCGGCCCCAAAATCCAGAACAATCTGTCTGAACATTAGAAACACCAGTAAACGTTAAAGCAACAACCCTTCTGGTGGGCCATTTGGCAACTGGTCAAAAATCTTAAGAATGTGCACAGCTTCATTCCAGCAGGTTCGCTTCTAGGAGATGCTGTTACAGAGCCAGCAGAAATGAAATGCCCATCCAGAGATGTTTATGGAAGTGTGGCTAATGATCAAAGAAAACCATAGGTCCACCTAAGTTACAGTTCATCATTCTGTAGAGGTATTACGATGTTGATAAACATTTGTTAGAAATGAAAGTGAATAGGGACATTGCACTATATTTTTTTAGGTAATGAATCAGTATTTGAGATTTGAGGTTTTTAAAAAAGTTATCAATTCTGAATTCATGAAATTAAGCTCTGTGCAATATATGTGCGATGGGGAGAAGAATGGTAGTTATCAGAGGCAGGGGAGAGAGGAAAATGGGAGTCATTTAATGGGTACACAGTTAGTTTTGCCAGATGAAAATGTTCTGGAGAGGATGGTGGTGATGACCGCACCACTGTGACAAGTATACTTAATGCTATTGGCCTGTACCTTTAAAAATGGTAAATTTTTGTGTTATGTGCATCTTACCACTTTTTTTTTTTTTTTTTTTTTTGAGACAGGGTCTCACTCTGTCACCCAGGCTGGAGTGCAGTGGCGTCATCTCGGTTCACTGCAACCTCCACCTCCCAGGTTCAAGTGATTCTTGTGCCTCAGCCTCCCGAGCAGCTGGGATTACAGGCATATGCTACCATGCCTGGCTAATTTTTGTATTTTCAGTAGAGATGAGATTTCACAGTGTTGGCCAGGCTGGTCTCAAACTCCTGGCCTCAAGTGATCCACCCGCCTCAGCCTCCCAAAGTGCTGGGATTACAGGCGTGAGCCACCGCACTTGGCCTTACCACGATTTTTTTTTAAAGGAACAATAATAAAAAGAATGATAAATAATAACAATAATTTTCAAAGTATATATGTGGGTATATAGATATATAAACCGAAAGATTTCCCTTCTGAAGGAAAGTGTGGTTTTTATTTATAATTATTTCAGTATACATCTCTAAAAGATCAAGCGTTCTTCAACATAATCACTATTCCCTCATCACACTTCAGATATTAAAATTTTCCAAATATCATTGAATACAAAGGAAAACTTTGTGATTAAAAAACACAGCATTTTAATCAACTCAAGCTTTTTTGGAGATGGACTCATCTGTATATTTAAAACAACACTAGTCTTGGCAGTGTCAATAATCTGGTATGATGGAAATGTGTTCTGGAAGCTTTTGGAACTGGTAGGATTTTATGAAGGGAGAAGAGGGAATGTGATAGGATTTGCTAATCTTTCTCACTGACATGTCTAATTTTGTCAAAAATACACATTCTTCTTTTCCTCGTCTGTTTTGTTACCTTCTCCTCATTCTGTATGCCCTTCTTTCTGCACTATGTATTATACATCTATTTGAATCCCTCTTTAAGTAGTAGAACCCTGAGGCTGGGTGCAGTGGCTCATGTCTGTAATCCCAACACTTTGGGACGCCAGGGTGGGTGGATCACAAGGTCAGGAGTTCGAGACCAGCCTGACCTACATGGTGAAACCTGTCTGTACTAAAGATACAAAAATTAGGCAGGCGTGGTGGCATGTGCCTGTAATCCCAGCTACTTGGGAGGCTGAGGCGGGAGAATCACTTGAATCGCGGAGGCGGAGGTTGTAGTGAGCTGAGATTGCACCACTGCACTCCAGCCTGGATGACGGAGCAAGACTCCATCTTGAGGTGGAAAAGAAAAAAAAAAGTAGAACCCTAATTGATGTGTGGCTACAGTGGAGATATCCAAGCCAAAACTTCTGATCTATTTGCTACTATGTTTTATGTCGAAAACATAATACATAGATGTGTAGTCACACATATGTTAAATAGCTTAATGTAGCCATTCCACAGTGTGTACATCTATCAAAACATTGTGTCGTACACCATCAATATATATAATTTTTTTTTTTTTGAGATGGAGTCTTGCTGTTTTGCCCAGGCTAGAGTGCAGTGGCACAATCTCGGCTCACCTCAAGCTCTGCCTCCTGGTTTCATGCCATTCTCCTGCCTCAGCTTCCCGAGTAGCTGAGGCATCTGCCACCACACCCGACTAATTTTTTTGTATTTTTAGTAGAGACGGGGTTTCACCATGTTAGCCAGGGTGGTCTCGATCTCCTGACCTCGGGATCCACCTGCCTCGGCCTCCCAAAGTGCTGGGATTACAGGCATAAGCCACCACACCCAGCCTGTAATTTTTACTTGTCAATTTAAAAAGTAAACTTAAAGAAAAAACATAAATAGAACATGAGAAGGATAGGTCGTGAAACCTTTCCAGACTCCCTGTACTTTTAACTCTGAAGAATATTTAGAGTTTATGCAATCACTGCCTGGTATAGAGTTGTATCAGAACGTCCTGGTAATACACCAGACCACGTGAGCATCGTGTTTGCTAATTTGTGACCTTGAATAGGTATTATTTAATTTGAAAGGGTAAAGTTTCCAGGAGTATAGATTGAGGTAAAAGATCTGAATAGTGGCAACGATGATGGGAAAAATCAGTTGGGTGCTGTCACTCATGCTTGTGATCACAGCACTTTGGGAGGCCGAGGTTGGAAGATCTCTTGAGGCCAGGAGATCAAGAGCAACCTGGGCAACACAGTGAGACAACACCTCTACTGGGGGGTTGGGAAGCCAAGGTCAATTGTTCACTGTTTTCTGAGGCTCTTTCATCCTCTGCCTGGCATCTAATTTCTTACCCTCTTGATGAGATGACCTAAAAAGTCATCAGGGCTGGGCCTGGTGGCTCACGCCTGTAATCCCAGCACTTTGGGAGGCTGAGGCAGGAGGATCACTTGAGCTCAGATGTTTGAGACCAGCCTGGGCAACACAGTGAGACCCTGTCTGTTGCTACAAAAAATAAAAAAAAAACCTGTGTGTGGTAGGATGTGCCTGTAGACACAGCTACTTCAGAGGCTGAGGTGGGAGGATTGCTCGAGCCTGGGAGGTCGAGGCTGCCGTGAGCCATGGTTGTGACACTGCATGCCACTGTCACCCCTGGGCAACAGAGTGAGACCCTGTCTCAAAAAACAGATACATATATTTTTATATTCTCTCTCTCTGTGTATATATAGAGTATATATATTATATATATATATATAATATATATACTCTATATATAGAGTACATATATCTGTAGAGTATATATATATGCATACACATATATATTTATATATACGTGTGCGTGTGTATCAGCAGCTTGCATTTACTAGTTTTTAAGTGAGCCTTAGAAATGTCCTCAGGTGGCTCCCAGCATGTCACCAGGGGCTTAAGTGCAGCCTGTCTGACTGCTCATGTGTCCCCGTGTTGGGCCTCCCTCAGGCTTGGCACCAGAGGCTTCGCTGTGAGCAGGGGACCAGTGTTTTGCCCCCCGGGTTTCCTGGCTGGTGAGCTGGCACCATCTTCACAGAGGCTTACAGTGTTTGATTATAAAAATGGCAGTGTTCAATTTTTAAAATGCATATTCCAAGTTGTCTTTTTTCCTAAATATTCCTAATAACATTTGATTTTTTTTTTCCCAAGATGTTTGCTTGGAGCTTGACTTATTGCATGCTTGAGAGAAAGAGAAGGGGACAGAGGTTCTTGGAGTGAGGCAGGTGGAGCTTGGCTTAAACTTCAGGATCAAAGATTCAGGTCGGATGAAGGGAAGGTGGCCTGTAGAATATTCGCGGTGCTTGAGAAATGCGAAATTTAAAGATACCTGAAAATGTGTGTGTGTGTGCGTGTGTGTGTGTATGTGTTGAGAAGACCTTGGGGCAGTTACCCTCGGAGCCTCAGTTTCCATGTTGATAAAACAAGGGAATTGGAATAATTGATTCTTCAAAGTTCTTTCCTTCTTTAACCCACTGGGGCTCTGGACTATATTAAATGTGTAAAAGTTGCATCTGCTAGGTGGGCGGCCCATTTCAAGGAAAATTCTAGAATAACTGAGCCTTACATTGGGTAAATACAAGTTTTAAAAAAGCACACACACACACCCCTCATCAAGTTTCCTAATACAAATTTTACTTCACTGTCTGCTTATAATTCCAGGTAGGTGCTGAACAGCATGAAGGAAGGTATTATGTATTTGAGTTTTGTTGTATTTAGTAACGCATTGCTCATATATTTCAAGGTGTTACTAATCATTGGTTCACACACCCCTCTGTTGCCTATTGATAGGTGAAACACTCCTTCATTTAACATTTTTCTTTGTTGTTCTTCAGTTTATTCCATTTTGGTGTGGTCAGCTTCATCCTCACTGAGTTTAGCCTTTGCAGATATCCATTCCTCCCTGGTTACCTCTGCAGCATCTGAAAGACCCAGTCAGTGATACACAGAGGTCTGGAACTCAATCCAGCTCAACTCTGGGCCTGTGAAAGCAAAACAATGGGGACAAATCCAGCTGGCCCACGAGCACTTGCTTTATTAAAGCTGCTCACACACTCTTCACTCTGCCTGCTTTTTGGTCCCCTGTTTTTAGAGTTCCCTGATGCTTTAGCAAGAGGAGCTTTTTCATGTTGTTTCAAGGCCGTGAGTTCTAACACGTAAGCTGCGTTCTGGCTTTAGCCACCCTGTCCTGCCAAGAAGCTGACCACTGTTTGAAATCAACTTCTCATCTGCTTCTCATCAGGTTTTCCAGAGCCCAGAGAACAGTGTTGAGTCAGGCCACAGATAGGATACAAAGGCCAGGACACAATTCCGAATCCCAGGGGGCTGGAGAGAGTCAGGGCCTTCAGTGTCAATCAGTTAAACACCAAGGCAGGAGGAAGGGACATTGGGAGACTTGCAGGATCCTGGACTTGTGTTCACATTTAATCCTGCTCTGTTTAGGGGTGTGTATTAGGATTCCAGGATGGACAGGTGTGACAGCTCTATGGGAGGAAGGGGAAAGTCTGGTGTCCGCATCCTATGGGAATGCACAATGCATTGCTGCGTGGTGACAGCTGTTGATGGGGCACGCTGCTCATGCAGACCCTGGGAGGAACCACTGCCGTGGTCCCATGCTTTGCTTTTCTAGGTGAGGACTGAGGCAGCGAGAGAGGAGATGCCCGGGCCAGGGTCCCACAGAGAAGTGCTGGCAGAGCTCATGTGTAGGCGAACCCTGGCCCTGAGCTATGGGTGACTACAGCGACTGGGGATTTGTCAGGACCTGGCCCATCCTTGGGGGAAAGAGTGTTGCCTTCCAGAAGGACATGCGGGTGTCCGTTCACCTTGACCTCCCATTGGATGCAACCTTTTGGTCCATAGCATCTTACTCCCCTCCTCCTTCGTTGGCTGGGTCACATTCCTCTCTATAGACTTCAGTCAGCTCCCACAGGTCTGCATGTCTGGGTACTTGTTTTTTTTTTTTTGCCTAGGAAGTTTGCTTTGGGCTTTGAATACAATGGGAGGGGTGGACAAATTATGTGTGGGAAGGAATTTATGGCGTTATAGGAAGAACATTGACTGATGTTTGTAAAACTATGGGAGTTTGTAACATAGATGGTATCTTTTTGATACATGTAACATGCTGTGTAGGTGTGGAGGAAAAGCAAGAGAAGGAAGCAAGGCATGCTTCGAATTTCTCAGTACAGATGATTCGTTAGTGCGTTCTGCATTACAGCCAACACTCTCCTGAGCTAACAGAGCGAGAACTCACTGTTACTGTGGGGAGGGCATCAAGCCATTCGTGAGGGATCCACTCCCATGACTCAGACACCCCTCACCAGGCTCCGCCTCCAACTCTGGGGTCACATTTCAGCAAGAGATCTGGAGGGGACACCTAATTCCTTTTTTTTTTTTGAGACGGAGTTTTGCTCTTGTTGCCCAGGCTGGAGTGCAATGGCACAATCTCGGCTCACCACAACCTCCGCTTCCCGGGTTCAAGCGATTCTCCTGCCTCAGCCCCCCGAGAAGCTGGGATTACAGGCACGCACCACCACGCCCGGCTAATTTTTGTATTTTTAGTAGAGATGAGGTTTCTCCATGTTAGTCAGGCTGGTCTCGAACTCCCAACCTCAGGTGATCCGCCCACCTCGGCCTCCCAAAGTGCTGGGATTACAGGCGTGAGCCACTGCGCCCGGCCTACACCCAGTTCCTTTAACTGACCTCCGTGTTCTAGTTTTGCTTCCTATGGGTTGGTACTCTACCCACCTCCCCTGCCCAACTTTTTTTTTTTTGAGACAGAGTCTTACTCTGTCACCCAGGCTGGAGTGCAGTGGTATGATCTCAGCTCACTGCAACCTCCACCTCCCAGGGTCAAGTGATTCTCCAGCTCCAACCTCCCAAGTAGCTGGGACTGCAGGTGTGTGCCACCACGCCCGGCTAATTTTTTTTTTTTTTTTTTTAAAGAAACAGGGTTTTGTCATGTTGTGTAGGCGGTCTTGAACTCTGGAGCTCAAAGAGATCCACCTGCCTTAGTCTCCCAAAGTGCTGGGATTACGGACGTGAGCCACTACGCCTGGCAATACTGTATTCTTTTATTTGCCAACTTTTCTTCTTCCTCCAGGCTCCAGACATGTAATGTACAACACCCTCAGCTGGTTTTTGGGACACTTAAGTGGCTGGAGGGCAGCCTGTGAATATGGTTTTTCTCTGTGTTGGGTGAGGTGATCACGTGTTTTTCTATTGAAGATCATGGAAAGCTGAGGTCATGGAGGAGACTTGCAAAGACTGGCAGTTAAAATGGACAGAAATGAAAAGATCGCTTTACAGGTTTCATAGAAACTGGTTATTCCAGGCATATGTTAATGAAATTCACACATTTTGTGTTTATTGGAATACTGAATGGTCATATTCACTAGCATTGAATTAATGTGTTAAAGTGAGGTTTTGATGACATTAGTTGCACATGTTGTTAGTTGAAAATGTTTTTCAAGAAGTAAAATTAAAGCAATGGAAATAGAGCCAGTAATCTGTCAGGTCTTATCTCTGTCAGACCCGAAGTTAACTTACCAGATCATTCAAATTACTGTTCATTAGAGTGTGGAGGTTTTGGGCCTCTTTTGGAGAAGCTAGGTATTACAGTGGCTTAGTATAAATATTGACTGTAACATTTATAAAGAGGAGTTAGCAAGTCATCTTACTAAGTCTCTGCCCCTTTTACAGTGTTACTTTCCTAATACAGTTGCATCTTAAACATTATTATTATTACTGTTTTTTGAGACAGAGCTTTGCTCTTGTTTCCCAGGCTGGAGTGCCGTGGCGCAATCTTGGCTCACCGCAACCTCCGCCTCCCGGTTTCAAGCGATTCTCCTGCCTCAGCCTCCTGAGTAGCTGGGATTACATGCTGCGCCACCAATGCCTGGCTAATTTTTGTACTTTTAGTAGAGATGGGGTTTCTCCATGTTGGTCAGGCTGGTCTCAAACGCCTGACCTCAGGTGATCTGCCCAGCTCGGCCTCCCAAAGTGCTGAGACTACAGGCATGAGCCACCGTGCCCGGCCACATTACTTTTATTTATAATGTTTATGTTTAGAAAGAATCCCTATGCTTATATTTAGAAAGATAGGAAGGTGGAATGGGAATAATTTTATTCATAATGTTATATTTCTGTTATTAAAAAACTTGAAATGTGAGAAAATATTTGTCATTACTCTTGTATCATCTTTCGTACTTGGCTCCATTTTCAAGACTGCTCTCAAAAAAGAAAAAAGTTTATGTTCACTATTGAAAATTTGTAAAATAATGAACATAATAAAGAAGAAAATAAAAATCATCCATGATCTAGTATGCAATTTCAATACACAGTTTGTCAATTAGCAACTGTTCTTTGAAGCAATCTCTTCTAAGGAAATAGGTAGATCTGTGTGCAAAAATGTAGCCCAGTAGATGTTTAATAGTAGGTTATTGAGTAAACCATGGTACACCCATCAAGTAATATGTTCTCTGAATATTAAATGATATTTATCTTCTTAGAATTGATCTCACGTTTGTGAATCTTAACCTTTTATATTATGACATCCTTCAATTGATTTTCCTTTTCCCATTTATTTTTAGGGCTCCCCCCACAATATTTTATTAGTTTTTCCAGCTAGTTTGGAAATACAATGACTTGTTATAAGCGTTGGAGCATCCTTGATTCTAATTTTTACTTAGTAATTTACTAGTGGCCTTGCGCAAATCACCTTCCATTGTCATTGAATAAGTCACCATTCATTGAGCCCCAAGCACTGGGCAAAAGTGTGTTAGGCAGAGGGCACAAGGCAGGCATAGCCAGACTCCCACAGAGCCTTGGGTCATCTACCTCTGCCCTAATGTGCTAACCGACAAAACAGCACTAATAATACCTACCTCATTTCCCACAAGCTATTTAGGGATTAGTTGGGGAGATGCTCTTGGCAGTATGGCCATCCCTCCTCCCTCAGGGCTCCCAATCCTCAGTTTCTCTTTCTGTAGTTTGTTAACCTCAGTCAACTGTGGTTCAAAAATGTTAAAGGGAAAATTCCAGAACTAAGCAATTCCTAGGTTTTAAATTGCATGCCATTCTGAGCAGCGTGATGGACTCTCATGCCATCCCACTTCATCCCGCCAGGGACATGAATCCTCCTTTTGTCCAGTGGATCCGTGCTGTCCGTGCTCCCCGTCCGCCACTCACTCAGGAGCTGCCTTGGTGCTCAGACCGACTGTCCTGGCAGCACAGGGCTTGTGTTCAAGTCACCCTTATTTGAGTCTTGTGCCCCAAGGCACAAGAGTAGTGATGCTGGCAATCCGGATATGCCAAAGAGAAGCCATGAAGTCCTTCCTTTAAGTGAAAAAACAGAAGTTCTCTACTTAATAAGGAAAAGAAAAGCTCATATACCAAGATTGCCAAGAATGTATTCTATAGTAAGAATTCTATAGTAAGAATGAATGGTAAGAATACTATTGATTAGTAAGAATTACTATTCAATAGTAAGAATTTTTATTCTATAGTTAGAATTCTTACTATTCAATAGTAATAATAATAATTACTAATATCAAATAGAATTACTTTTCAGTAGTAATCATTATTATCCTGTAGTTTGAATTCTTACTCTTCATTCTATAGTCTCCGGCGTTGTCCCATTTGGGAAGTCCACGCCACCTCTGTACCTCTGACATGGCTACCGAACCTTACAAATTGTATTCTTAGTACTTGCTTACCTAGCATGGTACTCAGCCAGGCTGTGGGCCATTAAAGGCAAGATCCTGGTCTTAGTTAACTTTGTAACCCAACTAGGTGCCAGTGGCGTTCCTGGCCCACACTAGTGCTCATAAAGTGTTTGTGGAAATGAACTGAACTGAAGGCACTTGGAAGTTGTACAGTACAAAGCATGTGAAAGTGGTATTAATGAGGACATCTCAATGTGATATCTTGACTCCCTGGGTATGGCCAGGCGTTATTGTTGGACAACAGATTGTGATCTTTTTGTGTTAGCGATGCTGGTTAGTGCATGACATATACCCACCCACCCACACCCCTCCTTCCTGAATTTATATACGACACGTGAGTTCATATCCAGCTGTTTACACACACAATTAGGTGATTTTAACTGTGCTTCTCTGAGCTACACCCATCCCTTGTTGCTTTACTGTAAAAATGTTTATTTAATTTCTACTTGCAACAACTCATGTATATGGGGCTTCTGTTCTGCTGGAAGCTCTGGATCCTGTGGGCGTGGGGATGCCATCACAGACTTCACAGTCTGATAGGGGAGGCGGCCAATGTAAGTGCCACCTCCATATGTCAAGCTGCATGTCAGATGGTACGCTAGGACTAGTTGATTCTCTGTGACTTGCCACAAAAGTTCCTTGCCAGAGTAATCCCTTGTTTCTCAAGGGTGATGTAGGTCATCCTATGTGACAGTAAAAATAGGCTAAAAACAGCCAAATGACTTTAAAGTGCTTTGTTTTTCCTTTTTTGAGTGACTGAATAATGAGGGCAAAATGGGTGTCAATGAGCATGAAATGAATGAATGCCATTTGCACCAACCTGTTTTAGATGAGGAGGGTGGGACCTGGTGAGGAGTGACCACTGGGCGAGCGTTCTGTGTCAATGGATTTCCAGCTCATATTGGCAGCGATTTGCACATTATTTCATCCCATTCCTGTGTGATCCATCTGAACAGCCGTGAGACAGAGGGACACACATTCATGTTGGTGTCAAAGATCTGGGCTCCAGTCCCAGTTCGGCCACATTCTAGCTGTGTGGTCTTGGGCAGGTTTGCTCTCTGGGCCCCTGTCCTGCTCTGTAAAGCAGGATTCACAATAGTGACCTTGTCCTTTGGAGGAAGTAGGAGGTGAAGTCCCTGGGCCCAGCTCAGTGTCCACAGCAAACTCCCATTAGGCCTTATCACCCTGATGTGAACATTAACCCAGAACTAGCTTACTTACTTGCTCTGCCAAGAAGCAAGAGGTCTGGGTTGGTCTAAACTACTCTATGGGAAAACTACTTTTGGCAGATTTCAAACCAGTTCCTAAAATTTCCATATATTACATTTAGATTAAAGAGGAAAAACAACCCCAAGATGTTCTTTAATTGTTAATAAGACACACATTGAAAATTCTACAAGGATGGCATTGAGGCCGGGCGTGGTAGCTCGCACCTATAATCCCAGCACTTTGGGAGGCTGAGGTGGGCGGATCGCTTGAGGTCAGGAGTTCGAGACCAGCCTGGCCAACATAAGTGAGACCCCATCTCTACTAAAAGTACAAAAAATTAGCCGGGTGCAGTGGTGCATGTCTGTAATCCCAGCTACTCAGGAGGCGAAGGCAGGAAAATCTCTTGAACCTGGGAGGTGGAGGTTGCAGTGAGCCAAGATCCCACCACTGTACTCCAGCCTGGGTGATGGTCAAGACTCCCATCTCAAAAAAAAAATAAAAAATAAAAAAAGAGGGATGGTGTACAAGCGCAGACAAAGGGGTTATTATTTCACCTAGGTGTTAAATGAATAGCACAGTAAGAAAACATATTTTTACATAAACGGTTTCAGCCACAGGCTAAATCTGGACAAGGGCCACCACTATGTTTTTCTTAAAGATACAGTCACACTCTGACTTAACCCTTTGATTCCGTGGCAGTGTGGGGCAGACTGACTGCAGTTGTCTTTGGGGCGTGTCTTCCTGCTTCACAGTCACTGCTTTCACTGCTTTGAGTAAACTTGGCCTCTGCACCTCTGTCTGGTTATTGGCTGGATGTGGAAAGGGCTGGTTGTGTCAGCCGAGCCCATTTTCCCTTCGGTGGTGGTGTGAATGCTTTCTGTCGCCTGTCCGGACTGTTTTGCTCAAACCCATACCTGACTTTTCTGCTGGTCTTCTGCTGTGGTTGGGGGTTGCAGACGCTCCCACCCCCCCATATCCTTCCCAAGGTCGAACTCTCGGCCTATGAAGGGCTGCTGAGGAGGCCCGTGGATTCTTCTCAAATCCAGTTTCTATATCCTTATTGGAAAAGATTCCAGCCCCGTAGGTCCACACAAGCTGAAGGGATGTGCCTCACAGTTGAGAAGCGCTCCGGCAAGGTCAACAGAAACACGATGGGAATCCGGGCAGTGTATGTCCCCTCACCCTGCAGGCCCGGCCGCGGACCTCAGGCCTTTGCCTTCCCACCGAGGACTGCAGGACATGCTGGGTTCCTGGGGCCTCTGATCTGGGCCTTGTGCAGTGATGTCTGCTGTTTTCTAGTCACTTTCGGTTAACCTGCAGTACACCTCATATCCTGTTTCAAAATGAAATTGGAAGGTGGGGCTCCCCCAGGGGCGGCAAGGCTACAGCTTCAAGGCCAGACACGGATACTTAAAAAAATCTTCTAAAATTGTGGTACAATATACATAACATACAGTTTATCATCTTCACCATTTGCAAGGGCTCAGTTGGGCAGCATTACATACAGGCACACTGTTCGACCTCCAGAACTTTTTCACGCTGCAGAACGGAAACTCTGTATCCATTTACATTTTTAACTGGTTGAAAATGGAAAAAGGCTATTTTGGGGACACATGAAAAAGACATGAAATTCACATTTCAGTGTCCAGAGATGAAATTTTATTGAACAAAGCCCTGCCCATTTGTTTTGGGGTTGCCTATGGGGGCTTTTGCGCCACAGCAGCAGAGTCAAGACCAAGAGGACCACAAAGCTGAAATTTGTGCTGTCTGGCCCTTTGCAGAAAAAGGTTGCCGTTGCCTGGAATAGAGAAGTTTGCGCATATGGAGGATTCAGCTGAAGGTAAGGCCATGGGGTGGGGTCAGCAGGAAGAGATACTGGCCAGCAGAAACCTCTTCCCACTCCCCAAAGCACACCTACGCTGACTAAAGATTCTGTTTCTCCCTTCTTGTTTATTTTTTGAGATGGAGTCTCGCTCTGTCACCCAGGCTGGAGTGCAGTGGCACGATCTCGGCTCACTGCAGCCTCCACCTCCTGGGTTCAAATGATTCTCCCGCATCAGCCTCCTGAGTTACCTGGGATTACAGGCGCCTGCCACCACGCTCAGCTAATTTTTGTATTTTTAGTAGAGACAGGGTTTCATTATGTTGGCCAGGCTGGTCTTGAACTCCTGGGCTCAAGGGATACTCCTGCCTTGGCCTCCCAAAGTTCTGGGATTACAGGCATAAGCCATCGTGCCCAGCCTCTCCCTTCTGACAGCTGAGTTAAGGGACTCTGTGGATGGCTTTATTGTGCCGCTATAGTATTTAATAAATATTGGTAATTTACTGGCTTTGTTTTAATATTAAAATTATGGTAAAATGAACTGCCCTGACCCTTGATGTGCTTGTTTCTACCCTACCTTCCCTCATTCAGTCAACCTCATCTAAATATATCTCCCTGCAGTTCTAATGGTAATCTTTCTAGGTGAATGTCATGAGCTGCTTTTTGATGCTCTTTCATTATCTGTGAAAAAGGATGAAAGTAGTGAAGTGAATAACTTAAGTATAAACAAAATCTTCATGGATTCTTTTAGCAGGAAAATGAGCTTGAATTGAGTAGTCATTTCTGTTCATTAAGTTCAGATTTTGAGGCCTTCCCCACCAAGATGGTTCTAGTTACTAGTGTTTACATTTGTGTACTATGTTCTAAGCCATTTGGCATCTCAACAGACTCATCCACAGCAGCCCTATGAAATCCATGGGGCAGATATTTCTATTTACTTTTGGCAAATGAGGACATGAGGCTCATAAGGGGTCTGTCAGGCCCAGAAACACAGCCTTGTCCCACTCTTGGGTCAACATGATACTTAGCTTTCAATGCTCATTCTTGACCTTGTTGTTTGTTAAGGAAGGGGTTGGGGAAGAGAAAATTTAGTTTGTTACTATTTTTCTTAACTACTTGGACCATATTGCCTGAGTGAGTGGTTGGGGGGTGTCAGTGAAGATGTTGGTTCAGGTGAGAATAAAATTCAGTTGTTATTTATTTAAGACTTACCATGGGCCGGGTCCAGTGGCTCACTCCTATAATCCCAGCATTTTGGGAGGCCGAGGCGGGTGGATCACTTTGAGCTCAGGAGTTCGAGACCGGCCTGAGCAACATGTCTGTACTCAAAATGCAAAATTAGCCGGGCTTGGTAGTGTGCGCCTGTAGTCCCAACTACTTGGGAGGCTGAGGCTGGAGAATCGCTTGAACCTGAGAGGCGGAGGTTGCAGTGAGCTGAGATCACTGAATCTAACTGAAAGGCTTTTGAGAATAGGTAATTTTATAGAAGGAGAAATGCAGTACATAAGATTGGCTTTATGTTTATCCTGAATACCAAGAAAATTGTTTTTCTTGGGTAAATTTAGGTGATTTTTCAGTGGTGCTTTCTTGCACGTTTGACCACAGAAGAACATGTGTTAAGCGATCCCTTCTCATTTGGTCAGGGTCCATCCTTGGTCTCTATGGCGATTGAATGAAGATTGAGCTGTTCACACATCCTCAGTAATATATAAGTAGTATATCCGTCAAAAGGGTTTTGTGCTTATTTTCCAAGAGCTCTCGGTGCTCTAAATTCTTGATATGAACATGTAAGATTGCACATCTGGTTTAAATGTGGACATGGGCATTGTAGGGTCCTGGTTTTTAAACTATTCATGACTTATAATGCCTCAGTGTATCTTCCTTGGGAAAATTTATTTTGTTGAATGCTCATCCTGAGGACGCAGCCCCCTTCTTAGAAATGGGGTAGTGCCTGGCACCTTGAGAGTTCCTCTGTGTGCAGGAAACCGATGAGTTTGCAGATCACCAGCTTCATAATGGCTTGACTCAAACCTGTTGAGGAGCAATGCAGGATGGTGAATATTTTCGTAATCTAGATCAGTTAACTCATCCTGCACATGGCTAACTTTACGTTGTGAGAACAGATTTCTTAGCCTGAGAATTGGGACAGCTCAGAAATAGGGAAACTAAGCATGTATATCTTTTAATTTTTTCTTTTCTCTCCTCTCTTCCAAATGGAACATTCACGCAAGGCACTGTACAGAGATGGTGTGGTATACTGCAGAGAGCAGGGGCCCGAGGTCAGGCCAGGGTACGAGTCTAGATGCCACCCTCTGAGGCATCGTTTCTTCATGGTTTTATGTTGCTGTCCTCTGAATCAGAAATCATGATGTAAGACGAGGTGAAGTGCAGTTGTGTGAGCTCTCTTTTCATGAAGATGATTATACATTTTGCTGATGTCTCAATAATTTCCTAAGTCAGGATGACAGAAGAGCTGAAAGCAGCCTACTTAGGATTATTCAAGGAAATGGAGAACTGTTTCCTTCGTTCATAAACACTTGAGAGTCTGCTCTGGCGTAGACACTATGCTAGTTGTTGAGAAACAACTCAACAAATTAGGCCGAGAATCTGCCCTAATGAAATCTAGAGTTTGGAAGAGAGAACACATCTACAAACCAGCACACGGTGGCGACTTTTTTCCAAGGACCCACTTGGCGTCATTTGCTAAATGCTCCTCTTAACGGTGGTGAGTCTTATCTCATCTTACATTGACAATACTGACAAGTATACATGTATATATTTTTAAATTGTACTTTAAGTTCTGGGATACATGTGCAGAACGTGCAGGTTTGTTACATAGGTATACGTGTGCCATGATGATTTGCTGCACCCATCAACCCATCATCTAGGTTTTAAGCCCCACATGCATTAGGTACTTGTCTTAATGCTGTCCTCCCCTTTCCCCCCACCCCCCAACATGCCCCAGTGTGTGATGTTCCCCTCCCTGGGTCCATGTGTTCTCACTGTTCAATTCCCACTTATGAGTGAGAACATGCGGTGTTTGGTTTTCTCTTCCTGTGTTAGTTTGCTGAGAGTGATGGTTTCCAGCTTCATCCATGTCCCTGCAAAGGACATGAACTCATTCTCTTTTATGGCTGCATAGTATTCCATGGTGTATATGTGACACATTTTCTTTATCCAGTCTATCACTGATGGGCATTTGGGTTGCTTCCAAATCTTTGCTATTGTAAATAGTGCTGCAATAAATGTATGTGTGCATGCTTCCTTATTGTAGAATGATTTATAATCCTTTGGGCTTATACCCAGTAATGGAATTGCTGGGTCAAATGGTATTTCTAGTTCTAGATCCTTGAGGAATCGCCATACTGTCTCAGAATACATTTCTTTTTCTTTTTGCGGTGTAGTCTTGCTCTGTCTCCCAGGCTAGAGTGCACGGTGCGATCTTGGCTCACTGCAACCTCTACCTCCTGGATTCAAGTGATTCTCCTGCCTCAGCCTCCCAAGTACCTGGGATTATAGGTGCCTCCCACCACGCCAAGCTAATTTTTGTATTTTTAGTAGAGATGGAGTTTCACCACGTTGGCCAGGCTTGTCTTGAACTCCTGAGCTCAGGTGATCCGCCCACCTCACCCTCCAAAGTGCTGGGATTACAGGTGTGAGCCACCTTGCCTGGCCCAAATATGTATTTTTTAAGTACCTCAAAATAGCCCTTTTGCACGTTAATGGAAAGCCCAACAGTCATTATGATAGAGAATAATCTTCAGTAAAAGATGAGGAGGAGATTTTCGTTTGGGAGCCCGTTTGTGAAATGCATATCCTTCTGTTTTCCCTCTTACTTCCTTGTCCTTTGTGTTTAGGAGCTTAAGGGATCCTTCTGTTTAAGTCGCTAGGGGCTCAATATTAACGTGCAGATATGTGGGGAAAATGTCACTTGTTTGGTTGCAGTTTTGCCAGCTCTAAAATCAATCGGTAGTGGCTGCCTGGAGTATCTTGTCCTGAAAGATTGGGAGTTTGAATTGAGGATCAAAGGGGAGAGATTAGTGATATCTTCTACCAGGAGGGCTGGCTGCCATGGTTGCTACCCTGGCTTGAGCGCCTATCAGCTCACATTTCAGAGATGATTAGTGAGGATTATAAGGATTGGGCTCAGAATGGGGCCATGGGGCAGAAAGAAGACACTGGCTGAACTATTCTGAACTCTTAATGGGCACCCAAAACAAGTATGTTCAATTTTGTCAAAAGCTAGAAGGACCCTGGCCATACTTGTGTTAATGGAAAAACCAGACTCCATAAAATATTCTAAAGAGGTATATTCTGAGCGAGTATGAGAGGCTGGGGGACATAGTCTCAAGAGGTCCTGAGCAAGTGCGCCCAGGGTGGTTGGGTTACAGTTTGGTTTTGTACATTTCAGGGAGACAGGAGTGCAGGTGAAGACATAAATCAATACAAGGTTGGTATGCATTGGTTTGCCCTGAAAAGGTGAGATATCTTGAGGCAGGGGCTTATAGGTCATTCTTCAATGTGTCCTTGGTTAAAAGAGTAAAGCTTTGTCTAAAAATGTGGAGTCAGCAGAAAGGAATGTTTAAGATAAGGAAGTCTGTTAACCAAGATACTGGGTTAGTCACCTGTAGGGATGTGGGACTTAACCCTTGTCTGTTTGGCCTTAGGTCCTTTGATGTCTTACTGTCACAAAGAGTCTGTTTTGCGAGTCTTATGATCTCTAGTTTAACATTAATGCTGGTCAGTTGTGCCTCAACTCCAAAAGGGAGGGGATGTAACCAGGATGTCTAACCTCCCTTCCCATCCTGGCCAGGAATTCAGTTCTTAAGGTTCTTCTGGGGTCCTGTTGGCCAAGAGGGGCTTGCTCAGTTGGTGGAGGGCTTAGGAATTTCTTTTTAGTTTACATTGAAATGAGTTGTGCAAGGCCTGGGGCCTCATCTCTCTAACTTCTTGTCCACGAAGCATCTGACACAGTGGGCATTCAGTAAGCTTTTGTTGAAGTAACATTGATGAAAATCATATTCTGTTGATAACATAGCTCGTTTGAAGCAGCAAATGCTATCTTGTGTGTAGAGAAATAGAAGGTCAGAGCCCACAGTGAACTAAGCTGTGTGAGGGCCTCCAGGGAGACCTCCAAGAAGTTCAAGGTCACACAGTAGTGGGCCCAGCAGAGCAGGGATTTGAACCTAGGTTTGCCTCGTAACAAAGCTCATCTTCTTTCCCCCACAAAAGGAAATGTGAGAATGATGGCAGTTAATGACAGACTTAGCCACTTATAATCAGTTTTTGTTTAAAAATGGCAACGGCGTGGTTTGACATGGTTAGGGAGGAAGAAATGGAGTTTGCTAGGTCTGGCTGTTGACTGTGGTTGCTTCTGAGGGGACAGAATTTTCGGGGCAACCACCCTCTCCACCAGCATACAGAGATTGCTTTTCTTGTCATACTTTGTCCCTATTCAGATGTACCTGTAGGCCTGGTTATTTTGTCAGTGTGATTGTTACAGGAAAAAAGTGAAAAGATTTGAAAAATGATCAAGAAGAACACGCGATATCCCCAGGTTATACGGAGATATTCCCTGGAGCCTTTGCTGGTGCACAGGGCCATGCTTGCTTTAGAAAAGGCAGCGCAGGGCTCCTCCGGTTTCTCTTTGTCTGAAATGCTGAGTTTCACAGGCTCCTTACTGAGTTCAGATTTCCCTGGGGCAGAAGAGACTGAAGGAGGAAAGAAGGTTGCTATTTATTTCATTGATTAATGGCAACAACTGCAATTACTTTTGCACCAACCTAATATTTCTATGATAATAGTTTTTTTTTTTTAACACAGCAAAAATCAGGGATTGAAAGTTTGAAACCTGAACTTTTAGACAAACGCCTCCCCTAGAAGTAAACAATGAGATAAACAGCAGCCTTTTAGTGGAAAAAACTGCAGTTACTTTTGCTCCAACCTAATAATTTACTTTCTGAAATCCTCCCAGCAGACTTCCTAAAATCAAAGCGACCGGATGGTCCCATTGAGAGGATTTCAGTCTAAACATAAAACTAGTAAACGATTACTAACCAGCTCCCAAGTTGGTGACCATCAAAAATCTCACATGTTAAAAGCTGGTACCAGTATCCTTCAAGTAAGGGAAAACCTCCTTTAATATGTTAGGGTTTTATCTGGACATCAGGTAAATTTTGTATTCCGATCAGATCACTTTATTCTCAAGGTTTTAATTTAGGTCAGATAATAGATGCTTGGCTATAACACTGTTTGTTCCTAAGGTAATATGATTATATTAAAGTGTTCTTCAGCCGTGCAATACTGTATTCATCTTGCCATCCTTGAGTGAGTCAGTGAATTATCTTGTGATACAGGACTGCATTTATCTGACAGATATCTTTTGAAAGTAACATGATATCTGTGAGAGGTCTGAGGCCGTGATTTCACTTTGGTTTTCTGTATGTGATTCTGTAATAAGTTAATGCCTTAACTTAGACTCTAATGTTACAGAATTTTGTAAACACGAACAAATGAATTCAGATTTTTTTTCAAAAGTAGATTTGACACACTGAGCTATTTATGCATGGAATAAATGATGTCAGAGATTTGCTTCCACATAGAATAGGTGGGGGTGAATGTGGGTAAGGAGATATATATATATATATATTTATATTTATATATTTATATATATTTATATATATATGTAGGTGAAACAGGATTGGCCATGAGTTGATGATTGTTGAAGTTAGGTAATGATTTGGTAAATATTTTAAAATATTTTGTGAATTTTTAATAGGTTTAATTGTGTTTTCCTAAAGGCAAATCTGACAAGTTTCTAGGGAGGAGATTGGCCGAATAGAGTAATTCCTAACATTTTTAGGGCCTGAAAGGAAATGGTCCCCCCACTTCTTTTCTCTTTCTCTCTTTTTTTTTTTTTTTTGTATCTCTGAAAGACTGAGCTGAACGATTGTGACAATTAGTTAATATATAAAATGTCCCACTTTCCTGGTGAGTGGTTGACATTGGTGGCTAAGCAATTTCAGGCATGAGAAGAGGATAAAGCTTTACTGATGAATGGTTGACTTGTGACCTCCTGGTCACTTTCTGGGCTGGCAGCAGCATGATTTGTGTAACATTTAAACATAGTTGAGAATCATAAAATATTCTTTTCATGCATTGATTTCTTAATGCATTTTTAAAGTGTTTTCATTAAGACTGGAAAAATTATGATCTGTGTGTGAAACTAACAAAGGTCGGCAGGGTATGATGGATGTCATTATCGAAAGTCCTAAGTGATCATGGAAATCCCTTCTTCCTTTTTCTGAGGCATACAGGCAGATGGAATTCTGCCTTGTTTCATGTTGACATCTCTGCATGTTCATTCTGAGAGGCTCACAGGATGGCTGGCCTGGCTATCCCTGAGGGCTCATGGCCTGTCCCCAGAGGAATTAAGCATAACTGAAGGCTAGTCTTCCCTCTGTTGATGTAATTGATGAAATGAGGAAGCAAGATACTAAGAACAAGACCCATTTCTCATTTATTGAGTGTTTTAGAGTCTCTGAAAAAGACATTTAGAAGCACCAGAGCCTGCTAATGTTGCCTGGGGTTTAGGATTTATGTATAACCAATGAGACAGAGCAAGAATTCCCTTTTGGGCAATATGGTCTACTCTGCCCTGTTGATAGAGTTGTTGATTCATAATATTACCGTGTAACAGTTGAAGAAAAGCAAAACACAAGATTATAGGTAAGACTTGATTACAAAAGCTATGGGATGATTTTGTACCGGTACAGACAAAAGAGAGGAGCTAAACAAATGTAAAAATAATTGGGTTTAGGGTACAGGGGATGTGGATAACTTTTCTTCTTGCTTAAAAGCATCTTTAATATTATGTTGCTTTTACATTTGGATTTTGTTTACAAAAGAACCAGAGTAAGTCAGCTTCTTGGTATTCAAAAGTTCCAAAGATGGAATTTTCCCATCAGAGTGCGATGGTTTAAATAGAGGTTAGGTTCCTAGGAAGAATAAATGAACCATAATATAATTGCATAGGATGTAGAATATCCCTTGCTTTCCCCAAGACCAGAATGATACCTCTCACAGGCAATGCGAGGAGTCCTCCACCCCTGCCACCCACACCGGGTGTGTCGCCCAGCAAGGGGACATGGGTGGGGTGGGAGGAAGGTAAAAAAGGGGAAGACCACAATAGCTGTTCATATACAGGATTATTTGTTATTCTGTTCTTAATTTTAAGATAGCTTGATATTTTGTTTTGATTGCAAAAGGTGATTGATGTGAAAATGTCAACATTTCAAGCACAAGTATTCGTTTTGTTCAGAATGTTTGTTAGATCAAATCAGAATATGGTCCCAGAACATGTCTGAGCTCTTGGATCTGCTCTAGAAAAATACACACACACACACACACACACACACACACACACACATCCCTATATGTATATATTAGAAGCAGGGAGTGGCTCTGTCACCCAGGCTGGAGTGCAGTGGCATGTGTGGTTATAGCTCACTGTAACTTTGAACTCCTGGGCTCAAGTGGTCCTCTGGCTATGGCCTCCTGTGTAGCTGGGACTGCAGACACACACCACCTTGCCTGGCTAATTTTTATTTTTATTTATTTTTTGTAGAAACAGGATCTTGCTTTGTTGCCCAGGTTGGTCTTGAACTCCTGGCCTTAGGTGATCCTCCTGCCTCAGCCTCCCAAAGCGCTGGTTTTACACCATGCCTGGCTTTAGAAAGAAATATATTAATTAACATCTACAAAAAGATGATCCATGTCCACATAATTGGTTCTGTTCATTCAACAAGACATTTTTCAGTGCTGAGACTGCCTCTGAGGAGGTATGGGTGGTGGCGCTGGGAAAGGGGTGAGGCCTTCTGGGAGACCTTCCTGGACGCCACCTTGAGGGTGGAGTCCTGTGCTAGTGGCAGAGCACTGTTTAGAGTCAGCCGAGTGAGTCTCAGTTCCCTGGGCTTGTTTTATGCATGCGGCCCCTGTTTCAAGTTCTCAAGAAACATGGTATTCAGTTCATTGAGAGCACTGGTTCTTCATCCCCGCTGGCTATTAGAATCATCTAGAAATCTCTTGGAAAACATGGATGACCAACTTCCACCCCCCAAGGATTCTGATTCAGTTGGTTGGGTGGGGGCCTAGGCATTGTTATTTCTGAAAAGCTTTCCAGGTGATTCTATTGTGCAGCGAGGGTCAAAATCTGGTGATCTGTTATTTAGCAAGCTATTGTTTTAAATGGAGCTTAAGGGGAAGTATTACTGTGACTATTGAAAAGAGCTGTGTTTTCTTCCACCAGTCCACAGTGAGACTTTAATATCCAGGGTGTGTGTATGAGTGAGTGTGTGTGTGTGTGTGTTCTGTGTGTCTTTGTGTTGTGTGTGTGTGTGTGAGAACATGTTGTATGTGTGTTGTGTGTGTATGTGTATATGTTGTGAATGTGTGTGTATGTGTGTGAGTATACTGCAAGTGTGCGTATATGTGTGTGAGTGTGAATGTGAGAGTATATTGTTTAAGTGCGTGTTTGTGCACGTTGTGTGTGTGTGTTTGTGTGCACGTTGCATATGTGTGTGAGTGTGCTTGTGTGGGCATTGTGTATGTGTGTGAGAGTGTGTGTGAGAGACAGTGTTGCAAGTGTGTGAGTGAGTGTGTTGTGTAACTCACCAGATGACCCTAATGCGCAAACAGGGTTGAGATCCAGGGCTGTGTCTGAGTGTTGTCTGTGTCCTCCCTGGAGAATGTCCTCTGTTTTCTGGTTCGGAGTGTATATTGATTGGCATAATAACCACTACTCATCCATAAACCTATGTAAAGACCCATAAAACCTGCTAGCTGGGAAAATGGTAGATTTTTCACTTCTTCACTTCTAGATTTCTACCTTGTGGTTTCATGGACTATGTCATAAATTTATTAATATTAATTATGAACACTTGTGAAGGCATTTTGATACCTGCCGTGACTAGGCTGCATTGTTTTTCTTATCATTTTAATGTTATTTATTTATTTATTTTGAGACAGAGTCTCGTTCTGTTGCCCAGGCTGGAGTGCAGTGGCATGATCTTGGCTCACTGCAACCTCCACCTCCTGGGTTCATGCCATTCTTCTGCCTCAGCCTCCCGAGTAGCTGGGACTACAGGCACCCGCCACCATGCCCCGCTAATTTTTTTTTTTTTTTTTTTGTATTTTTAGTACAGACGGGGTTTCACTATGTTGACCAGGATGGTCTTGATCTCCTGACTTTGTGATCCGCCCGCCTCGGCCTCCCAAAGTGCTGGGATTACGGGCATGAGCCAACGCGCCCGGCCCATTTTAATGTTTCTTAATCCAGATTGGCAGCATGCTAAATAAATAGTAAATTTCTAAGTACAATAGAAAAAATTGCTCATGAAATGTGCCAGTATTAACATTTATTTCTTCCATTACAGTGCTTTGAAAATTTTATAGATTCAAGAGAATGTTGAAATGGTAGTTACTTTTTTTTTTAAATTTTATTATTATTATACTTTAAGTTTTAGGGTACATGTGCACAACGTGCAGGTTTGTTACATATGTATACATGTGCCATGTTGGTGTGCTGCACCCATTAACTGGTCATTTAGCATTAGGTATATCTCCTAATGCTATCCCTGCCCACTCCCCCCACCCCACAACAGTCCCCGGTGTGTGATGTTCCCTTTCCTGTGTCCAAGTGTTCTCATTGTTCAGTTCCCAGCTATGAGTGAGAACATGCGGTGTTTGGTTTTTTGTCCTTGCGATAGTTTGCTGAGAATGATGCTTTCCAGTTTGATCCATGTCCCTACGAAGGACATGAACTCATCATTTTTTATGGCTGCATAGTATTCCATGGTGTATATGTGCCACATTTTCTTAATCCAGTCTATCATTGTTGGACATTTGGGTTGGTTCCAAGTCTTTGCTATTGTGAATAGTGCCGCAATAAACATACACGTGCATGTGTCTTTATAGCAGCATGATTTATAAGCCTTTGGGTATATACCCAGTAACGGGATGGCTGGGTCAAATGGTATTTCTAGTTCTAGATCCCTGAGGAATCGCCACACTGCACCAAGCGGACCTAATAGACATCTACAGAACTCTTCACCCCAAATCAACAGAATATACATTCTTTTCAGAAATGGTGGTTACTTTTGTTTTCCACGTTGATTCTCTTCACTGAGAATGTTGAAATAATCAATGATTGTGAAGTGAAATTTCTTTTTCTTAATGCAATTAAAAATTTGCTCCCCCCTTCATATGCCATTTGAAACCAGTTCCACACGTTACAGTTTTACAGCAGTGCTGAATGGTGGAACTGCTGTGATGATGGGAGTGTTCTGGACTTCTGCTGTTTCAGTAGCCGCTGGACATGTGGTTCTGGGTTGACTGAGCAACTGAGTTTTTAATTGTGTTTAATTTTAATTAATTTACTAGCCACATGTGGGCAGAGCAAATGCAGAGGCTGGTTCTGTTCAGCTTGAGAGGAGCTTGGGTGGGGCCCCTGCGGCAGAGTGACAGCTGCCCCAGGGGGTGTCAGGGACATCACCATTGCGTGTACCCTGGTGGGTGGGATGTCTTCTGAAATCCTGTGCCTTGCTACTGTTACTCGTAGAGGCTTGGACAAGAATCAGTGGTCCCAAGAAAGGATGTAGGATGTGACTTTGTGGGGTATAGACGCAGCTCAGATTGAAGACTTGTGGCCCTGGTACCAGGCGACGCCCCACTCTATCTTCCGGGTCTCCCCCACGTTCTCCGCTGTCTGGCCCTGATGTGCCCGGCACCTTTCTCAGGTGTTTTCAGCCTCTCCCTTGCTCCTGGCTCCTCCCAGGGGGAGGTAACCATTGCCACATCAGTGCCCCTGTGCCCGCCCCTGCATGCCCTGCTGCCAGCCATGCATGTCGCCTCCATTTCCTCTCTGCCTGCAGTGCCCGCGGCTCCCCTCCATGACCTCAATGCTGACTATTCTTTTGAGGAAATCCTTCTTTAGCACACAAATCAGCTGGCGTCACTTCTGCTTAAAAACCAGCAGTGGCTTCCCCGAGAAAACAGCCTCCTGGGTGTGCTTCGGGGTCTCCAGGATCAGTTCCCACCATCCCCGCCACCCCCCACCCCAGCATCAGCTGGTTTTCCAGCCCAGCCCTGAGCCCCCACGGGAAATGGCCCGAGCTGGTGCAGCCTCAGCTTTGGGGCCTCGGCGGCTGCTCTCATGCCTTCCTGAGCAGTTCTGCCAAGCTTCATCCCAGGCTCACTCCTTCCTCGTGTCTTGGCCGAGAAGACCCTTCTTTAGGTGTCCTTCCCATGTGCTCCCCGCTCACCCCAGCTGTCTGTCTGCTCCTGTCCGTGTCCCTGTTGAGTCCGTATAGCTGCATAGAGCCTGGCTGGACACCCGGTGTACTGTCAGCACCCACGACTGTGTTTGGTAAATGAGCAACTTGAACAAGTTCATCATGTAACCCAAACCTTGGGGGTTTTCTGTTCACACACACTTCTTCAAATCTTAAGTTTGATAAATTAATGAATTTTTCCAGAAAACTCAACTGCCTGGACTTTATCCCTGAACTTCTTTACTCATCATTTACTTTCAATTCCATTGACTCCATTTTTATTCTATATTTTACAAAAGCATGATTGTATTCTTTCTCTGGATGTTATTAGCCCACTTATGTAGGGCCCATGGTAGTTTAATCAGAGAAAATAGATGACTGGCTTCGTTGTAAGAAAAGCAAAAATACAGACAGGGATGTTTTTGTTAGGAGTGAATTTTTAAATTTACTCCTAACATGATTAATGTAATCCTAATCTGTTACTACTTAATGTAATTAAAACTTTTTTTGGACAATTATGTATTATAAATAGTAAAAGCAAAAATATATTTATTAATAATAGCTAGTTATAAAGTTCATTTCAGGTTGGGCTCGGTGGCTCATGCCTATAATCCCAGCACTTTGAAAGGCCGAGGTGGGCAGATCACGAGGTCAGGAGTTGGAGACCAGCCTGGCCAACATGGTAAAACCTGTGTCTACTAAAAATGCAAAAATTAGCTGGGCGTGGTGGCACGAGCCTGTAATCCCAGCTGAGTAGGAGGCTGAGGCAAGAGAACTGCTTGATCCCGGGAGGCGGAGGTTGCAGTGAGCCAAGATCGTGCCACTGTCTCCAGCCTGGGCAACAGAGCAAGACTCTGTCTTGGAGGGGAAAAAAAAAAAGTTTCTTTCGGCAAGCTTGTTTAAGAGGGCATAGCTTTTTAGTGGCTCTCGTATGTCTATTCATTTCCATCCTCTTTAATCACAGTGCAGTTATTTGCCTCTGACTTGGATCTCCTTATTGCCTTCCTGTCAGGGAATCTGCATTCAGTACAGTCCACATTCACTCCATGTCTCTACTTTCCCATACAACAAGCACAAGAAAGTCACTAAAAGTGGAGCATCAAAATGCTTTTACCTCTAGCTAATCTTAAAGGTAAAATGAAAATATACTAACTGCAAACAAGAAATCTGCTCCATGGTCAACATTAATGATGAGTCTTTGGCACTTGACAACACAGGGGAGTGATATTCCTCAGCCGTTAGGAACTACGTTGCTCTCTGATTATTCCAAGAATTATCCAGTACACTTAATTCTGGTTAATAGTAAGTTACCCAGCTAATTTTCTGTTAACTGAAATTTGGACTTCAGCTGTTATTTGGAGGGCACGCATCCTGCCGCCTCAACTTCTTTTAAGGCAGATGTGAAATTCTAATGTGGGGCCCGTGGGGCATGAACCTCTGAATGCATCACTTGGCAGAAATCCTCTGCCCATCAGCCGAGTACTTTACTCCTTAGTTCCTCATTCAAAACATGATTAGGCCGGGCGCAGTGGCTCATGCCTGCAATCTCAATGCTTTGGGAGACCAAGGTGGGCGGATCGCTTGAGCCCAGCAGTCCCAGACCACCCTGGGCAAAATGGTGAAACCCTGCCTCTACAAAAAATGGAAAAAATTAGCCAGGCATGATGGTGTGTGCCTGTGGTCCCAGCTACTTGGGAGGCTGAGGTGGAAGGGTCACCTGAGCATAGGGAGGTTTAGGCTGCAGTGACCTGCGATCACAGCACCGCACTTCAGCCTGGGGGACAGAGTGGGACTCTGTCTCAAAAAAGGAAAACAAAACAAAACAAAACCATGATTAACAAACTCAATTAACCTACACAGGCTTAGTTATTGTTCCTAGGACATAGAAGGTTGCAAAGAGATAGAGCAAAGTGAGCTGTGAGAATTGATAGCGGAGGCTCTGACTCTGCAGAAGTAAATAGTAACTCAAAAGTTGACAGGCTTAGAATACTGTAGTAAAAATAGTAAAAATAATGGATGTTTGATAAATGGTCTAAGATCAGTTCTCTCTAAGAACTCAAGGAATTATAAACCTACTTAGAAATTATTTCTATCAGAGGATTAAAAGATTTGATCTTAAAAGAGAATTTCTGGGCCAGGCGCCGTGGCTCACACCTGTAATCCCAGCACTTTGGGAGGCCGAGGCAGACGGATCACAAAGTCAGAAGATCGAGACCATCCTGGCTAACATGGTGAAACCCTGTCTCTACTAAAAATACAAAAATTAGTTGGGTGTGCGGCATATGCCTGTAGTCCCAGCTACTCAGGAGGCTGAGGCAGGAGAATCGCTTGAACCCAGGAGGTGGAGGTTGCAGTGAGCAGAGATTGCACCACTGCACTCTGGCCTGGCAAAAGGGCGAGACTCCGTCTCCAAAAAAAAAAAAATTTTCTGGAAAATTCTCTCCTGTCAAATGCTTTATTTTTTTAACATTGCCATAAAAACAATGTCATTATACCTACTATCTTAGAAGATGCATTTTACTGAAATAAACATGCTTATCAGTATGCACATATTATTATGCATTTCTGTGTATAATGAAGGACTTTATGTGCACTTGAGCGAATTTGTCTACACCTTAAAGAGGATCATTTTGACTTGATTGAACAGGATAACTCTGCATAAATGCTGTAATCTATGTGCTTTGAAAGTGGCTTTCCTGTCATTTGACTTAGTTAGGAATTTTCATAAGGAAAATCAGGACATCTTCATTCTAAGGAGAAAACCAAAGGGAAGTTTTAGAGGAAGCCATTTATGCAAATTTAAGGTCAAGAAAGAATAAAATTACTTGGGGTTTTGTCTTCAAATTTTTTAGAACAGTAGAATGCAAGAGGCTATCCTGGAAAATGCCATGTACAGCAATTAGAAGCTTAGTCTTCTCCCCAAAAGCATAAAGATGCAGCAGAGTTTACCGAAGGCCTTGTAGATAGGCGGGATAATAAACAGAGGCCACCAAACAGGACAGAATCCAAGTGTTGGGTGTTTTGGCGTTCTAAGAAGTTGGTTTTGTTTCTGTTTTTTTTCATCTGAGAAACATCTTTGGATAATAAACCTTCTGATTTTATCAGCCAGTTCACTAATATTTTTAAGATATTTGTTCTTGCTTTAGGAGAAATCACTGTGAAGGTTGTGCTCTTCTATAATTAGCATATACCTTTAAGTGAAATTTTCCTCAGCCTATAATGTGGTTAGTTTATCTGTCTCTGAAGATGAAGATGATTACTTAGCTTGTTTATAGAATACACTGCCACAAATGTGGGTATTTGCTGACTATAATTAAGGATGTACAAGTTACTGGGTAAAATAAATCCCAAAATGTTCAAAGTTAGAATTTTCTGTTTGGAAGGGCAGCTAACAAAGAAGGTCGGTTGTGTCCTTTAAATCCATGCTGTGCGGTGCGGAAGGGCTCCAGCAACATACAGTGATTTCGGTTTAAATGAAATACAATTAAAATGTTTGCTCCTCAGTTGCACTGGTCATGTTTGAAGTTCTCAATAGCCTCATGTGGCTGGTGGCTGCCATACTGGACAGTGCAGATATATCTAGAACAAGTTTGTCCAACACCCACGGCCCGTGGGCCACATGAGGCCCAGGATGGCTTTGAATGAGGCCCAACACAAGTTTGTAAACGTTCTTAAAACATTATGAGATTTTTTGTGTGATTTTTCTTTTTTTTTCCCCATCAGCTATTGTTAGTGTTAGTGTATATTATGTGTGGCCCAAGGCAATTCTTCCTCTTCTTCCAGTGTGGCCCAGGGAAACCAAAAGATTGTTGGTCAACACTTGGATAACCAGTGCCACCACCTTCCTTCTATGTATAAATGTCTTTAAATGACCAAAATGATACATATCCATAACTTGCCCTTCCTATGCCCTGCCCCATCCCTGCTCTCACCTCATGGTACCTAGGCAACAAACAAAGCTAAATCCCTGAGAAGTGTTCCACCATCCTGAGAGCTAGACATTTGATCCCTGAGAACTAAGTGGCTAAACTGGCTTCAGCAGACACATAGATATTTGGAAAAAAAAAATAGCCATCTCATTACGGGATTAGATGCATGAACCCATTGCTGTTTTTCTTCTTCTGATTACATTAAGGATATCTAGACTTTTCCAAATGCCCAGTCTCAATTATCTATTTGAGTTACTGACTCCCTTTGTCCCTCAATGTTTTTTCCTGATTATATTTGCAAGTGAAGTTTGTTTCTACTCTCAATGAGTTGAGAAAGTTAATTTCTAATATTTAGAGGATCTCAGTCTGCCTCAGTAATTTGAGTGAAGTGCTGGATTAAAACCAGGCTCCGGAGTCGTTCTTCCTGTGCCAGCTGCTAGCTTATTGACTCTCCTTGAGCTGAGGCACACATCTTGCTAGTTCTCTATGTACGCATTTCCTATTAGACAGATGGGAAAATGTCACTCCTGTTAACATAGGTGGGCCCCCTTGGACCTGAAAGCCACACAGAGTCTGTCTAATTTATGGTCTGGCCCTAGATCCGACTTTGGAATGAAAGATTTTGAAACCTGCTTCCATGTTGCTACTTTTCCAAAAGGTGCAAGTATTATTCAGTAGCTAAAAGGTAATGCTGAAGTGCTCATGGAAATGCATTCCATTCAATCAAGCGGGCAGTCTAGATTGTAACATTGTACATGTCCCCTTATTGGACTTAACAAAGCTTTGTTATTTTGAAGGGAAAAAATGTAACATACACACATTAAAAACTTTTAAAATATGGAATCCCTCCCCACCCCCCATAACCTGGAGGCATTCTTACTTATAAGAAGTTTAAAAAATTGAAATAAAACAGATTAATGTGTGTTTTCTCATCATGAATGGTAGCTCCTTTCCCTTTTCTCCTGGATCTCCTCATTTTATTTCATTCAGAATTTTCTGAGCATTTTTTTTCTTCATCTCAAAGAGCCCCTGGGAAGCTGCGTGGTTGCTTAGTGATGTCACTCACAGTCTGAGAAAGCCAGGTGCCTGCTAGACATTAAAACACGCTCATTATCCTTCCTGTAATCTGCTCCCTTGTCTCACAGAAATTCAAAACCTAAGTGGATCCTGGTTGTAATGAAAAGAATCATCATCAGCCCTTTTTACATCTGACACTGGGGTAATTTTGTTGTGCGTATTTGGCCTCAACTGCTTTTTAACCTAACTGACAGCATTCAAACGACTGTCTTCCTTTATGGAGATGATCTTGTTCAACTGCTTCCGCTGTTATTAGTCTTAAAAGTTGGAAATAAAATGCTTACAGTAGGAAGCTTGCTAAGAAGACAAGTTGTTGCTTTTCAACCATCATTTGGGAGTAATAGTGAACTTGATAGGAGTCAGTATTTGCCAGAAAAATGATCCCAAGCCTTGCTCCAGGCTACTGTCTTCTCACCCACTGTTCCACGGCCCCTTCCTGGCCCCTTTGAGGGGTCCCCTGTGTCTATTTCAGGCCATGTCTCCCTCTGAATGCAGACCTATGTATGCCACTTCCTCTTTGCTGCCCCTTAGGTACCCTGAGATCAGTATATCTAACACTGAATTGACTCTCTCACTGCTCATAATACCTTATTCTTTCCTCGCTTAGAACCCCTGGCCTCACTGTCCCTTCCACCTAGTCTGCAAACCAGAAACTTGCGTGGCCCATGGGTTTCTCCTGCCCACTCGTCTCTTGTAGCCAAGCAGTCACCAGATCTCGTGATCCTGCCTCTTGTTATCTGCCCCTCTCTCCTGCATCTGCTCCTTCCTGAGCACAAGCCTCATTATTTCATAGAGCCCTCCTGTGACCAGCTGGTCTTTCTGCCTCCCTTAGTATCTGTCCCCTTGATATGGTTTGGCTGTGTCCCCACCTAAATCTCATCTTGAATTATAGCTCCCGTAGTTCCCACATGTTGTGCAAGGGACCTCATGGGAGATAATTGAATCATGGGAGCGGTTTCTGCCATACTCTTCTCATGGTAGTGAGTCAATCTCACACGATCTGATGGTTTTATAAGGGGGTTCCGCTTTTGCTTCTCTCTCTTCTCTTGTCTGCCGCCATGTGAGACATACCTTTCACCTTCCGCCATAATTTTGAGGCCTCCCCAGCCATGTGGAACTGTGAGTCCGTTAAACCTCTTTCTTTTGTAAATTGCTCAGTCTTGGGTTTGCCTTTATCAGCCGCATGAAAATGGACTAATAAACCCCTTTTCAATCCACCCTACTAGAGACAACACATTGATTACCGATGGGCTCATTGATCCAGTCAACATTTACTCAATACCCACTTTGTCCCAGGCACTTCTTTTTGTTGTTGTTTAAATAGATTAGCTTTTATAAATAAAAAGAACAATGAGGAAGAATAATAATAGAATTTTGGATTGATGGGCTTCAGGGATCATTGCTGTACTGTGAGCTTATCCAATCAGATTTTGTTTCCATGATAACACATCATTTTGTTGCATGAGCCGATTTAATTCAAAAACTCTCATACTGTTTATGTAGCATAGTACTGAGCCAACCTGTTGCAATTTAATCTTTGCATATATTTTCATGACATGCTCCCCAATAAAACAGAAACCAGTTTCTGCCATAGTCACTGTGCTTTGCACTACAAATACAAAATGTTCGCTTTTCCTTTCATCTTCCAAATATTTTTCTGTTTTCTCTGCAATAAAGTCAGTGTTATAGGCATTTGTCCTTTCCAAATTAACCATCAGACATGTCTTTTTTTTTTTTTTTTTTTGAGATGGAGTCTTGCTCTGTTGCCCAAGCTGGAGTGCAGTGGCTCAATCTCGGCCACTGCAACCTTCTCCTCCCGGGTTCATGCCATTCTCCTGCCTCAGCCTCCCGAGTAGCTGGGACTACAGGCACCCGCCACCATTTTTTGTATTTTTAGTAGAGACGAGGTTTCACTGTGTTAGCAGGATGGTCTCGATCTCCTGACCTCGTGATCCTCCCGTCTCGGCCTCCCAAAGTGCTGGGATTACAGGTGTGAGCCACTGCACCCGGCCCAGACGTGTCTTTACCATGATTATCCTGGCTTTGCTTTTACACGTTGGCAACCAGATTCTACTTGACTCATTCTAGATTGTTTGCCCCCTACCTGTTATTTAAAAGCACATATTTCAACATGGTGAATTTCCTAAGCTACGGTTGATCTCAATTTTCTTTAGCTGATTTTTAATTCTCATCATGCATAATCTTTAAAAAAATCCAATATGATGTTTTGTGCTGTGCCATTTGACAGCTTGAAAACTGGTTATGCTGTGTCCCAGGCACTTTTTTTTTTTTTTTTGAGACGGAGTCTCACTCTGTCACCAGGTTGCAGTGCAGTGGCACAGTCTCTGCTCACTGCAACCTCTGACTCCCTGGTTCAAGCGATTCTCCTGCCTCAGCCTCCGGAGTAGCTGGGACTACAGGCACCCACCACCATGCCCAGCCAATTTTTGTAATTTTAGTAGAGACAGAGTTTCACTATCTTGGCCAGGATGGTCTGGATCTCCTGACCTCGTGATCTGCCCATGTCGGCCTCCCAAAGTGCTGGGATTACAGACGTGAGCCTCTGTACCTGGCCCCAGGCACTTCTTTTGATGATAGGGATACATCGGTGTACAAAACCCATGCAGTCCCTGTTCTCACGGAGCTTAGGGTCGCTGGGGGAGGACTGACGTTCAATTAGTAAGTAGCACAATGAAGACTGATGAGGGATGGTATAGGTTTGCCTATGCATAGCTAAGTGTGTTATTCTTCAGTGGTTTCCCTTCATCTTTGGAATACAATTTAAGCTTCATAGCATGTACATAAGGCTGTTCTGGAACTGACGGAAGCCTCCTGATGTACTTACAGATCCTCTCCATGCTCCTGCCCCATGTCTGCGCTTCATTGGATTGCCTTGGCCTGTTGCTTCTTGAGCAGACTTCAATATGAGCCAAAGCACTATTACTTCCTTGGAGTTTTTCCTGCCTTTTTATTCATGATATTTCTCCTTGGTGCGCTTGTGGCCTCACTGTGCCCCATCACCAACCCCTTCACTGTGTAATTTTGTATTGTCTCCTCTAAATAGGTTCTGAGGCCCTTGGGCCCAGAAATGCTGTTTTCTGTCATTTTATCCTTAGTGTCTGTCTTAACATCTGATAGGTGCTGGAGGAGTCTCATGGTTAGTGGTGCCTACAGACGGATCATTGTTTTGATGGCGGTGACAGTACCTGGGTTCCACAAGTGTTTGAGCGAATACACAAACCCCTGCTGGAGATCCAGTGAATGAGATTTCAGCTTTGGGCGAGATGCCGGCCTATGTGGCGTTTAAATGTTTTGAAAGTTATCACTGCTTTTTTTTCTATTACATAATTATTTATTTTTACCAAGCTCTCAAATGTCTTAATTGTGCCGGTCATATGTTATGAATTCTATTTCTGGGTGTTGTAGGAACAGCAGTTCCTATGGCTTCTTTTTTTTTTTTTTTTTTTTCTGTGTATGAGCAATTCGACTCAGTGGGATGATATTTTCTTTTATAACTCATTAATGTTTGCGGTACTGTGTACTCAAATATTCAATGTCAGCCGTCAGCTACTATTGGGATCAATCCCACAAACCATCAAAATGTACTTTTGGGCTGAATTAGTCCTATGCCAAGACTTGCAGGTGGATGCAGCAGCAGTTGGGAACCACGTGCCAGGCCTGGTGTATGTGCTCATGGACACATTAATCCGATCATATCTTTCTCCCGTTTAAGAAACAATTAATGTTAATGTTATTGTACTTTGGCTAATGCAGAGTCTCAAAGTTAAATTAAGCACAACATAGGAAATTCTAAGTGGTTACCCGTAAAATGGAAAACCGTTTCATTCCCGCTGAGTGCAAATCTGGTGTCTCCGTGTACTCAAACATGAATGGCTGTAATACTTAATGCTTTAAAAAATGCATCTATTTCCAACGATAGATGAAAAGCGTTTATTTGAGCCATCCACATGCAGTGAATAATCTGTAAAATATTTGGTTATCTTCAGCTGGGCAGCATTCTTCCAGCTTGTATTGAGCTTGACTACGTCTAGATCTCATGCAAGGCATCCGGGCTAGCCATGAAGGAGATGAGGTCCCTGCTCTCAAGGAGATCACTATCTGGATACACAGATGCTCAGGGCCCCGCAGGACCCCTCTGGCTCTTGGTGTGGACTGTGCGCTGCATGCTATTTCTCTTGAAAACTCTAGAGAACTCCTTGCTGTCCTGTGGGTTAAGTCACTTAGTGTAATCCCGAGGGAATAAGCAGATGCCCTCCTCGAAAGCCTGGCATCTGGGACTGTCAACATTGATTACTACAGGGACCCGATGAGATGGAATTAAAATTAGCCCATACAGAAAAAGAGCACAGGAACTGTCAGGGAGATAGGAACATTTGTCCTGGAAATACCTGGGTTTTTGAATAGGTTTTCTGATGCAAAGGTCAGTGTTTCATACACACACGTACTTCTCCCCACAACACCCCCATTTTACGCCTTTCAATACAACTCTGATTTAGAGAAGTATAGTGCAGATTTATCTTTTTTTTTTTTTTTTTTGGTGTTGGGTGGCGAGGAGGGAGTGGTAAGGTTGGGAAGGGCAGTCCGTCATCCCCAAGCCTTACTTCTGGGGGATTTCCTCCTTGTAGAGGGCTGGGAACTTACGTTCCAGTACAGAAAGACAGGAAAAGACCTAACTACATCATATGCCAGGTGGTACTAAGTACTACAAAAAAAAAACAAAGCAAGGGAGGAAGGAGAGAGCATAATGGTGTGCAAATGGATATATACATGTTCGTATTTTATAAAACTTGTCAGACAGGCCTCTCTGAAAAAGTGACATTTAGCAGAGACCTACGGGAAATGACCTCAAAAATGACTTCCCCATTTCCTGTAGGTCTCTGCTAAATGTCCAAGTTTCAGAGAGCAAAAAGAGAACATGCAAAGGCCCTGAGGTAGAGAGCATGTTCTGTGTCTTTGAGGAACCGCAAGGTGTCCTCCGTGGCTGTAGAGAACAGGTGAGGGACAGCGTGGTATAGGGTTGGATGCCCTTAGAAATTGCAGTAGGCCAGGAACAGTTCAGAGTTTATTCTGAAGGACGGATCTGACCTGACCTTGCAAAAGGACCACATTGGCTGCTGAGTTGGGACAGTAGTGGCCGGGAGATGAATGGCGGTGGCTTTGAGTAACATCGTACTGGTGTAGGTGGGGGGAAGTGCTGGGGTTCCAGCTACATTTTGACAGTAGAGCTGACAAGATCTGCTAAAGAATTGGGTATTGAATGTGTGAGAAAGAGGGGTCATGGATCACTCCAAGGTTTTTGGGCCAAGGAGCTGGCAAAATGGAGTTGCCATTTTCAGAAGGGAAAGACCAAGAGGGCAAACACATGAAAAGAACATTAGCCCCTGAATCTTAGACACTTTCTTTGCTCCATATGAAGGGAACTTGAAATTTGAAAGGATGCACATCTCTGATTATATAAGTAAATATTACAGTTGCCTAGTTCTTGAGATTACAGTTGATCCGTGAACAAGGCAAGGGTTGGGGTTCCCAACCTGTGCAGTCAGAAATCCACGTATACCTCCCCAAAAACTTAACTACTAATAGCCTACTGTTAATCAGAAGCCTTACCAATAACATAGTCAATTAACATGTTTCGTATGTTGTATGTATTATATACTGAGATTCCTACAGTAAAGTAAGCTAGAGTCAAGGAAAATGTTACTAAGAAAATCATAAGGAAGAGAGAATATATTTACAATTCGTTAAATGGGAGTGGATCATCCTAAAGGTCTTCCTCCTCATCGTCTTCATGTTGAGTGGGCTGAGGAGGAGGAGGAAGATGAGTGGTTGGTCATGCTGTCTCTGGGGTGGCAGAGGCAGAAGAAAATCCACATGTAAGTGGATCCTCACAGTTCAAATCCATGTCGTTCAGAGGCCAAATGCATTTGGGTCTGTGAAACTGGCCTTTGCTTTCCATTGTGGGCAGTTAGCTGATTATAAAATCATTTGTTCAGCAGAACTTGGTGGTTGGATTCCAAACCTGCAAAGGAACTATCATGAGGGGCAAGTTTCTGCCAGCGGGTGTATCCCATCCCAGCAATACTGTCCTGAGCCCCTCAGCAAGATTCCCTGCATCAGGAATGTCCTGGTGCAGGGAGTCATTCCTTGTACCCCACACCAAGCTAGCAGAGTACTCCTGCCCCATCAGCCTCCCTCCCCACCTTCTCATCACTGTTTGCTCTCTCTCCTTTGAGCGCCTCCAGGTCTGTAAGTCTTTGGTGTAAGTGGCCCTGCCAACTCTCTCTTGGTCGTTCAAAGAACAGTCTGTGTAAACACCACCAAGTTGACACCATCTGGCCCAATTCCCCTGCATTTTCTTGGAGAGTGATTGTCTTGTGAAGCATTGAGACAAAGCCTTATTTGAGGAGAGTCCTTGCAGGGGAAACAATAGCTTCTGTGTTCTTCCCAAGAACCTCTTTGGAGAGCAAACTAAACTTGGGTGGGTGGACGCTGAAAAGGCTTTTCCAAGGGTAGGAAGCAAAATGTAATTATCCTCCTCTGCAGGAGTTTTTTTGTTGACATTTCCTGCTCTTAACAAAGTACAGTGTGTGCCCTTAAGTGTGTTGTTCTGGAAGCATCCACAGCCCTTTCAGTGTATCTTACATGCTGTGGATAATTTTAAAAGTACCCATTTATTTTACAAGTTGGAGGGAGTGTAAGACCCACTGAATTCAATACATAGCATCCACATTTTTAACCAGAAATCTGAAGTGTTAATTTGCTTCCCGTTTGTCCAGTGAACTTGACTTTTAACATTTTCTTAAATTAGGGAAATGGGAGCTGTAAGTTACAGTAGATGCCAAGTACTTGGCAAAAATGAAATGTGGCAGGGGAAAGCCATGGGGAAAATGTATTTGTCAAAACACTTTAGCCTAAATAACGTAATAATAAATGTAGTATCTCATGGCCAGGCAGTGCAACATTCAATACAGTAGTCACTTGCCACATGTGGCTATTTAAATTTAAATTAAATAAAATTGAAAACACAGTTGCACTAGCCATACTCAGGGGCTCACTAGCCATCTGTAGCCAGTGGCTACTGAATTAGCACAGATATAGAACATTCCCTCCCTGGTAGAACATTGTATTGTGCAGTACTGATGGAGAATATAGTATAGGAACCATCTATGATAAATTATCATACATGTCACTCATTGTTGTCCAGCCCAAAGCCTGAGGGTAGGAGATGCTAAGAGACTTGAAGAAAATCTTGTTCTACAGCGGCCTGATCTTGGTGGTGTAGTATGGGAAGCTCAAGTTTTGTACCCTTCAGTTGGAACATTTATCCTGCCTGTAACTCTGGTCTAGGACAGCAACAGTGTACTAAGCTACATGATCCTGTGTAGGGAACGTGCTTTGTTCTAAGACACTTACGTGGAAAATATCACCTATTTTAATAAGAAAATAATGGAGTCATTTCAACTCATGGGGTAAATAAAATGTAGGAAGAAAAGGGGGAAGCAGAGGTGGAGTGAATTTTGAAAGTCCCCCATTTGTGTGGGTGTGTGTGTGATCTGACTTTGAATAAAAGAGAATCAGATAGACGGATCTTTTCTTAACTCAATGGTGGATGACTGACATTGCCCTATTTTCCAGTTACATTTAAATGGAGTCAATTGTTTTCTCTTCTAGCATAAAGAGCGGACAAGGGATGGTTATCATGGTTTGGCTGAGACCAGGCATGCTGGATAAATATTTACCAAGCTGAGGAGGTCTGTGAGAACAGGGCTGGGTCAGGGATGCCCAGGAGTAAGTGACATTCTCCTCATAGCAGAGCCATGTCATGCTACTGCTGCCAGATGACCCAGCAGGCTCAGAGTCATACTTTAGAGGAGGGGAAGACAGGCCACCTGAGGAAAGGTAGCTTGACTTCAAACACTGAGCCGCTAAGAAAGGTGGACCCCGTCTCTGAGGTACCAAGCTACATGCTGTGGTTGACACCAGAATCCATGGAGAAACCTCTGGGTGTCCTGCACCCCACAGAGAGGTTTGGAAGCAGGCTGCAAATGGCACAGGCATACTGTCAACAATACGTAAAATGTAGTCAGTCAGTGTAAGGAATCGAAATTTCCTTGATCACAGGTTATCCTGAATGTGTGTCGAGGTAAAGCCAGGGGCTATTGTACTGACAAACAGGAATAGGAGAAGGTGACCTCCCTGAGCCTAGAGAAAGGCAGGGCAGGGATTTATCGGGTTAACATGGGCCAGTGGAGAGGGTGCTGCCTCCTGCCCACTGGGCAGAAAGGGCCAGACATCCTGTCTTTAAACTAAGACGGCCATTTTGCTTACCCACAGTTTTTTGCTCAGCTCACTATTGAGTCAACAAATCTTTTGATCATGGCAGGGTTTCCAGATGTTTTTTGGATTGTAAGGCAAATGTGAGGATGCCTCAAGAGATGCTGGTCTACTTGGGCCTTACTCTTTGCCAAGTAGGTGTATTTATGTGTGCCGAAGTCCATCTATGAATGGTCTGTGGACTTGAGCTATTTCCCTGGTATTCGATCATCTCTGACCAAGCTGATCAGCCATTTTTCATTCCTGAAAGGAGGAAAAAGAACAAACAGGTATTTTCCACTGCAGCATTTTGGCCCCACTGTGGCTTCCCTTACTCTCATTTGACCCTTGGCCCTCCTTCTCACTGAGGCCTGTGGAAAGCACAGCTCTATGAAATTTACACTATTCTTGTTATGATCATCAGTGAAGCAACTCATTTGCAAAGCCACTAACTCAAGGAGGGCAGGTTATGGGATGCCATGAAGGGTTCAACCATCTCTTATCAAGCATTCAACAAATATTGATAAATACTGTTACAATATTTATTTGTAAACTATATTTGTATCATGTCATGCAGTGAACTAAGAGTTCTCCCACATGTCATATTACTTAATTTAAAATAAAAACAAACTTGTGAGGTGAGGACAATGCTTGCTTATTACTTTTCTGCACAAGTCATCATAGGGAAAGATAAAATGAAATAGACACACACCTGGCCTTTGGCATAAAGATAAATTTACAGTATTATTAATTTGGAGAGAGCACTTTAGAGATTGGCTTTGTTTGTTGTAGTTCTTCTTTCTGTTTTGGCAGGAGTGAAAAGCATTTTATTCTTCAAAAAATATGTATGTCCCCAAGGCCAGGCATGGTGGCTCACGCCCATAATCCCAGCATTTTGGAAGGCTGAGGCAGGCAGATCACCTGAGGTCAGGAGTTCAAGACCAGCCTGGCCAACATGATGAAACCCCGTCTCTACTAAAAATACAAAAATTAGCTGGGTGTGGTGGAGGGCGCCTGTAATTCCAGCTACTGGGGAGGCTGAGGCAGGATAATCGCTTGAACCTGAGAGGCAGAGGTTGCAGTGAGCTGAGATCACACCACTGCACTCCAGCCTGGGCAGCAAGAGCAAAACTCCATCTCAGAAAAAAAAAAAAAAAGATATCTTTACACACACACACACACACACACACACACACAATGCACACACACACACACAATATGCACACACATATCTACACACACACACATACATATATATACATATATATATATATTTATATGTATCCCCAGGCATTATTTATTTTTTTGCAAGTCTGTATCTACTTACATAAAGGGCTACGTTGTTAATTTAAATGAAGGGGATTCATGTTTAGGGCTTCTTGCCTGGTATACCTTGGTGCTCTTTTGAAGTGATATTAAATTTTAGGGCAGGAATCGTAAATTGATTTTGATTCCACTGCCAAGTTTAGAGGAGTCATGACAGCAGAGGGAGCCCTGGGCAGGCAATGCCACGAGACTCGCGTGTCCTCAGTGGATGTGGGGAGGATGAAGGGGCAGTGGACATGACCCAGGTTTGCTACTCTTGCTCCGTGGGGGAATGTTAGCCATTTAGATTTAAGGAAGCTTGCTGGGTTACTACCTCTGCCTCACCACTTCTGCTTATAAACTCCAGATTTGTCAATAAGATGACCTTTGAAAGCATTAAAAGCCTGCAGATAAAAATAACCTCCCAGTGCCCCTGTCCTCCCCCTTGTTCTTCTGGCTGGGTGAGTCCGTTTCTTACGCATCTTTGACTTGCTGATCTTGTTCCATAAAGCATCACCATCTTAAAGAATGGTTCAAATAATAAAGAGACATTTGGAATTGTCTTCCCAGCCTAAAGACTTACTCCAGAAATAAAGGTCAGTTCAGATTTGTTAACATCTGCATTAATTAGGACATCTAGCATGTCAAGTAATAAATACTAAAATTCTTTCTGCAACGATAAAGAATTGTATCTGGAAGACTGGGGTATGTATGCATGTGGTATTCTGAGAGTCCTTTCTTCTCATCCTTTTATTTTTTGCATTCTTAAAATTAAGAAATTAAAGAGTCATAATCACTGCAGTTTAAAGTATAAGAAAGAGCCCTGAACTTGGATGACCTTAGGTGGTTGCTTAGCCTCTAGCCCAGGGTTTGTCCAGGCCAACTGCACATTAGCCTCACCTGGGGAGCTTTTTAAAAGAATACTGATTCCCAGGTGCGACACCAGCTAACTGAATCAGAGCTTTGGGGATGAGACCCGAGCATCGGTACGTTATTTTAAAGAGCTCCCACATGGAGCATGTCCTGGTTTGAGAGCAGCTACTCTAGCAGATCTGTGTCTTCAGTTTCCTCATCTATAAACTCCCATTATCAATCCCTGGGAAGACCTTCGTGGATTAGGCTCGTCACCTTCTCCAGCCTCACCCCTATCATTCCTTCCTGTCCCGTGGCCCCCCGATTGCAGGTACACCTTGCCGCCAGTACATGCGCACACTCTCCTTTCTGCCTTGAATGCTATTTCCCCAGTTTCTTCCCATTCCAGTTCTCTGGATGAAATGACTTTCCCTGTAAAAATCTGAATCAATGCTTCTCCCCTTGTAGAAACCCCCGTTCTCCCCAGAGCGGACATGGGCATCCTTCTCCTATGTTTCCATGATCTGTGAAGACAGGGGCCCCCGTCTTCATGCACATCCTCCATTCCTAGCACAGGAGATGTTCAGAAAGCCTTTGCTAATGGGAGCCTTTTTTGGGTAGGATGTCTGCTTTCACTTCTGAGGTTCTGAGCCATGTGAGAGTACTTGTAAACTGTAAAGGATTTTACAAATATAAAGTGACTTAATGGCCTTTTTTTTTTTTTTTTTGTGACAGAGTCTCCCTCTGTCTGCCAGGCTGGAGTGCAGTGACATAGCTCACTGCAGCCTCTGCTTCCCAGCTCGGGTGATCCTCTCACCTCTGCCTCTTGAGTAGCTGGGACCACAAGTGCTAGCCACCATGCCTGCCTAATTTTTGTATTTTTTGTAGGGACAAGGTCTAACTACATTGCCCAGGCTGGTTTCAAACTCCTGAGCTCAAGCGATCCTCCTGCCTTGGCCTCCCAAAGCTAGGATTACACGACCCTAAATGACTTTTTAAATGACACTGATTTAAATGATTTCAAATGATGGTTTTTTAATAACAGCAAATGAATATTCGTATATCACCTTCCTGTAATCTCTGCTTTTCTTCAAGTCAGAATATGGGGCATAGGGCTTTCTTTATTGTTCACAGCCCAGTCTGGTTGCCCTCAGGGGAGATGCCGGATTGTTCCCATAGCAAGATAGGCTGTAGGGTAGCCTTAGTGCTGTCAACTGCAAAGTGACGTTCAGCTCATCAGCAGGAGCTACTTAGATGATGTGTTTGCCCTGGGCAGCAGCTCCATAAAACCAAAACTTTGTCCAAATAACTGAGCTGCCCATGAACTTTTATGATGTGGACTTACCTCTCTCGAAGCCATCTGTGCGTGTGGTTTTGTGAAGCAATTAAGTTGCAGGTGTGCAATAGAAATGACGTAGCAGCTTAATTGTTTGGTGAAACAGCAGGCATTTGGGATTCGAGACTGGCTTTAAAACTTCCCAGGCTTTGTTCATGCTATTTTGTTCTTAGGAATTTTAACACAGCCGAGAGAGAGAGGGTGAATTACTATGACTACAGCCAACTGTCGGTAGAATAATTTAAAAAACTCAACCTGCCCCGTATTTAAATGAAATTATGAGAACGTCTGCCTGATTCTCTTTGGATTATTACTGTGGTGGGAAAGAGGACATTTGGGTGGGGACGTTATGTTTATGAACGATCTGACATGTAAGCAAAATTTGGATAGACGTGTCTGTTTGGGGGAAGGAAGCCCCTGTCTCTCATCTGATTCTCAAAAGGGTCCTGTCTCCCGCCGACCGCTTCACCCCCCACCAATAGGAATGAGAGTCTTAAATGCTGTTTTATGTTACTTTGAAGTTGTCAGTTGTGTCTAGGAATTAAAGATAGATTTTGAATAAGTTCCTTTTCATGTTACATGGTATAGAAGCAGATCCCTATCAGAGCGGGTTTCTGAATTATCCACGTTCCCTGTATCTTGTTTGCCATCATCCTGTGCATTTGCATTTTGAACTTGATATTTCTGATGAGAAATGGCAGAGAAGTAGAAAATGAAATAAAGCAGAATGCCGAGAAACAGGGCCACCCAGGATTTCCATGTCAGGCTGTGTAAGACTGTGATGGGAACTGCCCCAAGCCCCAGAGCTGCGCAGCACGGTGGTCCTGCATGTGCTCTGCATATTTGAGCATCTATCCTCTATCAGGCATTATGTGTATACTTTCCTTTTTAGTTCCTTTAACAGCATTTTCAAGGCTTGGTTATCCCATTTTGCCAAGGAAAAGGGAAGACACCGTGGCTCGTGTTTAAATACCTTGCCTGGGGATCGCACATCTCTATGTTGTCATCCGTGTCACGTAATCTGAAGACTGATTGACAAGGTCCCATGCTTGCACAGAGGTGGACTTACTAAACATTTGTTAGATGTACCTTACTAGCATAGAAGACAGTTTCCAAAGGTGCAGATAGAAACTCTTATGGGACTGCACCCCATGCTTCTTTTTGTTTTATCGTCTGCTTGTGTGAAAGAGTTGGTTGGGATGTAGCAATCAGCTAAATTCTTTTCCCCTTACCTGTGGCTTTCAAGTATTTTGTGTTTGCTCTGCCAGCTGTTCCCAGGAATGCAGTGAAACCCTTGTTTTGTTTTTGTCTCTGTGTTTATGCTGTTGGGCTTTCATATCTTTTCTTAATCAGCACTTCATTAATTCTTTGGTTATGGGTCATGAGCAATGTATAGAGGAGTTAAAAACAGTCCCTGGCCTTCTAGGAGCTTAGAGCATGAAAAAGGAGCTTTCTGTCTTTTCAGCGCCTTGGTTGTATAATAATGTAGGTGAGTTACGCCCGCTGATGGATGAGTAGTATGTTTCTTGCTGTAATGTGGAAATAGGAATAAATGGTGAGCAGGCTTTAGGAATGTTATTTGGTCATTTACTAACGTTGTATGTATGAGGGTTTTCAGCCCTGTGCTGAATGGAACTGCAAGTTTTAAGTGGAGGGGCTGCCAAGTAAAAATGAAGATGTGTGCTGCTAAGATGCTATCTGGCGGGAGGGATGGAACAGGAAAGCGGAGGTTTCTTTGGGAGTGCAGTGAGTGGCCCCCTCGGGATTATGTGCACAACTTCAGAAAATATTGATTATATTTAAAAATACTGATTTTAATGCTCGGTAATGAAGTAATACATGTTCCTATCTAAAACATTTGAACCTACAGAAACTAAAAAAAGCCACAATTCTACCATGCAGAAGTAACCATTGTTATAAAACGTTGCTGTCTGTTTTTTTGGCATAGGGTATTTTATTAATACTGACCTTTGCTAGAAACAACCTTTTCTCTTCCTCTCTATCCTCACACCCTCTCTCCCAGGCACTGAGAACAAGATGGTTACCAGCCAAGGGACATAAAAGCATACTCTGGCTGGCTCTATTTGAAAGATGGGGCCTCAGCAGGCGAAATGTATGAAAACGTAGGGGGCCTACTGAAGTGAGAGCTTTGACATTACGCCTTCAAATTATTCCTTTCCTTGCCTGTTCTACAGAAGACTCATAAGCCTTGAGCAATTGTGTGTGGAGTTATGCTCCTGGGTGGCAGCATAAATGCTAAAGTAGGAAAAATATTAATAAAGATACAGTCTGGGCCCCAAAGAACCACATTAGAGTCTTAACTCCAATTATAGTCTTGGAAACCTGAATTCATAAATTCCTTCCATCCTTCTGCAGCTTTAGGAAGATGTAATTCTTTAATCACTTTATTCGAGAGCTTAGGAAAATAAACAGTAACAAAAAGCTGTTCAGTGGAGCTATATGGCTGTAACATATGACTGCATGGACAAAAATGTGGTGCTGAAATCACTGCTATTTTAATAATCGGTACATTTGATTCTAGCTCTTTATTATTTTAAAATAGTTTTTTGTTTCTATGTTTTTGGATGCTTTCTGCCTCCCAGATGATCTGCTGCTTCAAGAATGTGTGCTAATCAGTAGCTAATCGGGGGACTGAAATGCTACAGGAGCATTGAAAACTTCCTCTTTTGTTCTGGCCTCACTATTGAATAGTTTCTAATGTTCACCCAAATAATTTTTAAAGAATTTATTAAAACACTCCCTCTCAGTCCCAGCAATAGGCCAAGAGCGAACCACACACAGAATTTGGCCACACCCTTTCCCCTGAGAGCACTGTATCTAGATTAAGATATTTATTGAGGCAAAGAGAAAGTTGGTGTTAGGTTCGGAGGTCTGGAGTGAGAAGACAGTCCATCCATGCTGCCTTACGGGGTTGGCCTCGAGTAGTGTGGGGATGACAGGCTTTCACGTTAGTCACTTAGAGGTTGCTGGGAACTGTTCCGTGGGGCCCTGGGCTGCTGTCATTTGCACGGACCCCGTGTCTCTCTCAGCCTTGGTAGTAGTCATCCAACCACATCGCTATCATCGTTCTAACCGGCAGTGAAGAGAGCTGGGCAGATGCTTTGGGAGCCCTCTTGGTTTGGTACCCAGGATGTCCATGTATTCTTTTTGAGTGGATTGATTTCCAGGGAAAATGTTACATTATATAATAGCAGTTTTATAAACATATACAAAATGTATTCTGTACATGTAAAAGGGTCTTGCCTTCTGACTGTGCCCTCTTGCCGGTGGCTTCATCAGCTCTTCCATCTCTGCAGGTGAAGCCACTTCTCTGCTCGGCCCAGCAGGGCCACCCTTCCCTGTCCCCTCTGTACTTTTTTTTCTAAAATATAGAAAGAACAGCATTATGAATATTATTTGCTTTACCAAATGATGGTTTCAAATATATATGGGGCACTTAATGTCCAGTTTTCTTTGAAAAGAGACTTCTGCAAAATTGTTGGCCTGGTCAGGCATTGAGGCTTCTGTCTTCTGTGCTGCTGCCGACTTGGGGGCTCCGTGGCCTTGGAGAGTTACCCTTTAAGGGACTCCATTAATGCATCCTAAATGACAAAGCCCCTGCCTGGATGATCTCTCAGGTCTGTCCAACCCTGGAATTGGTGATCCCGTTGTTGGTCAAGACCAGCTGTCATCAACTTGGGGCCATTGCGCCATCCAGGGGACATTGCGCTGGGTCCAGAGTCTGCTTTGGTTGTCCTCTAATGGCATCTTGAGGAAAGAGGCCAAGGCGCTGCTGATCATCCTACAAGGCATAGGACAGTCCACCCCGCCCCCAACAAAGGAACACCTGCCCAAATGTCAGTAATGCAGAGCTCATGCCAGCCCCCACCTGGAGGAGCCCTGGGCAAGTACATCGACCAGCTCCTGGCCACTTTAATGCACTTTGTTCTTTCTCTCTGTTGGACTTGTAGGTCTTTCTGTGGTCCACGTGTCACTTTGCACATCTATTTACCATCTGAAAGTTCTGTAGGTGAAGAGGTGGAGAAGTCAGACAGGCCTGCTTGGCAGAAACAGAGCTTCTATTGTATGAGGTTGCTGGCAAGTGAGAGAAGCCTGAAGTCAAGCCTTCCGCGGAGGTGTGGGTTTTCTAAGCCACATTAAAAATGTGTGGCTCGTTTTCTTCTCTCCGTTAGAATTTTCCTGGCAGTGACTTAGGAGCTTGGCATTTGTTTACTTTTCCATTTTGTTTATGTCTTTCTACATTCCTGGGACTTGAATTGTTGAAAGCTCAGCATTTTCTAGATAATACTGTGCATTTAATATTTTAGAGGGGGTAAAACCTAAAGAAGAGGTGTTTTGATCGTATAAACCTTTCAGGCTTTTGGGGGGAAATCAAGTCCCCGAAATGATAGTACATTGAAAACACACAGAGGGATACTTAACTTGCCTTAAGGAGCCAGTGTTTTTATGTTTATTTAAGTGCACATATACTCGGTGGTGTATGGCTCAGACTTCTTTAAGAAGCAGAAAGTAAAGACTGTCCTCTGAGCAAAAGCCAGGGCATGGAGGATGTGTGCAACAGCCTCATTAATTCGGGTGACCGGATTTCTCAAACAAAACAGATCATCCTCTCTGTCGCCTTTAAAATTCATGATCATTTTTTTCCCCTAAGGAAACCTGATTCTTTTTAAGGAATATTTGGTGTAGACACACCTCAAAATTGACCCCATACACAGACTGGCTCTGTACCCATTAACTTCCCTGCATAGAAGTAGGAAGCAAAAAGGAGCTTCCCATGAATTGGGCTGACTTAGCTGCCACATTTTGGCACAAAAGCAGGGGCCACCAAATTGGCTGTTACTCTGCTCTTTAATGGAAAGCCGTAATCAAACCTCCAGAATAATGGGGCAAACACGTGGGATGAACTCTCTTTCCACCACTTTTGTAAAATCTACCATGAATGGCAAGTGCCAGTTTATGCCTGTAATCTTACCCATATCAAAAAATTCTTTTCTAGCTCACATTCATTCCTCCATTTTCCCCAGTTGCTATATTTTCAACCTCCCACGCTCATCTTTTTTTCACCCCTGCAGACACCAGTGGCCAAAGGTGGTCACTTTCCTTTTCTGAGAGCTGCTTCTCCCTGTGCGGGGCAGATCTGCTTTGCCACACTTCACCCTTCATGGGTGTGCTCAGGCAAAAAGCACTGCAGCCCTCTCTCCTAGCACCGACCTAGCCTGGGTGCTAAGCAATGACCAAGGTCTGGGCATTTGAGGAATTTTTACCTATATCGTAGTTCTCTGGAGAGATCAAGGAAAGGCAAGGTGAAGAGCGAAGAGGAACTTCTTCAGGATCCCATTGGGGTGGGAATGGAAGCCATTAGTTCTCAGTTGTGGGATGCATCTCTCCTTGCTGAGAGAATGAGGGATGAGGTAGCATGGTTGATATTGATCCCTTGGGACCAGACTAGGGGCAGGAGCAGCTCTTATCTGCAGGTGTGGGTGCTTTGAAACCAGGGGCGAGGAGAGTTAAGGTGAGTGCAGTAAGCCCATTTGGGCAAGTGAGAGAACAGGGAGTGTCAGGCCCCAACGTGGAGAGCTCCTGAGCTGAGGGCGGAGGTAGTGATGTGGCAGCCTGTAGAAGTGTGGAGGTGGCCCCATGGTCCTGGTGGAGTTTTCATGAATTTTGCCGGCCCACTCTGTGTGTAGCAGGCTCTGTTTTGATTGTAAAGGGAATATGAATATAATTTACCTTGATTGGTTATGCTCAACATTCACAAACCTCAAAAACTTTATGCTGTGTGAGTAAAGTCAGATACACATGATGACATGTTGTTTGAAGCCATTTATGTGAAATGTCCAGAAAAGTCAAATCGTAGAGGCAGAAAGCTGATGTTGGGTGGTTGTCTTGGCCTGGGAGTGGGAACAGAAATTGACTGCAGACTGGCTTAAGGGAAAGTTTAAGGGGGTGATATGGAAATGTTTCAGAACTGGATTGTGGTGATGTTTGCACAGCCCTAGAAATGTACTAAAAACTCTTTGAACTGTATACTTACAGTAGTTGAATTGTATAGAATATAAATCTACTTCAGTAAAACTGTTAACATTTTATTTGAACTGGATTTTGTTTTGAGGCTTGTGGCGGGGGTTGAGAACCTACAAAAAGATTTCTATGAGGGAACTTGGTCCTCATTGTGTATGTTCTAGTTTGGGCAAACGTTCATAAATGATGCTGTTAAGAGTTGGAACTTGTAAACTTTAGTCCTATCTGAACCTACGCCCTTAGCTTTAGTAAGCAGATGTTCCAGAGTCCCCGTTATCATCTTCTGAAATGCTCAACATATAAATGGCTTCATGGTTTATGTATATAGGACATAGATTTATGTATACGGGAGAATCTCACTAACTGGGATATTTTACTTTAGTCCCAGTTGGTAAAATCGATATGTGTAACAGGAGTGGAATTGTATAGAATCTCAGGTTTGGAAAGGGCTTTAAAGGTTAAGCGCCGGAGGAGGGATTCTGCAAAGAAAAACAGACAATTAAGAAATTCAAAGACTGCACTGTATTTGACTAGCTGATTGAGAGACCTCAAAGTTAATGTATGCCTCTTTGATTAGAAAGTTTCATTCATCAGAGTTCACTCGTTACTTGACTGAAGTGGTGGTCTGAATTTAATTGCAAGTCTCCTTTTCCCCTGGTGTTTAGAAAACTCTGTACCTAATGGTCCTTTCTGTTTATTTTGGGAAATGCGGCGATTATTAGCAAGGTTGCTGAGAGCCACTTCAGGCCTGGTAAAAACAAACCGTGAACCCCCTTTTCCCATATCCCCACGGGTAGATTCGTCTTGGTGTATGACATAGTGGGGCCCGAGACCCTGCCAGCAGAAGGGTCTGCTGCTCTGCCAGACCTGCGTATGGAAGCCAGTGAAATTATTGGGTAGTGGAGTGTAGGACTTTCAGCTGCTTAATTGAAGGCTCTTGTTTTTACCCATATTTACTTGGGAGTTTATCTTTATGATTTTCATTCATCTAAGAACTAGGTGGGAAGAAAAATTATTTTAAAATGGTTTATAGATTATCAAGGGCTTTTGAAGTGACTTGTGGTTCTGTTTCATTCATTTATTCAGTCAGCAAACATGTACTCCTTGGGGTGTTAGGTCCAGAAAGATGCAGATTCTGAGGTGGGTCCTGCTTTGAGATAACTCTAGGCTGGTGGAGAGGAGGGCTGCAGAGCAGTACAGGCCTGGAGCCTGGAGGCACAGGAACCAGGAAAGCTAGCCATTCGATGGGCACAGCCAAGGAGCTTGTGCGAGTTTCTTGCAGGCGGGCAGGTGCCATGATTTTAAATGGTATCACCTTCGCAGACCAAACTGATGAACTGAGAAATTGTATGTGATGCTGATGTTTCTGTCTGAAGCCAAAAGACATTTATTTCTCACAGCTCACCCCTCCCTGTCTCTCTTCAACTACTAAAAAGTTGCGACCGGCCGGGCGCGGTGGCTCACGCTTGTAATCCCAGCACTTTGGGAGGCGGAGGCGGGCGGATCAGGAGGTCAGGAGATCGAGACCACGGTGAAACCCCGTCTCTACTAAAAAAAAAAAAAAACACAAAAAATTAGCCGGGCGTGGTGGCGGGCGCCTGTAGTCCCAGCTACTCGGAGAGGCTGAGGCAGGAGAATGGCGTGAACCCGGGAGGCGGAGCTTGCAGTGAGCCGAGATTGCACCACTGCGCTCCAGCCTGGGCAACGGAGCGAGACTCCGTCTCAAAAAAAAGTTGCGACCTTGTCTGAGCTGGCCATAAATTCATGCATAGCAAATTAATGTATTATCTTCCCTGTCAGCCATTGGAACATCCTATTCATATCTTTCCATTTAACCTTAAAGAATATAACAAAGCATATGCCACAAAGAAATATACTTGAATTCTGCTTCCGCATCTTTCAGCCTCACCTGTCTGTGGTCTGTATTCTTTGTGTTGAGTAGAGAAGTATTAGGCATGGCCATAATGCTTTTAGCAAGAAAGAGAGAGGAGTGAAAGCTCACTGTAATTTGTGGTTGAAAGATGATAGGAGCTCAGTAAGAATTTTTAAATGTGTGTATATATATATTTTTATATATATTTATATATATTTATGTATATATTTATATATATTTATGTATTTATATATTTTTATATATACATATATATATTTTTTTTTTTCCTTAGGGAAAAATCCTTTCCTCATTCACTAACAACAACTTGTATTTGTCAGAGAGGATGTGATCCTAGTACTGGCTGCCATTTGGGTACTCATGCATTTAGATCAGTTTCCAACATTTTATCCCTCACGCTTTTAATGCCATGATCTATCTCTGATAATTTCTTTTTTTTTTTTTTTTTTTTTTTGGAGACGGAGTTTCGCTCTTGTTGCCAAGGCTGGAGTGCAATGATGTGATCTCAGCTCACCGCAACCTCCACTTCCCGGGTTCAAGCGATTCTCCTGCCTCAGCCTACCGAGTAGCTGGGATTACAGGTACCCGCCACCACGCCCAGCTAATTTTTGTATTTTTAGTAGAGACGGGGTTTCTCCGTGTTGGTCAGGCTGGTGTTGAACTCCTGACTTCTGGTAATCCGCCCACCTCAGCCTCCCAAAGTGTTGGAATTACAGGTGTGAGCCACCACGCTGGACCCTGAGAATTTCCTTAATGTGAAAAGCTTCACTTCTTTAAGGACGCCTCCATTGTTTCCATCACAACCTCTTTCCTCATTTCTGTCAATAATCCACCTTCACTAAGCTTCTCTGGCTGCACATCTAGAGTCTCTCAAAGGGCCAGTGTCAACGTTCCCCTGGTCCACTGTTTCTTCTAAAACTCCACTTAAGTTCAATTCAAATTTTACTTCTTGTATTATTACTTTCCCTTTTTTTTCTTGCAGTTTCATCTTCATTGGCCAGTTTCCCTTTTCAGTTAACCATTTTTGTAAAATGTGATTCTGGGCGAATCACTGGGAGACAAGGAGGCAGCACAACTCCATGCTTTGCTGTCTGTGTGGAGACTGAACTATCCATGTGCAGAGACCCGTCTTCAGTAGACTATGAAAGAAGTGATGGGGTTGGTCACTGATCATGCATAACGTGCATCTGTATTTCATGGAGTGATGTGTATACTGGAGAGCTGATTGCAACGTTTGTACATTATGCAGTTACTTACAGTTAACTATGTTCTAATAACTGAAGTTTGCATTGTGTTGTTGGGAGACTGGTGTGATTTAACTAAACCAGAGTAACTGAAACTGGTGCATATCAATCATGCCAAGCTTAAACATATGGGAAAAGGAGAAATTGCCTGACCCGCTCTAGTACCCTTTCTTATGAGGGGAAGAGGTGGGAGGGGACTAGCAGTGACTCAGCTTCTGTTGTATCCCCTACTAGACACTTTACATGTTCCATTTTGTAGGAAAGAAAACAGTCGAAGAGTTTTAGTCACTTGCTTGAATACAGTTACAAATGACAAGACTTAGAATTTGGGCCCAGGCCTTCCAGCTCCAAAATATATATATATTTTTTTTTGGGAAAGGATCTCAGTCTGTTGCCCAGGCTGGAGTGCAGTTGTGCAATTGTGGCCTGCTGCAGCCTCGAACTCCTGGGCTTGATCAGTCCTTCTGCCTCAGCCTCCTGAGTAGCTGGGACTACAGGTGCATGCCACCACACCCTGCTAACTTTTTTTTAATTTCATTTTTTGTCGAGGTGAGGTCTCTCTATGTTACCCAGGCTGGCCTGTAACTCCTGGCCTCAGGCAATCCTCCTACGTTGGCCTTCCAAAGTACTGGGATTACAGGTGTGAGCCACCGTGCCCGGCCTCTAGCTCCAAAATCTGTGCTCTTATACCATACCACTCTTGGAAAAGAAACAAAATATTGTGTTAGGAAAACAGACGGGAGTTAACATTCATTAAATATTGGGCTTGGGCTGTGTCATTCTTACTCTTCATGACCACCCTCCCAGAAACCTATTATTGTCCCATTACAGATGAAGAAACAGAGCAGAGCTGAGAAGCTCAACAGCTAACCTCGTCACAGCTGGCTAATTGTGGAGGGCTCAACGTGCAAATGACGGGACAGAGATGAGAGGTCCCTCTTGACTCACATGCTGTTTCCTAGGCTTTAGTCTCGAATTTCGTTCTGGCTTTATAAGTTATGATTCCGCAGATTAGAAAGCCGGAGAAAGCAAAGGATGAGGGGTTTACCTATAAAGTTGATTGATTGCCTTTTTCTCAGAAGGCAGTTTGGGTTGATATGAAGTCATTGATTTTTGAATTAGGTTGAGAATTTTTTGGAATGTATTAGAGGTTGAATTCTAATACCTCACACAGATTCTGTTATGGATGGAATTGACAGAACTAATACCTAATGAAAAGTGGCTCCTCCTGGAACGCATCCCTTGCCCCGGTTCCCCCCACCACCCCAGCCTTCCTTGACCTCTGACTTCCCCATCTCTGTCTAGTGGGCTGTGAGCTGGTATCTCCTGCCCAGCCGCGTGGGTGTCCCGAGGTGCTGTCGTGAGTCCTGTTCACACACTGCAGGCCTCGAGTCTTTGAGATTTCCACCGCAGGCTCACAGCGCGTTCATGCTGGTGCTTCTTCATCAGCTCCCTCCTTCTCCCGAGGCCATACCAAGTCTCAAGTCCTCTTGTATTTCCTGCTAAATAAATATTTTCACATCTGTTTCCTCTTGTTTATCGCTGACTCTGCTGCTTTGTTTAGATCTTTACAATTACTAACTGGAAATAATGAAGCCTCTCCGGTCCCCCTACATTTCTGTCTTTCTCCCTCCAATATTATCTTATTCCCTGCCAGAGTTTCTAAAGCCCAAATTTGATAATGTTACTGTTTTGGAAAAAAACCTATCAGTGACTTTTCATTGCTTGCTGAATAAAGTTCTTATTACTTAGCAAGGCACGCAAGATCGTTCACAATCTGACACCAGCCTAGCTTCCTGCCTTATGTTCCTTAGCCCTTGAACAGGCTGCCCCTGGCCTGGGCTGCCCTCTCTCTCTCTCTCTCTTTCTCTCTCTCTTTTTTTTTTTGCTAAATGCAGCTCCAAGGGTTTCTTAGACTGTGAAACCCATGGAATTTATCATAGCTTTTTTTCCTCCTGTGGCTCCCCAGCACATGTATTCATTGAATATAGCACGTATCACATTTGACTTTGTTTACGTGGTTTTTCCCAAAGGATTGTGTCGAGACCTTGAAGATGATAACTGTCCTATCTGTGTTCATCAGGTAGTAGATGTTCAGCAAATATACAGTGAATCGATTTCAAGGTCACCGCTCTTCTCGTGCTCCCTCGGGCACGTGGGGCCTGAGTGCCAAGGTTATGAAGGGCGTCCTTTGTAGGTCCCATAGCTGAAACTGACAAATGTGGTACCCCCTTAGGTGGTGCAGCGAATGCATCATCTAAGGAAGGGGGATGGACGAAGATAGAAGATGAGGTCAGAGGCTGCAGCCGCTGTCCAGGACAGCCTGGCGAGCCACATGCACTGGAGGGCACCTGAGACGTGGCTTCTCCAGACTATAGTATGCTGGACGTGCCCGAGACACACTCAGTTTCAAAGACTTAACAGCAACAACAAAGAATGTAAGATAACTCAGTGTTTTATCTTGAAGTTTTAATATGTGTAATTTTATTTTTCATTTGTTTGTTTTGAGATGGGGTCTCACTCTGTTGGCCAGGCTGGAGTGCAGAGGCGCAGTCTTGGCTGTTTGCAACCTCTGCCTCCTGAGCTCAAGAGGTCCTCCAACTGCAGCCTCCCGAGTAGCTGGTACCACAGGCATGCACCACCATGCCTGGCTGATTTTTTGTATTTTTGGTAGAGACAGGGTTTCACCACGTTGCCCAGACTGGTCTCGAACTCCTGGGCTCAATTGATTTGCCCACCTCGGCCCCCCACCAAAGTGCTGGGATTACAGGTGTGAGCCACTACACCCAGCCAATAGGTATAATTTTATATTATAAAATATTAGACGTAATAATTTAAAGTGATCTTTATAAATTTACGTGGTCTTGTTGGCAATTTTGAAATGGATCATTTTAATATGTTAAAGTGATAATATTTTGGATCTGTTAGATTACATAAAATATATTAATATTAATTTCAAGAGGCCTTTTTTTAACTTTTAAAAATATGGCTACTAGAAACTTTTAACTTATATTTGTAGCTCATATTCTATTTCTCCTGGACAGAGATGGGATAGAGAGAAGCTGTATGAAGCAGAAGAGGCTGGTGCGAGATGGGAGACTTCCATGCTTAAAAAATGCTTAAAAAAGAATAAAAAGTGGAACGAAAGGAGGGAGGAGTTGCCATATTTGGCAGAGCAAGGAAGGCAGAAACTGCCAAAAACAGCAAATGCCGTCAAGGCACTGTTGAGGGGACAGGTGATATGGAACTGTGCCTGTGTAGGCAGCAGCCCCTTACCCCAAACGGGCGAACTCAAAATGGTGGGTGAACGCTTGCGTTGTTTTCCCTTGTGCCAAAGCCATTCCCGTGCACTTTAACACAATGGGAGATACAGCAAGAAGGTGAAAATATATTCCGCATCTGTAATCCTGGTCTTCAGAAGTAATTCCCGTATACTTGGGATACTGTCCTCTCTCCAACCTCTTCCTCTGTCTGTGTGCATTGATGTCTGGTTTTTACGCCGATGGGACCATCCTCTCTCTCTCTATTCCTCCAATCTGCTCTTTTGTTCCATTTAATAGATTACATGTTTTTTTGTTTTCCATAGTAGGCTTAAGTGTAAGATAATCTTGATGGCATTCAGGGAAATAAAGACACAGAATGATGATGACTTCCACAGTGCAGCTTGCTTGCCTCCCCTTCCCGACGGCAGCTTTGACAGTCCTAAACCGGATCCCATCACTCTAGAGAGGCAGGTCGCCTCCATGCCTCCCCAGGAATGGCTCCTTTAGTGGCATTTCCTAAATACCGTGGCTAAACCCCTCCCTCCTCCGAAGGGTTACAGTCACAGCCTGAAATAAATCTGTATATCAGTAATTAGGCATCACAAAGATGACGCAGACATCCTCATCATCCACACAGCTGTGCTTATGCCCAGGTGCATCTGCCTTTGTGTGGCCCAGAGCACATTAAATTGAAGAATTTGAAACTAGGAATTTAAAAATTCCAATCTTAGTGAAATTTTCAAAAATGGCTATTTTGCTAATTTATAAAATCTGAAATATGGAGGTTTCGAGTTGACATTTGGAGATGGGGTAGATATCAGTTACAAGTGTGAACACTTGGTAGATTTTAGAGGATGGGATGAAACTCGTGGGATATCCAATTGGAGGTGTGGTGTGACTGGTGGTGGTGGGTGATGTGGGCCAGGATGTCGATTTGTTTCAGAGAATAACTTTATCCCCCAAGAAAGACAGTGTTTTTGAGTACACTCAAATTGTTTATTGAGATTTCATTTTATTTGTCTTAAGTTTCCTGTTGGAGATGAATCTCAGTATATCCTTCTTCCTGCCCCCTTGCAGAGAGAAGCTCCTTGGAAATGCAGGGTCAGAGTCCCTCTTCCCCATTACCTAAGAAGGAGAGGTCAAAGGGCATAGCAATAGCATTCCCGGAAATTGTTAGGGTTCATGGAGCAGGAAACAGGCTCTATTTGTGGGAAGTTTGTGAAAGGCAAGGGAGGTAGTAAGGAAATTCAGTGGAAAACTGGCTTTAGGACCTGTTGCTTCTTAGTAATCATTAACTTCTTAGTTACAGCAGAAACAATCACACTGACAAATTAACAGCAGCACCACCCTTGATTGAACTTTCACTGTGGCCCTGGTGGCCTAATGTATCTATTACATGTGATATTTTTCATGTTTACTGCAAACCTGCAAGCTTCAGGAAGTTATCCTCATTTTGCACATGGGGAAACTGAAGCCCAAAATGATCAGTACCATGTCAAGGTCCCATGGCTAAGGAATGACTGAGTGGGATTTAATCCCAGTTTTTTTTTTTTTCCTCTCCCAAAGGAGTGTGTAGTTGCCAAAGTACTAGCAGGTCTGTGTGTGACTCCCACTCCCACCTCTGGCCCTGGTTTGCTTCCTGTTAGGGCAATGAATTTTGGCCTTTTAAATATTTTAGTATCTTTTAATTTCATGACATACTCTCTTCATCCTTTCCTGCCAGTTGAGAGCAAGGAAAATTGGCAGATGGCAAATTAGGGTGCTGTGTGTGTGCGTGCACGTGTGTGTGCATGTGCGTGTGTGTGCGTGCACGCACGCGCACACGTTGGGAAAGTGGTGGCTTTTCAATGCAATCCCAGCATTTTGGTTGGTGCCCCTTTCTTCTACTTTAAAAATCTTATCTTTCTGGAGAAACTTTAAATAAAGTAAGAGCCTTTGAAATTCTCCTGGAGAGAACTTGTACTTTCAAAAATAAACTTTGACGAGCAGGAATGGCTACCATAATGATGGGTTTGCCTGCCTGCAATGTAAATGCTGTTTTTTTGTTTTGTTTTGTTTTGTTTTGTTTTCTTTTTGAGACCGAGTCTCTCTCTGTCACCCAGGCTGGATGGAGTACAGTGGCACGATCTTGGCTCACTGCAACCTCTGCCTCCCGGGTTCAAGCAGTTCTCCTGCCCCAGCCTCTGGAGTAGCTGGGATTATAGGCACCCACCACCATGCTCGGCTAATTTTTGTATTTTTTTTAGGTAGAGACAGGGTTTCAGCATGTTGGCCAGGCCAGTCTTGAACTCCTTACCTCAGGCGATCTGCCTGCCTCAAACTCCCAAAGTGCTGGGATTGCAGGTGGTAACTGCAATTTTTTTTTTTTTTTTTTTTTTTGAGACAGAGTCTCGCTCCGTCGCCCAGGCTGGAGTGCAGTGGCGCGATCTTGGCTCACTGCAAGCTCCGCCTCCTGGGTTCACGCCATTCTCCTGCCTCAGCCTCCCGAGTAGCGGGGACTACAGGCACCCGCTACCACACCCGGCTAATTTTTTGTATTTTTAGTAGAGACGGGGTTTCACCGTGTTAGCCAGGATGGTCTCGATCTCCTGACCTTGTGATCCACCCGCCTCGGCCTCCCAAAGTGCTGGGATTACAGGTGTGAGTCACCGCGCCCGGCCAGTAAATGCTATTTTTAAGATGGTCATAGCTCAATTTGCAAGGTGCGTGCTTGTGCTTCAAACTGTAAATATTCGAGATAGAGAAAAGATGGATTTATTCTAGCATTTTAGTTTTAATTTTGATGGTACAAGAAATTTAGAATGCTTTTTTTTTTCCTTTCACTGGAAAAGAGGTCACTATAACTCAGTGGAATAATTAGTACACCCAGCTAGGGCAGAGCTGTTTTTTAAAAGTAGGAGGCTTTAGAAGATGGGGACATTATTTATAAGAAAAATATTTGAAGCATCTCTTACGTCAGTTTATAAGCCTCTCTTGCGTAAGAGCCGCGGCGTTTTCTTGAGTCACCGTAGAGGCCGTCTGCACAGGGCACTCTGCCTTCTCCCTCAGCTGGGCTCACTGGCTTACTCGAGGTCTTTACAGTGCGGCTTCTGACTTTACCACAGACATAATTTGGATAAAGAGGGCAGGAGGAGAAGTGGGCCAGGGTTTTCTTTCGTGGGCTACTCCAGAAGTCAAGCTGTTGTAGGTTGAACTGTGCTCCCTCCAAAATATGTTGAAGTCCCAAGTCCTGTGAATGTGACTTAATTTGTAAGCAGAGTCCTTGCAGATGTAATTAAGATCTAAGTTAAATGAAGTGACTCTGGAATCGGGTGGGTCGTAATCCCTGCCTTCCCCCCAACACAAACACACACACACACACACACACACACACACACACACACACACACACACACACACACACACACACACACACACACACACACACACACACACACACTATGCGAATGTGCAGGCCCAGGGAGAAGGCCATGTGATGATGGAGGCAGAGACTGCAGTGCTGGAACCACAAACCCAGGAGCGGGATGCCAGGGCTTGCCAACGCCACCAGGAGAGGCATGGAACAGATTCTCCCAGAACCTTCAGGAAGAACCGGCCCTGCTGATACCTTGACCTTGAACTTCTGGCCTCCTGAACTGTGAGAGAATAAACTTCTGTTGCTTTAAGCCACCCATGAATGGACCTTTGTCCCTAAGAAACTGATACTCAAGCCAGCTACCTAAGGCTGCTGTGGGACTTACTCTCTATGATACCTAAGGCTCCCCTCGCAGCCCCAGCTGAAAGATTTTTGCTTTGGTCTGCTAGCCTTTTTAGCATGAGTCTAGCGTCGTTCCTTTAGAGAAAAAAATGCGGAAGAAGTAACATGGCACAACACCGGGAAGGGATCATAGGGAAGGACCTGCCAGCCGCCTCCTCATCTTGGCCAGCTCTTGGCTCACCTCCTCACCCCACAAGAGCGCCTGTGATAGCCCACTTTTAGGAAAGACTAGGCTCCAAAAAAACCCACCACCTTACAAGTCATCGTCATCTAAACAAAGACTGGGTTTAGGGTGAGGGTCCCATCCTCACGGCTCACTCACTGTTTGGCAAGTTGCCAAGGCTGCCCAAGCTACAGATCCCTCTTGTGTAACATGGATTGAACTGGGTCCAAGCTCAGGCGTGTAGGGAGAAGGACGTGTGTGTGAGTGGGTGCAGGTGCAGGCAGGGAGGCTTGGGGTTGAACCCTAGATCTTACCTCAGTGTTTGACATGGAGCCAGTGTTATAAGTCACATTCTTCTTGCGGAGAAAGTGAAAGTAGCGAACATTTTCCTGAGATCCTACTATATACCTGGCATTCTCCTGGTTAGCAACATTTATTATTTTATGTCTTTTTTTTTTTTTTGAGATGGAGTCTTGCTTTGTCGCCAGGCTGGAGTGCATTGGCGCAATCTCAGTTCACTGCAACCTCCGCCTCCTGGGTTCAAGCAATTCTCCTGCCTCAGCCTCTTGAGTAGCTGGGACTACAGGCGTGTGCCACCATGCCCAGATGATTTTTGTATTTTTAGTAGAGACAGGGTTTCACCATGTTGGCCAGGATGGTCTCCATCTCTTGACCTCATGATCTGCCCACCTCGGCCTCCCAAAGTGCTGGGATTACAGCAGGAGCCACCATGCCCAGCCTATGTCATCTTGTTATTCATTTTATAATTTCAAGACAGCTCAAAAAAGAAATAGGTGGGGAAATGTCTGTGGTCGAATCCTGGGTGGTTTGACGTGACAGCAGAATTTGCTTAAAGCAAATTAAATGAAATCAGCCAGGCACTGCAAATTGCTGTCTCCTTTTTGAGGCAATTAGACCCCATGAATAACCCAGCCCTAGCCGTCCTGCGGGGAGGCATTTCCCAGAGCACCTCTAGGGAAATAGGATGAGCCAATTAAGGAAGAGAGGGGCAGACGATTGTCCATATTGTATGTATGTATTGTTGGGAGGAGCTTTGTGTTTGCCTGGGACTGAAGACAGCAGATGGTTCAGAGACTTGGAGTGGAGAAGGCTGGAAAAACACCAGGACCTGGTGTGGGCGAGAGAGAAGCTAAAATACCCAGAGCTGGGAGGCCAAGCCATGGATGGCCAACAGGACAGCGCTCCCAGGGCTCTTTAAATGGCTCTTTGGGCCTTCTCAGATGGCTACAAAATAACAATCGACTGTGAGTTAAAGATGAAATTTTGTTCATTTGTTTGTTTTTTAAAACAGGGACTTGTCCTGTCACTCAGGCTGGAGTGCTGTGGTGTGATTCTGGCTCACTGCAGCCACAATACACCTCAACCTCCTGAGTAGCTGGGACCACAGGCACATACCACCATGCCCAGCTGTTTAACGTTTTTGCTGAGACAGAGATCTCACTATATTGCCCAGGCTCTCGAACTCCTGGGCTCAAGCAATGCCCTGCCTCGGCCTCCCAAAGTGCTGGGATTACAGGTATGAGCCACCCCTCCCAGCCAAGGATGAAGTGTTTTATGCAAAGATGGTCCATTAAACCAGCTGATGTGTTATGATCAAGCACTTATCTAAGTTTTCCTGAACTTTACAACTCAAGTTACTTGTGCCCGTTTGTCTCCACTCCTAAAGGAGTTTTAGGAGATAGATGTGAGAACAGGTGGCCTTTCATGAAAGTGCCATGTGCTCTAGGAAAATCCAGGCTGTGTCTGGGAAGGCTGAGGAGTGCAGCAGTGGGTGGAGACGGCTGTGCTTAGGAGCACACATCTGCTCGCTCTTCCCTCCTTTGCCTCGTGGTGTCCTGGAAAACAAAAGGTGCAGAGGAGACTGTGAATGCTTGAGTCACTACAGTGAGGAGACTTGAGAATTCACTGGTGGTTTTCTGAGTCCCAGCCCAGCAGTTAGGAGCAGTTGGGGAGTAAGAAATTTCGTGCCAATTTCACTTCCAAAGGTGAGTTACAATTGTGATCCTCAAATAAAGTAGCTCCTAGAACTTCACATTTTTCAGCGTCATATTGTCATTGATAATCTTCAGTGGTTTCAGATGTTCAGGCCTCTCCCTCCTACTGACGGTATCACCAGTGCCTTCCAACAGTGACACCAAAGTGCAGCTTATGTCATGGACCCGGGGAATGCGGAGGAATCTGTCACATGAGATGCTTTCGGCTGGAGTAGGTCAACCCTCATGGTTGCTGTTGAATTTCTTGTTTGTGAACGTTTGACTGCAGGCTGCTCTCATTCAGTGTGTGTCAGCCCTTGTCTCAGGAAGGTGCTGAGCTGTAGAGTAAAGAGCTACAGCCTTGGCTGGAACCAGCTGTCCCCTACTCTCAGATGTGGACTCCCTAAAAAGTCCTAAAACCATTAACAAGCAAAACCCCTAACCAATGGGGAGTTCCTGCTGGCAGCCAGGCACTGCTAGAAGTTCTTTCCTTGTGAAAAACTATTTAATCTCCATGAGAACCCTGCTAGGTAGGTTCTTGGATCATCTCAAATGTTATAGATGTGAAAAGAAAGGCATAGAGAGGTTAAAGAACTTGTTCCAGGTCACACAGCTCATGCGTGGCAGATCCTCTGCAGCTCCTGGTGCCACGGACCCTGCAGACGCAGGACCCGGAACCCCATCCCCATCCAGGTGAGGACCATTGCCCTGGAGAGCTCAGCCTCCAGCAGCCATGCCTTTGAACAGGTCCCACCTCTTTTGCCTTGGGGGTCTCCCAAGTCATCTTCATCCTTGCGTGGTAACACATTCTGTAACACAGCTAAAGTTTTTATTTGTAACGAGTGGATGCCAGAACACTGCCTTGCAAGCATGTGTATAGCTTTACCCGGTGATTCCGTCATAGGGAGATTTTGCCGAAATGAGTCTTGTCCCCTTCGGTTGGTTTGAGCAGCCACCGCTGTGATGGAACCAGAGATAACACCAGGCCTGACATTTGAGGGTGTGTGTAGGTAGGTTCATTGTGAAGAATTAACTCCCGCTCAGAAGCAACCAGTTGGAAAGCAAATAGGGGTGCTTTTTACATTCCACTTTTGTTACACATTCCCAGTAGATTAGGAAAGTTTAGGAAGGAACACCCGTGAGGCTGATTCTGAAATCACCCCCAGACTTACAGTTTTTGCAAGTGTAGGGCTTCCTTTTGGAGAGCAAGCAGCTCCATGCTCAGCACACGGACACACACAACCATGTGGAGTGCAGGGCAACTGCCACTCCCTATTTCTAGCATTGCTGCCAGGAAGATGGGTAATTAGTTTAGCCAAAGCTAATCCTAAAGGAAATTGCAGGTACCAGAGAGAGAAGGGAGAGCAAGAGAGATTTCAAAAATGAAATCTCATTTTTAAAAATTGCACGTGTGGTTTTGTTTTTAGAGCTGGGGTCTTTCTCTGTCACCCAGGCTGGAGTGCAGTGGTATGAGCATAGCTCACTGCAGCCTTGAACTCCTGGGCTCAAGGGATCCTCCTGCCTCAGCTTCCTGAGTAGCTGGCACAGCCACTCACCCACACAAGCAGCAAATGAAACTCTATTTTGGGTGGTCTCCTTCCTTGCTTTGAACTGGAGGCATTGACTCCATAAGTATATTTGAAAATGGAAATTTGTCCTGAAGACAAAATCCCCTTCCTTATAGTCCAAGACCCTTTCCAGCTGAAAAGGTGATTGGTTGCTATCCACTTGTTATCCAAAGAAGGTAAAGATGGGGTTGAGTTTTTAATTGATTCCCCTCTGTCTTTTGCTGTAAGTGGCTCCATAGCACTTAGGTGGGGCTGTCATAACCACATGTCATTGACTGGATGGCTTAAACAACAGAATTGTATTTGCTCATAGTTCTGGAGGCTGGAAGTCCAAGATCAAGGTGTTGGCCAATTCCAGTCCTGGTGAGGGCTCTCTTCCTGGTTTGCAGAGGGCCGCCTCCTTGCAGTGTCCTTTCATGGCAGAGAGAGAGCAAGCAAACTCTGGTGTCTCTTCCTCCTTTCTTTCTCTCTCTCTCTCACTCCCTCCTTTCCTTCCTTCCTCTCTCCTTCCTTTCCTTCCTTCCTTCCTCTCTCCTTCCTTTCCTTCCTTCCTCTCTCCTTTCCTTCCTTCCTCCCCCTCATCCTCCTCCTCCCTCTTCATCTCCTCCTTCCTCCTCCTCCCTCTTCACCTCCTTCCTTCCTTTTTCTCCTTTTTTTTTTTTTTTTTTTTTGAGACAGGGTCTTGCTTTGTTACCCAGGCTGGGTGCAGTGGCACAATCATGGCTCACAACAGCCTCAAGCTCAGCTCTCGCCTGAGCTTCCCAGGTAGCTGTGACTACAGGCATGCACCACCACGCCTGGCTACTTTTTGTATTTTTTTGTGGAGATAGGGTCTCCCTATGTTGCTCAGGCTGGTCTCAAACTCCTGAGCTTGCAACCTGCACACCTTGGCCTTCCCAAACACTGGGATTTCAGGCATGAGCCACCACTCCCGACTATCTCTTCTTCTAAGAACGTGAATCCTATTGGATCAGGGCTGCATCGTTACGACTTCATTTAACCTTTATTGCTGTATTTCCTTACTCTAACCATGGACACACACAGGGTTAGGACTTCGACCTGTAAATTTGGATGGGGCACAGGTTAGTCCGTAGCAGTGTCAAAGCTGCCATCTCACTTAATCGGGGAAGATGTGACCAAGGATGAGAGCCACAGGCTGCCCTGAGGCTCCCTGGCATCTCCCCGGTAGAGGTGGCCATTGCTTTCCAGGGCTGCCCCACTTTCTCCATTTGACCTTGCATGGCGCCAGGTTGGGAGGGAGAGCTGGTTACCCAGACTGCCACCACCCCACCCAGCAGTCTGCCTTCTCTTTGATTTCTTCTGCTGTCTGCCCTGTCTCTCTAGAGCTCCTGGCCCCTCCCTCCAGTTGTAGGCTGTAGGTGATGGGGCTGCCCTCACTTGTCTGTGTGCCTGGTGGCGTTTGTATCTTTCTGGAAAGTATGTGTGTTTCATTTATGCATCTGTGTGAAATATAAGACATATGTCTTCATATGTACCTATTGCTTCCTTTGGAGCTTAGTTTTTTGTTTTGTTTTGTTTTGTTTTTTTTGTTTGTATTTTTTTTGTTTTTTTGTTTTTTTGTCAGGATCTCACTTTGTTACCCAGGCTAGAGTGCAGTGGCAGGATGTCAGCTCACTGCAGCCTTGGCCCCCTGGGCTCAAGCAGTCCTCCCGCCTCAGCCTCCCAAGTAGCTGGGACCACAAGTGTGCACCACCACACCTGCCCAGTTTTTGTCTATTTTTTGTAGAGATGGGGTGTTGCTATGTTGCCCAGGCTGCTCTCAAACTCCTAGACTCAAGCAGTCCACCACCTGGGACTCTCAAAATGCTGGGATTACAGGTATGAGCCACTATACCTGGCCTGAAACTTTGTTTTTAAATAGTAAAATACTTGGAAGAGAATAATATAATTTATTATGGAAAATAAAGAATCAGTTTGTCAGCCAGGCGCAGTGGCTCATTCCTGTAATCCCAGCACTTTGGGAGGCCGAGGCAGACAGATCACAAGGTCAGGAGATCGAGACCATCCTGGCTAACACAGTGAAACCCTGTTTCTACTAAAAATACAAAAAATTAGCTGGGCATGGTGGCACATGCCTGTAGTCCCAGCTACTCTGGAGGCTGAGGCAGGAGAATGGCGTGAACCTGGGAGGCGGAGGTTACAGTGCACTGAGATGGCGCCACTGCACTCCAGCCTGGGCGACAAAGCAAGACTTTGTCTCAGAAAAGAATCAGTTCACAGCCTCCATTTATCTCTCTTCTTCCCCTTCATAAATGTATATGAAATATAAACCCACAGTAGAGCATGTGGATTCTTATTTTGTCAGGATCAAATTGTTTTTATTTTCCTCAAATAACTTGGTATAATCTGCCATTCTAGTAGATTTATAGCACAACCAAGCCCAGTCTTTATCTTTGAAATCTGGATACCTACAGTTGCTGGGGGGAGAAAAAAACAGACTTTTTTTCTTGAAAATAAGTTGGAAAAAAAGTTAAAAGTGTATTTCTGAATTAGGTATTACTTCTTCGGTTATAAATGAAGAACAACCTTGAGATAACTTAAGCAGAAAAAGGAAATTGATCCTCACATTATGGGGTTGTCTGAAACACCCGGGGTGGAACGCAGCTGAGGATGGTGAGGTTATGTGAGCCGGGCCTGTGTGGTCAGACACCCTGTCTGTTTTCCTCGCGGGCTAGCTCTTCGGTGCCTGCTGTCTTCCCTTCATCTGCAGACCTGCATGCTTAGTGTCTCCAGGCCTCATGGAAGATGCCCATTCTCATACGTGGGCCTGGAGTCAAGGCTCACAAGGAGAGAGAAAATTATTTTATCAGTTGCAGTTCCAGGTTCCTGAAAAGGTACCTGATAGGCCCAGATGTGCTCAGGACTCCCTCTGTCCCTGCCCCCCACCCTCCGTACAATCTGGATGCGCGTGTCTTGCTGCCAGGTATTTGTACTATTATAGTTTTACCCAGTTTGCCAGTCACCACTTGGGAATAACACCTGTGCCTGTCCTCACCTATGTGAAGCTGTAGTTTCAAAATCATCTTTGAATGACTAGAATGAACTAGAACCAAGAACAGATACTCATTTCTCCTTTTACCTCTTTATCCCTAGCAGCAGATAACATAACACCTCATGGAGATACTAAGGTGGTTTCTTAAGTCAGATAAGAATGAACAGATTTAACTTGCTTTTTTGGTATCCATGTGACACCTTAGACTGTTCGAAAACTCTCAGGATTTGTTGGAATTTAAATTGTAAACAAAACTGTTTTAAAGCATTTATTCAGAACGCCTCCAACAATGGTATCTTCAACAATGATCTTCAAACTGGATACCATTCTTATCTCTTTTTCTAAAAAGCCTCCCATAGGTTGGGCCCTGTGGGTTGATATGAGCTGCCAGATGAGATCGGTTTAGATAGACACAGTTAGACAATTGCTGTTGTTGGCATGTTCAGGTTAGGGCCCTATCTCCTCCGAGTCCTGCAGAAGGCCTGGAAATCTAAATGTAAAACTGGAGCTGTTGTTCACTCGCCGAGAGACAGCTCCAGTTTGAGAAGGTGCAGATGACCCTTGCGGGTGCCTTTCAATGTCTGTGACTCACGAACTGGGAGTCTTTGGGTTATGGAAGAAGAATGTGATGGTAACTTGTCATCACCACCTTTGACGTTGTTTGAAGCCATGATGTGTGAGTGTCCCCATGGCTGTCGGTCTTACTCAGCCACTGGATTCAGACAAACCCTCCAGGACTCTTGGTCTTTCCAGAAGAGCTGAGCTGTCACCACTGACCTTGTGGAATGGAGGATCCCACTCTCTCTTTTCGATTGTATCCCGTGTGGCCTGAAACTGAGGATCCCATTTGTTTTTGTGGGGTCATGGAGAAACTCAGCCGGATCAGCTCATGGCCAATGAGTTAACTTGTTCAAAGTCTTGAGTCCAGGCTTGACTAAAGCAAACTTGAGTTACATATCAAAGCGTGAAGTTAAACCCACGCTTAGACAAATGGTTGTGTCTGAAAAAGATTCTAAGAATTGAAAACAGCTTCAGGGAAAGGACAAAAATCCATCTGATTCATCCAAGGTTGTGGTATGTCATGCCCTTTAAGTGACAGACTGCTAGATCTATGGCCAAAGTAGCAATACCAGAAGACATTCCAGGGGGTTGATGACCTGATGCCATTGCAGAAAAGAAACACTTTAATATGGAGGTGGAGACGGAAGGCTCTGTGACAAATTACCTGTGTGTGCTAAATGGGTGCTTCTTCTGTGAAATCAGTTAAGGGAAGCCTCTTGGCCTCATATGACTTTTGTGGTTTAGCTACTTAGTCATTAAAAGAAAACCATAGCTCTTTGAGCATTGTTATTTGGAAATTTTATGGAATAGAATAATGTTTGATATTATTAATCATCTGAGAGAATTCGACGTCACCACCTTCCAGCCTGAGCTTTGGATTTGAGCAAACTTGAGTTGAAATCTTAGATCTGCCACATAATAGCTGGGGCAGTTATCAGCCTTCCCTGCTCTTCAGTTTCTTCCTCCAGTACTTCCTGGTGGGGTTTCTGTGAGGGTTAAAATGGGTATTGTTTGAAAAGTACCTGGCATAGGGCCAGGAGCGGTGGCTCACGCCTTTAGTCCCAACACTCTGGGAGGCCAAGGCTGGCGGATCACCTGAGGTCAGGAGTTCAAGACCAGCCTGGCCAACGTGGTGAAACCCTGTCTCTACTAAAAATATAAAAATTAGCGGGGCATGTTGGCAGGTGCCTGTAATCCCAGCTACTTGGGAGGCTGAGACAGGAAAATCGCTTGAACCTGGGAGGCAGAGGTTGCAGTGAGTAGAGATCGTGCCATTGCACTCTAGCTTGGGTGACAAGAGTGAAACGCCGTCTCAAAAACAAACAAACAAAAAAAACGCGCCTGGCATAGAGCTTAGCAGAGAGTCTGCACCACCTGAAAGGCACTCCATGAAAAATACTGGCAATGCGAAGGATTGTTAGTGACATGATGCCACTTCCAGGGTGAACACCAGCCTAGCTCCAGCCCAAATCCACATGCTTCTGGGAACACTGGGATTTGGACTGCAGTTCATCTTGTTTGCAAGAGCCACCATGCTGCATCATCATCCCTCTCACTTGTCAGTGCTCCTTAGCCAAGTACAATTCTCTCTGACTGCCATGTGACCAAGACCCGGAGCTTAGGTGCTCCTTATTGGAAACAGAAGGAAAACTCTCGAGTGATAGGAAGAAGGCACTGAGTAGAGGCTGTTCCCCGGGAATTATCCGAGAATCACACCTCAACCGAGGACTTTCTGGTACTGTGGATTTCAGATTTTAAATTTCATGGTTATAATAGCCATCTTGCACAAAGGCAGCCGAAACCCAACCAACTGAAAACACGGGCACACACATACCGTATACACCACACACACATGCATGTCAGCCACACACAGATGATTTGCCTAGAAATTTGTTTCTCCAGACCTTTTGGCAGAATAGCTATTTGTCATGGGAGAGGGAGGCAAATATTTGCATTCGTAATAGGAAGAGTTTATGGTTGTGAATAAGCTCATGTTTGAAAAAACAGTAATATTAGATATATGGTTGCTGGCACTACACAATTGCAGGATGTAATAGTGGCTACTAACATTAAACATTGCTTAAAATTACATGCATTATAGAAATGGGGATATTTATCTCATTTTTAATGATCCGTGGTGAAAGGATTTGTTGCTTATAATCCTTAAAATGATCAGTATATTATTTTAACACTTTTAAAAGGGAGTTGGTTTTTTGGTTGTGAGTTAGGAGCAATTGTCACGCACATATTTTATAATAAGATTTTAGATTTGTTGCCACAGTTTCATTAATATATTTAAGCAGGTGTGCCCAGGTAGTGGAATCAGAAAGGCAACTAGATTTTATTTAAAGTATGGTTCAAGTGGTCTCTCTGTAAATGAGAAATTCACATGGGGTTTTTTTTTTTTTTTTTCCTAATGAGTTTCCTGCTGGCTTCAGAGATGTGGTTGTTTACAGTAGAAGTATTTTTTTTCCATTTGTGACTTCCATTATTATTATAAGATCAATAATAAATACACTGAATTTATGTCTGTTAAATATTTTTAGCCTACTCCTAACACATGAAAATACTACATACCTGTTTTGATCTATTTGTATTCTGTTCCTTCCAAGTTTTTCTATTTTAAAGGAAAATTCTTGAAGGCCACCTTTTAAGGTTTCTCTAATTGGCACATCTCTGGTCATTAACTTTTTACTTTGAAAGGAGAGCAGAAAGACAGATTGTAAAAACAAAAAGTATATGTCTAGTTTATTTTGCTACTTGATAAGAAAAAAATCTCCAATTCTTGCATACTATTTGCAGTTAACTTTATTCGGCCTTTAGAGGAAAATGTCTCTTCCTTTCCAGAATTCAAGCCCCGTAATTTTGTCTTCCTGTTGAGTGTTAACAATTTTTTAAAGCCTATATGAAGAAGCTAACTTCCGAGCAATTAAGTACTCAAGAACCAGAATTGAATTTAGTCATTTTTATATTTATAACTAATACACATTTTGAGTTTCATCACAACTTGAACTATGTCTGAGGAGTTGCACATAAAGGATTTTATTACTTGATTAATACATTAAATGCACTAGGAAAATTTTCTCTTAAGGTTTCATTAAAGAGTTAAGTTATTTCATTTGTACATTGAAGTTTTGTATAATGGTGGCTGTGAAATGTTTTCTCAATTCCAGGTGGCTCTTGATTTTCTTTGTGTTTTCATTTGTGGCTTGGAAAGAAAAACAAAGGTCAAGTTACTCTCATCCTTTATCACCCAGTCTTTCATGAAGGAAGCCTCATTTTCATGAGGAAATCCTGGCATGTCTGCTCCAGCTTGTGTATTTTGGCAGTATGGAAAAGCGAAACACGGTTCCTGCTGCGCCCACTTTTTGTGTAAGATCTATTTTGTAGTGGGTAACCTTGGCATTCAGTGTTTTCACATTTAATTCGTAACTGTCTGCAAGTTGTTACGAAGCTGAAATTGATGATCCATCAGTTCAGTCTGAAGAGTGTGTTGGAATCATGATTTGATATTTTCTGGAAAGAGTTTACTTTTTGAAAGGATGGCCCCTAGCTCTTTTTCTAATGTCTTCAGAAGAAAACAAAAATGGTTTACTATTTTCAGAAAAAAAAAGGTGATATACTTACTGGTCTATTTTCTGTGATCAAAATGTGTTGACCACCTACCCCTGGTGTGTGTTTCTGAGCGTCCTTGGCAGCCTCTGCCTTCACAACCATTCTCTTTTCAAATTCCTCTCCTTTTCCCTTTCCTGTTTGTGCTAGTAAAGACTCTTGGAAGCATCAGGCCCTGATGAGCTAGAGCCCCCGTTCCAGGGGTCTTTGGCTGCTGCATTTCTGACTTGAGCCACACAGCAAAGACCTTCTGACCTTATTGGCCTCCATGGCCCATGGCTGCCTTCCGAACTATTATTTATGGTGGGCATTGAGGGATTCTGTTTGTTGGCCATGCCTTAATGCTTTTTTTGAGGCCTTAACACAGTAGTTGAAATTTCTTGGCCAAATTGGATAGAGAATGTGAAATAGATACTGCAGAAGCACTTCAGGACACTCTGTCGTGAACCATGGGAAAATAACGAAGATTTCCCAGACTGACTGGTAAGTAGTCCGTAAGGAAGACTTGTGGAAATAAACCCTGAATAATATGGTTTATGCACTTGATGTTGGAATAGAAGAAATTATTTTGTTTCTATATTTCAACAGCCTATCTTTCCATGAGTACTGAAAACAGTGCTTCTATTTTTTACATTATTGGATTCGTCTTTACACATTTACACTCAACTTATTACTAACTTGGTTAATAAAACTGTTGTGTTTTCCTTTTCTTTTTTTGTCTTTGTCACGGCTCTCTATCTCATACGTTCTGTTTCTGGTACTCGATCACCTGTACGACATTGCTGAAAATGAAGGCTCCCACCTGACTCCCCAGCTTGCCGATTAAATTTAGGTTAGGCTGATGATTTAAGGAGTAAACCATCTCACCAGCACTGTTGCAGTTCTTCACTGGTGAACCAGTGGTAATGTCTGGGTTGAGAGTTACAAACTGAAATCCAGGAGAAATGCTGATCTTCCCTGTCTTGCTCATCTACCTCGTACTGGAACCCAGAATCAGGTTCCTAAATTCGAGACTACACAGGCGTGACACAAGGCATTGAGAATTCAGAGAGGCACATACTTCTCGAACACATACTCAGGATTCCTCAAGAATATTTATCATAATGTTTGTAGCTTGTGCAGTTTGATCTGCATGGAGCCGTCATAAGAAAGTCTTTGTGGCTGAGGATTTGGTAAAATGCAGCATGCTGGTGAGAGTTACATCTCTTGTTTAAAACAAAACAAAACCTGAAACCACCAGGGCCTGAAAGCTGCACTGTGTTCCCAAGACCCCGCAACAGCCACAGGGCATTTTAGCAGAGAAAACAAAGCTTGTTTTATAGCTCCTCTTCTTAGGTCTCCCTGACAGGCTTAGAGGCACATTGAGTGAAAATGGAGCTGTTAACGATATAATAAATGCTTTTGAAAATTTTCTATTGGGCAATCCCTCAATAGCTGACTGCTTTGAAAAATGAATGAAAATCAAACATAAAGACACAAATGGCTTCGTCTGCTTGGTAATGAATAAACAGATGCAAAAGGACAATCAGTTGCAGGTGTGTTGCCTGTCTATCGTGTTTTGTTTCTGCTTTCGTATTTTTCTTCCAAGCAATTAATAAACCAGCCTGGCCTATAATATCGTTCTGGAAACATTCTTTTTCACAGGCTCAGACTTGGAGATTTAGCCTTTATTGCTTTCTTTTCCTGTTTTAGTTAAAGAAAAACCCACCTACATAAAATGTACCACCTTCATTGTTTTTAAGCATAAAGTTCAGTAGCTTTTCGTATTTTCACATTGCTGTGAAACAGAGGTCCAGAACTTTTTCATCCTGCAATCTGAAACCCTGTTCCCACTCAACAGCTTCCCATTTCCCCCTCCCTTGGCCCCTGGTAAGCACCATTCTGTTTTCTGTTTCTATGGATCTGTTGCCTGATTTCTTTTCCACACGTGCTGGTTCCTGCATCTCCTCTCCTGATTCACTACAATTGGGACTAATCATGCCTTTAGGGAGGAGAGAACAATATGTAATTTTCACAGTGGTTTTTGTAAAATAGAGTACCTGGTACGTGCCCACTAGGATATGCAGCTCTAATAAACTTTTCTGTTGGCATAATTCTTGAGAATATATTAAAGTCATCTCACATGGTTGAGGAGTTAGATGGTGAAGGCAGATCTAAGCTTTTAAAACTAGATCATTTTGCTGCCTGTGTCAGCTAGAATTGAATCTCAACTGTCCAATTCCTAGGCAAACCTCTGAACTCTCTTCTTTTAGGGCATGTATAATTTTTGATAGATGACAGATTTGTTTAAAAAATGTGCTTATTGTCCTTTGGTATTTTAATTTGATTTGCTTTGAGCACTAATGTTACTGTTTATAAATGTGGACCACATGCATTTAATGAGTACATGCAATTGGTAGAATACTGTCTCTCTGAATAACCCTAACTCTCTATGGAAGGAGACACACTCCAGTTTCATTTGTGTAAATTCCTTGCTGTAGGTCACCACTGTAGATTCACATTTCGAATGCTATCAAATTATAGAAGTGTTAAAAAAATATTTGTTTTTAAAGGTGGCTCTTATTGCTTGCATTGTTTTTTTCAGAAACCTCTCTCTGTTTTCCAATACGGCTTTTATGTCAGTGCTGGTATTAGGTCACTGTAGGCTGCCCATGTCACTAAATTTAGTTTATAATTTGACAGGATTTTCTTTAAAGTGTGTCATCGAAACCCACATTGTTTATTATATATCTTACATTTGCCTTCAATTTTCAAACAGCTGACTTTTGGAGTGATGATACCTACATAAAAGGGAATTATCATTAAAACGGTGCTTGTTAGGATGGTTTACTTTAAGGTAGGGCTTTATAACAAGGGACTTAAACTGAGCAGAAAAACTCAAAACCAATATGAGTTAATAATGGAATGTGCTAAATCTCAGGCTTCCTTCTCTTGGCCAGATTTTAAAACAATCACATGAGAGCAACAAAGTTCACTGGTGAGCCAGTTTAAAGGGAACTGAACTTTCTGATAAAGTCCTTCCCTCTTGTCCATGGGGGATGCATTCCAAGACCCCAGTGGATGCCTGAAGCCATGGATAGTACCAGACCTGATTGCTGTCACTCCGGACACGTTTCTATGTCAGCCGAAGAATGAGATAGTTTGTAAATTTGGAAAGGAGCTTTTTGTTTCTCATAAAGGGTTGCAGCCTGCAAAGTGGGCATTTTGACATTCTGGGAAGCATAGCCTCTGGTCAGAAGCCAGAAACAGACGCTGCAGAGTGGGAAGAATAAGGCAAAAATTTATGCTGAATGGGGTGGGTAATAGGCATATTCAATAAGCTATAGGAGAGGCCATGAATATTCATGAAAGGAGAACCATGCACACGCAATTGAGATTCACAGGTCCCATGTTCAAAACATGGCAGCGTTAGCATGATCCGAGGGCAGAGTTTTCTGGACTGTAATGTGTTAAGCTGAAGCTGAGGACACGCGGGCCCTCACTGCACACCCACCACAGGCTGGTGGAATACTGGTTTGTTGTTTCATTGACATCGCAAAAGGGAGGGGTGGTGTCAGTCTGTTGGTTAAGTCCTAGGTGGAATCTTTGGAAAGAACTGGCTTTTGTTGGCCTTAGGGAAGAAAGCCTGTGGCCTTCAGCAAGCAAGGGTGGGGGTGTAACCAGGCTCCTCGGACCTCCCATCCCCTCACAGCCACAGACCCAGCTTTAAGGTTACTCTGGGGTCCCCTTGGCCAAGCGGAGGGTCTGTTCGGTGGGTTCAGAGCCTTAGGATTTTATTTTTCTTTCTTGCTGTTCATGTCTTCAACAAATATAATGCCTTTTCCATCTTAACTAAGCACTTACCATGCACTGTGGCTGTAACTTCTGCAGTTTGAGGTGCGACGGCAAAAGTAGCATTAATTTCTTTTTCCTTCTTCACAATTTCCCAGATGGAAGATTCATTCTTACTGCAGATCTTAGCAACCTCAGCACATGACTCTTTTTCTTTCTTCATTAAGTCAAGAACTTTTGGCCTTTTTGCTTAAAAAAAAAAAAAAAAAAAAAAAGCACTCTAAGGCTTTGCTTTGACATACCCCTGTTGCCAGCATTACTGCTTTTTGGGACCATTAGGGAGTAAATTCAGGGAGACTTGAACACAGGCGCTGCAGTATCTCGAAAGCTGATCTGCTCACCGAGGTGGCCCTTGAGCATGGACAGCCTGGATCTGCTGGGTGAAGGGAGAAGTTATGTCCAGGGCGGGACAGAGAGGACGGAGAGAGATTTCCTCACTACTCAGAACAGTGGGAAATTCAAAACTTAGGGATTATTTCTGAAATTTTCCATTTAAAATTTTCCATTTATAATTGACCAAGAGTAACTGAAACCAGAGAAAGCAAGACCGAGGATAAGGGAGGGGCCTCCTGTACTCCAAGAGCACTGAATCTGGAAAAACTCAACACATCGATGGAGTCATATATTTATTTTTTTTCTTAAAAGCCACCTGCAGGATATTGTAGAAACGCTGCACTGCCAATCACAGCTTGTGATGTGACACGTTCATTCTGCAAGTTTAAACTTCCCCTAGGTGTTTCTTTTCCTGTGTGACCATCACATGACTAGTTTTGTTGTGCATTGTTGTAGAAGTTAACATGTTTCCCTATCAAAAGAATGTCATCCTCTGTTTTCTCTGTTTCTTTTAAGCTTTTTTGCATATAGTTGGCCTTTTGTTAATGGTCAGCATTTATGGCTTTTTGCAGACAGCATCTCTTTGAGCAACAATTTCTTGAAATAAAAAAATATATTCTTGGCCAGGCGTGGTGGCTCACGCCTGTAATCCCAGCACTTTGGGAGGCCAAGGCGGATGGATCACTTGAGGTCAGGAGTTCAAGACCAGCCTGACCAACATGGCGAAACCCCATCTCTACTAAAAATACAAAAATTAGCCAACTGTGCTGGTGTGCACCTGTAATCCCAGCTACTTGGGAGGCTGAGACAGGAGACTCGCTTGAACCCGGGAGGCAGAGGTTCCAGTGAGCTGAGATGGCACCACTGCACTCCATCCTGGGCGACAGAGCAAGACTCTGTCTCAAATATATATATATTTTCTCTAGTTGGCCTTAGAATCTTGACCCCAGCTTATAGTTGTTTTTGTTAAAGACTGTATTACTGTGGCCTCTCCATGGGAATTATGGTTTTAAAATTATTTTATTCATTCAGCAAATCTTTATGAGCACCTACTATGCATCATGCTGTTCTCGTGAACAAAACAAGATCCATATCCCGAGGGAGTGTGCCTTCCAGCAGAGAAAGATGGCAATGTGCAAGGAACATTAGAAGAAGATGTCTTTTGGGTGTAGAAAGTGGTATGTGAAAGTGAAAAATAAAAAATAGAGCAGAATCAGGGATGGAGGTATGGGGCAAATTGTAATTTTAAGTAGGGTGGTCAGGGTCGTTACTGTTGAAAACCTGATGTGAGCAAAGCTAAGAAAGAGGTGAGGGAATTATCCACAAAGATTTCTGGGGACAGAGTGTTCCAGCCTGTGCAAAGGCCCGGAGGTGGGTGTGTGCCTCATGTGCCAGAGAACAGCTGGCCTGGCTGGAGAGGAGTGAGCCAGAGGGAAGACATTTGGATATGAGCTCAGGTAGGTGACAGGGGTGGGGCAGATCACTGGGGACCCTTTTTTCCATTGTGAGGACTGTGGCTTTTACTCTGAATGAAAAACGTTTTGAGTAGAGGAGTGACATGTCTGATTTAAAGTAGAAGATGACTGTTTCTGATAAAGCTGACTTGAGAAGCTATTTGGAAATCGTTTATGTGATAAGTCAGATGGTTATCGTAAGTGACAGGTTAAATGCAGGCAGAGAAATTCAAGGTAATTGTCAGAAAAAGTATTTCATCTACCGGGCATGGTGGCTCACTCCCAGCACTTTGGGAGGCCGAGGCGAGTGGATCTCCTGAGTCAGGAGTTCGAGACCAGCCTGACCAACATGGCAAAACCCTGTCTCTACTAAAAATACAAAAACTAGCTGGGCGTGGTGGCACGTGCCTGTAATCCCAGCTACTCAGGAGGCTGAGGTAGGAGAATCACTTGAACCTGGGAGGCAGAGGTTGCAGTGAGCCAAGATCGTGCCACTGCACTCCAGCCTGGGCAACAGAGTGAGACTCCATCTCAAAAAAAAAAAAAAAATTAAGGTACTCACAGAAGGTAAAGAATGTCATTAAGCTGCGTGGTATCCCAGTTCCTGAGTGTCATGAGTGTCCACAAACATGTAAGTGTGTATGTGCAGTGCAGTCACTGCAGGAACATTCAGGCATGTGAGGCTCTCTAGGTTTGGGGCCAGAGGACATGAGTGTTTAGAAGGTTTCAGGCAAGCCTCATTTCCAGAGTGCCCTTGGAATCACTGCTATAATCAACTGGAATTAGTTCTTTAGTTAAATCCTGGCCATCGATCAGCATCCCTTTCTATTGCATTTGACGGAGCTTACCAAATCTGTGTTGTAAACAAAGCAGAACCATCTTGTTTCCAAGAACTGTGGGTTATTAACACCTAAGGAAACTCCTTGTCTGATACTCATATTTTTAAAAAATGTGTTGGGTAATTCAGAATCTTTTAGTCCTTCTAGACTGTCAGTGTTGTTGGATAAGCTTTATATACTTTTGTTATATGCTCATTTGTAAGTTTCTTTTTCCTAAATCGAGAATCTATGTGTTCGTATTTTGTCTTACTCTAGCAAGTTTTCAGTGGGAAGAGACTGCCATCCGTAGTGAACCCATATCATTTTTTGCTTCTTAATGGTTTCCTCGTTTGTGGATCATACAGACTCCATTTCCCACCTTTTTCCTCTTCTAGTCAGTGTCTCATTCCCCAGCCACTCATCAAAAGATAGTGAAATATAAGGGAAAGTGTAAGTTTTTTTCTTTTACAGTGATTAAAGTACAGTGAGGTTTAAAAATACTGAAGGTGGAATTTTCATAGCTACCAAAATTGAAAATAACACATATTTCAACTAAAAATGAAGCAAGGCGGGTAACTGACTTCTTGAATCCGTGCTGGATGGTGGCACTGGTGCTTAGCACTTTATATGTATTTCCTTCATTTAACTCTCACAACGACTCCTTGATGGGACATCATCATTCCATTGTTCAGATGGGAAAGCCAGTGTCCAGGCAGGCCAGGAGACCTGCTTGAGCCCCACAGCTAGTAAGTGAAGCCAGCTTCAAAGTCCTGACGTGATGAGCCTAGAACCCCTGCCTTGCCCTATTCTGTGCTGTTCCCAAATATCTCCCACAGTTTTGCACCTAATAGTAATAGCTTCATCTGTTGAAAATGACATCAAAGTTAGTTTTCCCTCCATCTTTATAATGAAAATACTTTTTGTAGTGCTTGACTTTTTCTACCCTCCCCACACCCACCCAGTTTACCAGTCCGTTTTGTAGATTGTCAGTATTTTTGGATATGCTTTTTTCCCATTTTTTTATTGTGGTAAAATATACATAACATAACTTTACCATTTTAACCATTCTAAGTGTACAGTTCAGTGGTATTAAGTATGTTTATGTTGTTGCTCAGCCATCCCCACCTCTCCAGAACTTTTTCATCTTCCCAAACTGAAACTCTGTCGCCATTAAACACTAACTCCCCACTCCCTGCTCCCCCTCCTCCACCCCCAGCCCCACAACCACCATTCTCCTTTCTGTGTCTGTTGGATATGATTGTACTTTTGTTATATACCTGTTTGTAAAGTGTTTTTCCATATTAATCTGAGCTTTCCAGCTTTTCAAAGGAGAATAAATACCACGTATCTGGTTAGAACTCTGACCTCTTTGCAGAACACAAAGCTGGAGCTGAAGCCCACCCCCACCCCCACTCACTCCCACGGTTAACAGAATATTAAACCTGAAAAGTACATTTTAAAAAAAGAATGAAAAGTAAAAATGTTTGGGAAGTTTTCTGGAAACTAAAGAGCTAAGAATTCTTAAAGGATCCGGAAAGCTGTGTTTTCATACTTGTTTGATTCATGGATTTTTAATTTAAAAGCCTTTTGCATAAAAACATTAAAGTCTCCTTCTAAGGGGTAAGAAAATCTTCCCATTCTCCCAACTGACTATTTGAAAAAAATGTTAAAAAAATATTTTCTGTAGAAAGTGTCTGTAAACAGAATAATTTTTTATTCACGTAAGATCGGTTCTTGGGGAAAAGCTGTGTTTCAGAGACAAGGTTGAAGAACTTCGCCTGCATATATGATGGAAGATGAGAATGGGAACCACAGGTGTCATTGGTGGCTTTGTTTTACGAAGTCTTCACCTTTCTGCCGAGTCACGGGACTAATTTCAACACAATTTCTACTTTCGACCTTCCTTTGGAATAACAGTTTTGGAAGCCAAGTATTAGTATATGATATCAGGTGTGTTTTCTAAAGATTCAGGTTCAGTGGGCTGAATGCGCTTTCGTGACTTCATTAGACCACTGAGCCCAAGGATAAAAGTGCCAATCTTACTAGACATGAGGAAAAAGACACATCTTTTGCTCTTGCTGGAAGTGGTGTCCTCCTTTCTACAAGCAGCCATCATCTGGTTTATACTTGCCTTGTTCAGTTTTTGTGTGATATTTTATTCTCTGCCTAATAGATATTAAAGTATCAAGGTGTCAAGATGATTTTTTAATTTAGATAAATTTTAGAATTTTTTATTCATCTACTTCTAAAAGGGATGAAAAGAGAATGAATTACTCAACATCAGGAGATGACAAACCTAGCACTATGAAGAGCTGGATTCTCCCCTAAATGTTTTTGTTTCTGTTGCTTGCTTCATACCAGGTTTGCAAGAAAGCAATAAAATCCCCCACACGTACGTACGTACACACACACACACACACACACGCACACGCACACACACACAGACTCTATCTATCTTTGCAGAGTTTTGGAATGAAAGAAGGAGGGAGTTGTGTACTAATGACGCCGTGGTTGTGTCGTTGCTCCATTATAGTGAGGGAGCTGAGCTGAAAGGGCCCATTCTCTTCAGTCGGGGACTCTGAAACCTAATCCGAAGTGTGTTTAACAAGGGTTCTGAACGCTGGGTCTTAGTGCCGAGGGGAACAAGGAGACAGTGTGTCCTCAGGGGCAGCGTGACCGCCCCTAGAGCCACAGCAAGCAGGAAGAATCGCAGCATTTGTGGGCAGAACCAATGGGCAGGCCTAAACATTTAGCTACTTTGCCCCAGAATGAAAGCCTTGTTCCAGCTCCCCAGGGTTTGGATTTAAAGTTTTAGTTCCTGTCAGTGGTGATCGCAGTTTCCTGATGAGGGTGCCATCCGGTCTGCCTTTGAGCTTTTGAATCACTTAATTTTTCCTCCTCCAACTTCTCCTCCTCCAACTTCTCCTTCTCCACATCATCATCATCATCATCTCAAATACCCATTAGAGCTCGCCTAGTCTGGATGCCGTTCTAAGGGCATGGTGTATACTAAGTCGCTTAATCCTTAAAGTGACCCAATGAAGTGGTTCAATCTTTACGTCCATTTTATGTAAGAGGAAACTGAGGCACAAGAAGTAGCTTGCCTCCAGTGAGTGTGACTTTGGGCACTCCTTTGTCCTCCAGCCTGGAAAGTCCCAGTAGATACAGCAGAGCTGAGGTGCAGGTGTGCAGGTGTATCGATCCCTTCTGCCCACAGGGTAAAGCCCCAGAGCATTGCATCTGGTCTCAAGTGTCCAGATTTACACAAATGTTACTGCTGATGTCTGGAAAGTGAAAAAGGTAGGAACATCCTGTTCTGGCTTCTACTATACTTTTGATACGGACAGGAGGCAGGAGGGCAGGGTCCCTGGCAAGGGCTCTACCCTCAAGCCTGGACCCACAGCCCTAAAAGAGAACAGGCATTCCTGTTTTCGTGCTGGAGTGTTGCTTTTTGGCCCACTCCACCCTCCTATCCTGTGCCCATGTAAACCCCAGACCTCAGCTGGCAGAGGGACAAGCAGCTGAACATCGAGAGGAGAAGAAGCAACTGAGTGTCAGCGACTAGAAATAGATGCGGCCTGACTTCAGACGTCAGGACATTGGAGAGGAGTCCTGCTGGAGTTGGCCTGGCTTCAGGGAAAGATCACCTTCTTTCTGCACCATCCCCTTTCCAGCTCCCCTTCTGCTGAGAGCCACTTCCACCACTTAATAAAAACCTCCACATTCACCACCCTTCAAGTCCCTGTGACCTGGTTCTTCCAGGATGCTGGACAAGAACTTGGGTACCAAGAGGGCAGGGTATAAAAGGCTGTCACTCTGACTCTCCACTGAGCTTGTTGACACTTGGACATCCTCAGACAGCAACTGCTAAAAGAGCATTTACACCCCTAGAGACTACCCTGGGGCCAGAGCCCAAAAGCTGCTTGCTTTGGCCCCAGCACCCACTTGCGAGGGGTTTGAGCCTGGTGGCTGAGTAAGCAAGCCACACCCCTATGGCAGGTCCCCTAAAGGGATCCAGGGAATTCTCCTGTTTCACTAAGCCCTGAGCCGTTCTGATTTTCTCTCTCGTAACTTTTACAATCTTCCTTTCGTTCCTTGTCTTTCAGATTTCCCAAAAATTTGCCTTCAGATGAGCTTTACTCATTCCTAATTTCCTTTCCTCTGGCGTCTCTCTGTCTAGAAGTCACGTTACTCAGATGTTGAAGCTCTTGACTTGTGGCTCTAAATGTCTTACATCCTCTTTTCTTTCCCATCTGTTTACCTTCAAGTCTAGCTTCTAGGGGAGTTCCCAACTTTAAAATCTTCTAGTGAAATTTTTGTTTCTCTTATTTTTTTTTTAAATCTCTAAGAGCTCTTTCTTGTTATTCAAATGTTCCTTTTTATAAATTTCTGTGTTTTGTTTAAAGTTATAAACTCTTAGCTATCTGTGGGTATAAATTACAGTATTTCTAAAAGTTTTCCCCTCTTCCTGCATTATTGGAAGTACCTGGCATCTCCCATGTCTTTTGGGGCACTCTGTGTAATGTGACCACCTCCTGTTGCTGACTCTTCCTCCTCTCCTCTGTGACTAGATTTCTCCTTTCTCGTTGGTCACCTTTCACAATTTGGGGGAACTCTGTCTCCTCTTTCATTTGCTCTCTTTTCCATGAATTTATTCCTTTCCCCCTTTTAATGATGATGATGATGATTATTTTTGAGACAGGGTCTTACTTTGTCCAGGCTGGAGTGAGGTGGCATGATCATAGCACTGCAGTCTCCAACTCCCAGGCTCCAGCCATCCTCCCACCGCAGCCCCTGAGCAGCTGAGACCATTATGCCCAACTAATTTTATTTTTGTAGAGATGAGGTCTCACTATGTTTCCCAGGCTAGTCTCAAACTCCTGGCCTCTAGTGATCCTCCCACCTTGGCCTCCCAAAGTGCTGGGATTATAGACGTGAGCCACTTTGCCCTTTCCTTTTTAATTCTTTCACTGTTGTTGCAGTAGGCTTTCCTGATGCCCAGGAGATAAGCTCCTGTGTTCAGCCTGCCACATTTAGCCACAACCTGACATTTGTCTCCTGGTTTGTGTTAAGCCGTGTCTGGCAGTAGCCTTGTGCTAATCTTTCTAGGAAAAATATGCATTTCCGGACAGATAGGCGAGTTCCTGTGGAATTTCTCAAACTGTGCTCTCATTGACAGATTTTCACAGGAGCCTGGGAGCTAGGAAGGGCTGGGCTGAGGTAGAAGGCTGTCCTGGGTGGGCAGTGGGGACTTGGTGTGATTCTGGGCCTGGCATCTGACCCCTCCCACCTCACCAGGCTGTAGGGGCAGGGTCTCCAAAGAGAAAATATTTTGTAAAGAGAATTGAAAATATTTTAACTGAAAATATTTCAATTGTGGAGTACTGTTTGCACCTAGAGCAAAACAATCAAAAGAAGAATGCCTTTTAGCAGTAAGAAAAATCGATCACCTCCCATAATGAGTCTACTATTTGTTGAGTGTATTTGAAGATCAAGATAGAGAAATTTTGAAGGCCACAATTTTTATATGGTTTGAAATCCACTAACAGGGTTATTACTGCACTGTAATCTGTTTATTCAGAAGGAAAACTGCTCAACCCAACTGCATTGTTCCTGCACACCCGTGGCAAAGGAACTGGTGATGAGGCCGTCCCTAAGGCAGCTTTTACTTTCTAGGGCTGCCACAACGAAGTACTACAAGCCAAGTGGCCAACAACAGCAGAAGTGTATTCTTTCACTGTTCTGGAGGCAAGAAGTCAGAGATGAAGGGGTCATGAGGACTGTGCCTCCTCAGAGACTCTTGAGTAGACTCCTTCCCGGGTTCTTTTGGCTTTTAGGATGGCTGGTGGTCCCTGGTGTCCCTTGGCTAGCAGCTGCCTCCCTCCGATCTCTACCTGCTAATTTTTTTAAAAAAATTTATAGAGATGGGGGTCTCACTACATTGCCCAAGCTGGTCTCACAACTCAAGTGATCCTCAAAGTGCTGGGATTACAGGTGTGAGCCACCGCACCCAGCCCAGGTTTGGTATCTTTTACTGTGGATGCATCTTTGGCTTGATGTTAACCTCAGATGGAAATCAGAGTGAGAAACCCCAGATGCAGCCAGCCTGGCCTCAGAGGACCCCATGTCACTGATAGTATCTCATCCATGTGTCTGGCACTTGGCCACTCAAACCTGGTCCTTGCCCTAGCAGCAGCATTCTTTGGAAGTTTGCCAGAAATACAGATTCTGGGGCCTCTGGAATCAGCATCTGCGGCTTATCAGGGTCCAAAGGAGACCCACGGGCACATCTGTTTGGAAGAGCCTAGCTCTATGTCATCTCCAGCTGAATTCCAAGGTGACTGCAAGCAGCAACCCTCTGGGGACTCTGCCCCAGGGACTCAGCCCTGTGGTACGCTGCTGTACTAATGGGTTCCACTCGGGATGTTGCAGATACGTGCCTTTGGGGTGAGAAGGGACCTTTCAGTGTCAACTCATCCCTTGTCATTCATTCTGTGAATTTCCATTTCCCTTCACCATCATGGTGGCAGCAATAATAATGTGTGTCGTGTGCCAGGCCTTTTGCTAGGTACTTTGTGGTCATGGTTTCATTGAATTCTCACATTAGTCTTAAAAGGGAGATAATAATAGCATAAAATAGCATCTCTAGCCCTTTCATGACTCATGTGCTGTGGACTAAATTGTACTCCCCACCCTAATTAATTTATTGATGCCTTACCCACCATGTGGCTGTATTTGGAGTAAAGAAGTACAGTAATTAAGGTAAAATGAGGTCATGAGGATGGACCTCTGATCTGATAGAACTAGTGACCTTAGGAGAAGAGATATCAGCGAGCTCTTGCTTGCTGTCACTCAGCCATGTGAGGACCCAAGGAGAAGGTGGCCATCTGCAAGCCAGGCAGGGAGCCCTCAGAGAACCAGATCAGCTCGTACCTTGAGTGTAGACTTCACACCCTCCAGAACTGTGAAAACATCAATTTCTGTTGTTTAAGCCACCCAGTGCATAGTGTTTGGTTATGTCCACCTGAGCAGACTAAGTCATCACGTTTCCATATGTGTTCTAGCAAACTCCTACTCATCCTTCAAGACCCATTCGAATGGGCCACTTCTAAAAACACATTAGGTACTCCACTCTCAAAGAACACCACTATCAGGGAGAATGGCTAGTTGCTCTATTCTCTGACTTTCTACGGCTTTTTGCTAGTTCCTCTAACATGCCACTTACCATGTACTCCAATTTAGCTGGTTATTTTTGTAATCATCGATGGTTTTCACGCTGCTAATAAAGACATACTTGAGACTGGGTAATTTATACAGGAAAGGGGCTTAATGGACCCACAGTTCCACATGGTTGGGGAGGCCTTACAATCATGGCAGAAGGCAAGGAGGAGCAAGTCATGTCTTACATGGATGGCAGCAGGCAAAGAGAGAGCTTTTGCAGAAAAACTTCTCCTTATAAAACCATCAGATCTTGTGAGACTTACGGGAGCAGCATGGGAAAGACCTACTCCCATGATTCAATCACCTCCCACAGGGTTCCTCCCACAACACATGGGAATTGTGGGAGCTACAATTCAAGATGAGATTTGGGTGGAGACACAGCCAAACCATAGCCCTGACCCAAAGAGAGACGCTAATCTTCTTGCTTTCCTTTCTGTCTCCTTAGCATAGTGACTGCACACTGCAGCTTGCTTGATAAATACACCCCAGCCTCCTCAAGCCGTCACAGTTATTCATACCTCTGCCCACCTGGTCAAAATCTGCCAAAGGGCTGTAGGAAAATCTGTGACATTGTGATGCCCTAAGATGAGATGGGTCGAGGGTTGGTGGGTTATAGGATTTTGAACAATATTCTGATAGGTATCAGTGGTAGGGAGAAGGGCACAAGGCCTTTGAGAGCAGCCATTCCCTTCTACTGAGTGAGAGCATGCCTTTGTTGTCATGGTTACGCTAATCCCAAAACAGCAAAAATGAAACACTTCCCGAAACGGCTCTCTGTAACCCCAGGAGATGCAAACCTTGTAAACCTGGTCAAACATTATCGAGTTCTGTCTATGAGATGATTTCCACAAGGCAGTACTTTAGCTCTCTCAGGTAGGGAATTAATTGATTTAGATGATTTAATGTGGTAGGGAGAGGGAGAATATACTCCCAACCTACAGAAGGAATGGTGTCTTTATTCTTTTAGAAAAGAACAAAACATACTCCTGCTTAAAACTTTGTTATAGAAATAAACTGAAGACATAGAAATGTTTTTGTTGTTGTTGTTTTTGTTTGTTTTGAGACAGGGAGTCTCACTCTGTCGCCCGGGCTGGAGTGCAGTTGCGTGATCTTGGCTCTCTGCAACCTCTGCCTCCCGGGTTCAAGCAATTCTCCTGCTTCAGCCTCCCAAGTAGCTGGGACTACAGGCGCACGCCACCATGCCCAGATAATTTTTTTGTATTTTTAGTAGAGATGGGGTTTTGCCATGTTGGCCAGACTGGTCTCGAACTCCTGGCCTCAGGTGATTCACCCCGCCTTGGCCTCCCAAAGTGCTGGGATTACAGGTGTGAGCCGCCGTGCCCGGCCTAGAAATGTTTTAAAGTCACAGTAAACTAGAGCAACTTTGAGTCACAATTTGTAATAGCTTGAAGTGCTGTGTGAACATGCATGCTATTTAGTATTCAGTGCATACTTGCCAGGCTTTCCCACGAATGTAAACCTCCTCCTAAATTTAATTTTATAGGCTCCAATGAAAAGCCAATTGAGGACGGAGAAGGCAACAGGGACACAGAGCATGGAGCCAGCCAACTGGTTTGTGCACTAGATTAAAATTCAGCTGCCTTTTAGAGCATCATTAAAAGTAGCCATTAAAAAAAAAAGGATAAAAATTTCATTACATAGTTTCACGAATTGCTGGTTTGTTATCCAAAATAGAACATTATAATGACTATTTGGCCTCTTATAAGGAGAACACTTCAGGAATATTATGATTGAGACTGGTAGTGAATGGGGTGGTTTCTTACAGCTGATGGGAGCCTTAGAGATCTACCCCCACCCCCAGCACAAACCCTTGAGGACATCATAAACATTCATTTAGGCCAGGTGCAGTGGCTGACACCTATAATCCTAGCACTTTGGGAGGCTGAGGCAGGATGATCACCTGAGCTCAGGAGTTTGAGACCAGCCTGGGCAACATAGCAAGACCTCATCTCTACTAAAAATAAAAATAAAAACATTAGCCAGATGCGGTTTTGTGCTCCTGTAGTCCCAGGTTCTTGGGAGGCTGAGGTGAGAAGATCTCTTGAGCCCAGAGATTGAGGTTGCAGTGAGCTACAGTGGTGCCCCTGCACTCCAGCCAAGGCGACAGCAATACACTGTCTCCAAAAAAATGTTTAAATAACAGAAATAATTACTTTTTTTTTTTAAAAACAACAAAACATTCATTTGTCATCAGTTCCTTCTCATATTAAACTATTACTCACATATATGGGTTTTCAAATGATGCCTAGATAAGTGGGTTTTCCTTCCTTGTGTATAATAGTCTGTGTAGCCGTGTGTGTGTGTGTGTGTGTGTGTGTGTGTGTGTGTGTGTGTTTTGAAGTAAGTTAGCCTTTAAGAAAATACTTTTACTGATGAATTTTCCACAGGGCCTTTTTTCTTGAGTTCTGTCAGCTTAATCTGTGCTGTTTCCACCTTTTCCCCATTCAAACTTGACTTGTTTACAGGTTTGGTTTTTTAGCAATAAAAGGCTAGTGGATTTGTGGCTTTTGAATCTCATCATTGGCTTTCAGTGCAAAGCCTGCCCCAAATGCATAATTTGCCATTATTTCCAAAGATGTTCAGTTTATTCCTTTTTTTGCCAGACATATAAAAGAGCTCTTTGTGTAAAGAAATATTAGCAATTATTTAGTGCATACACATGGATGCTCACCCATTTTTCTCATGTGATAAGGTCCTACCCTACCTCATAATATTTTTCTGAGATCTCATGTAAAGAAAATAGATTCTTTGTTTTCTTATTTTTAAAAGTAGTGTTAACAGATTGCATTGTGAATAACCGTTTTCAGTTGTTTATAGATGTGAGCCCCATTCCTCAACTACTTTTTCTCCCGTCTGCATTTTTTAAATTGTGGTAAAACACCTGTAACAGAATTTACCGTTTTGACATGTGTAGTTCAGGGGCATTAAGTACATTCACTCAGGGGCACTAAGTACATTAAGTACATTCGCATTGTTGTGCGATTATCACCACCATCCATCTCTAGAACTCTTCTTACCTTGCAAAACTGAAGCTCTGATCCCGTTAATCACTAACTCCCCATTCCCCCTCCCCAAAGCCCCTGACAACCCCCATTCTACTTTCTGTCTCTATGAATTTGCCTGCTCTAGGTACCTCACTGAAGTGGAATCATCCAATATTTGTCCTTTGATGACTGGCTCATTTCACTTAGAATAGTGTCTGTAAGTTTCATTCATGATGTAGCATGTTCCTGAATCTCCTTTCTTTTGAAGGCTGCATCATCCTCCACTGTTTGTAATGGTCCTCCTCATACTGCTTATCCATTCATTCAGCAGTGGACACCTGGGTTGCTTCTAGCTTTCGGCTATTGTGAATAATTCTTCTGTGAACGTGGATTTACAAAACCCTGCTTTCAGTTATTTTCGTTGTATACTGAGAAGTGGGATTGCTGTATCCTAGGATAAGACTATTTTTGTTATTTTGGGAAACTGCCGTACTGTTTTTCCATAGTGGCTGCACCATTTTGCATTCTGGGATGTGACGTGGAACAGAATTACCTTCAGAGTGAAGTTCAAAAACTCACTGGGAATAAGTACAGAGAAATGATGCTGCCAGCTGATGAAATAAACTTACTATAGGAACAGAAGGAAGAATCATTTTCTTAATGAAATACAAGCTCTTTCTCTGCCTTTCTTCTCCGAGAAGCTTCCTCAGAAGCAGGCTTTCACCTGGTGTGCGTTGACACACTTAGATAGTTCAGGACCCCTTTCTAAAAGAAAGGAAGATGAAGGAGGTCCTTGACCATCAGGGTATCTTTATGTCTGGAAGCACTTTAGGCTTAGCTGCCCGGTACACATTGGGGTGTTAATGCACAGTCCATGTAGCACATTTGTATTCGTCCATTCTCATGGTGCCATAAAGAACCACCTGAGATTGGGTAATTTATGTAGAAAAGAGGTTTACTTGACTCCCAGTTCCACAAGGCTCTTCAGGAAGCGTGGCTGGGAGGCCTCAGGAAACTTACAATCATGGTAGAAGGTGAAGGAGAATAAGCACGTTTTACCATGGTGGAGCAGAAGAGAGAGAGAACACAAAGGAGGAGGTGCCACATGCTTTTAAACCATCAGATCTCATGAGACCTCCTCATTATCAGGAGAACAGCAAGGGGGAAATCTGCCCCCATGATCCAGCTACCTCCCACCAGGTCCTTCCCCCAATATTGGGAGTTACAATTCAACATGAGATTTGGGTGGGAACACAGAGCCAAACCATATCACCATTGTTGTGCCATTTACCCATGCCATTGTCATGTAGTGGGTGCTTTTAAGCCCTTGTAAATTCCAGTGATGTTACATATGGAGTTTCCTTACAACCATAGATATAGCCAGCATTCACAGGGGAATTGGTATAATGCTTTATGGACATCTATTTTACAGATGAATTTTAGAAGCTATAAAGATACTACTGAAACTATTAAGTTGACATCGCCCTATAAAAAATTTGATGCCAAAGAAAAGTCATTTTCTATAAACATTTTGTATAAAATAATTTTAACAATTTTAAGGATTGACCTGTGATTTATGAGCTAGATCCTAAGTCTTTACTGCAAACTCATGACAGTGCAGCTAGTTAATCATCATTGTTTCACTTGTCTCTGACAGGCCCTAAGGAGTGTGCAGTGCTGGGGTGGCAAGGCTGCAGGTTCTAGGACTCAACACGCCCTCATATTATCACCAAAAGCATTCCATACATTCATAGAAACCGCTGCTGACTCCGCGAAGTACCCAGTGTAGATGGTAACTCTCCCTCTCCCCTCTTCTAAAGCACTTCTAAAACACCATGTCCATAAAGACATCCATTATAGCCGGGCTCGGTGGCTCACGCCAGTTATCCCAGCACTTTGGGAGGCCGAGGCTGGCGGATCATGAGGTCAGGAGATCGAGACCATCCTGGCTAACAAGGTGAAACCCCGTCTCTACTAAAAATACAAAAAATTAGCCGGGCATGGTGGCAGGTGCCTGTAGTCCCAGCTACTCGGGAGGCTGAGGCAGGAGAATGGTGTGAACCCGGGAGGCGGAGCTTGCAGTGAGCCAAGATGACGCCACTGCACTCCAGCCTGGGTGACAGAGCGAGACTCCATCTCAAAAAAAAAAAAAAAAAATTACATTGTGTATTAGTTTTTTTTTAACTTTTTGAGATTTCTAGTGTTGAATTGTTAGGTCTCATTTCCCAGACTCTGTAAATCTAGATGAAGTTATCAAATTCCCTTAGTTCCCAGAATTCTTTGGGAAACATGAGTGCTTGCCAGCTGGTCAGATAATTGGTGGTTTATTTTCATCACAAATAGGAAATATTAAGATTTATGAGAAAGAAGGTTCTGAAACTGGAATGTGTTCTTCCTTTAAAAGAAAATCTCACAGTATGGGAATTCTTCCACAAGTTCTTATCCTTTGGTCCATTTTTGTAATGTTCTTTTTTTCCAGGCTGGAGTGCAGTGGTGTGATCTCGGCTCACTGCAACCTCCGCCTCCCAGGTTCAAGCAATTCTCCTGCCTCAGCCTCCTGAGTAGCTGGGATTACAGGCGCCCACCACCACACCTGGGTAATTTTTGTATTTTTAGTAGAGATGGGGTTTCACCATGTTGGCCAGGCTGGTCTCGAAACTCCTGACCTCAAATCATCCACCCGCCTTGGCCTCCCAAAGTGCTGGGATTACAAGCGTGATCTGCGCCCGGCCTATAATGTTCTTATTAATGTCTGCAGATTTTATTGGAGTGAGAGGTAGACCCCGAATAAGTTGCTGTGCATAAGTTAACCATGCAGCTCTTGGCAGCTGGTGTGGGGACTCAAACCCAAGATTAGGGACTGGAATGGAGCAGCATATCGCTCCCTACATTAACTGACCTGGGAAATGCTTGTCTGACCCTGTGTGTCGGAAACAGGGCACATTGCTATAGCAAAGTGGTGGAAGATAAGATTGGTGACCAGTGTTCCACTCTGCTCTCCTGACCCATTTCCTCTGGATAAGCGTGCCTGGAGAAGAGGAGAGCTTGGCAGGGAAGAATGGGGGTTCCACGCAATCACATGTGACTCCTGACATTCCTGCAGGTGACATGATTCTGCCACTGTCAGGCATTTAAGATCTAGAGCTTGGAGAGTTTGGGATCATCTGTGGACAATGTGTATCTTCTGGATTGCAGTGAGGGTGAGTGTGGGGGTGTAAAGCGTCATCTGTTAAAAAAAAAAAAGTAATGTTGAACATCAAGCAGCATCTTTTTTGGCTCCTCTGTTTCATGCTGGTACAGGCTCATGGATGTGTCCATCCGTGTACTTGGCGGGCCTTGACTCCTGCTGTCACTCAGTCTCCTGCTGTCACTGAGTGACTGCTGCTGTCACTCACTTAGTAACTTAGGTTACTAATTGGTTCCTAAAATGCTCTGTTCTCAGGGAAGAGGTGAGAAGTATAAAACAAGTAACTGTGGGCTGGGTGCAGTAGCTCACACCTGCACTCCCAGCACTTTGGGAGGCTGAGGCGGGCTGATGACGAGGTCAGGAGTTCGAGACCAGCCTGGTCAACATGGTGAAACCCCATCTCTACTAAAAATACAAAAATTAGCCGGGCATGGTGGCAGGTGCCTGTAATCCCAGCTACCTGGGAAGCTGAGGCAGGAGAATCACTTAAACCTGGAAGGCGGAGGTTGCAGTGAGCCAAGATCGTGCCACTGCACTCTAACCTGGGTGAAAGAGGGAAACTTCGTTTCAAAAAAACAAAAACAACAGCAACAACAAAAATAAGTAACTGTGAATGGCAATGTCGTGAAAGCATTTGTCTCCCAAGATTTGACTTATGTGGTGGAATTGATCCATTTTACTATCAGTCACTGGGAATGTACATAGTGAAGAGAAACTAAGGCATATGATTCTAAGCTCTTTAGGGTAGAACGTGGGTTCTTATATATAATCCCTTTCCCTATAGATCCAGTATATAGAAAATGCATCAATAGTATTGATTTCAGCAGACATTGATTGATTGCCAGGTGCTGTGGTAGGCAATAGGAATACAGAATTGAACAAGTGCCCTGATACTAATTGGGGACATAGACACATAGATACTAAACCATCTATAATACAGTGGAATGGATAACTTTTATTGATTTGTTCATTCAACAAAATTGGTTGGTCTCTAGGCATTGTGGATACAGGGATGAAAAAAATATGGCCTTTCCCTTCAATGTGGGTATAGTCTTGATGAGAAAACTGCACAGAGTGCTACAGGAATGTAGAGGAGGAAACAATCTGTGTCATATTTGTGGACAAGGAGAGAGGCACAGGGACAGGGCTTTGACTGTCACAAAAAAGGCCTGGGGTCATGAGTTGAAAACTCAATGTCTACATAAAACCTGTCCAGAAATATTTACAACACCTATATTCATAATTGTCAAAACTGGAAGCAACCAAAATGTCCTTCAGTAGGTGAATAAACTGTATTACATCCAGACAGTGGAATATTATTCCACAGTAAAAATAAACAAACTGGCTGGGTGCGGTGGCTCGTACTTGTAATCCCAGCACTTTGGGAGGCTGAGGCAGGTGGATCACCTGAAGTCAGGAGTTCGAGACCAGCCTGGCCAACATGGTGAAACCCTGTCTCTACTAAAAATACAAAAAATTAGCTGGGCATGGTGGCAGGTGCCTGTAATCCTAGCTACTCCAGAGGCTGAGGCAAGAGAATCAGTTGAACCCGGGAGGCGGAGGTTGCAGTGAGCCAAGATCGCGCCATTGCACTCCAGCGTGGGTGACAAAAGCAAGACTCTGTCTCAATAAATAAATAAGCTACCAAGTCATAAAAAGACACAGGGGGCGGGTCACGGTGGCTCATGCCTGTAATCCCAGCACTTTGGGAGGCTGAGGGAGGTGGATCACCTGAGGTCGGGAGTTCGAGACTAGCTTGACCAACATGGAGAAACCCCGTCTCTACTAAAAATATAAAATTAGCTTGGCGTGGTGGCGCATGCCTGTAATCCCAGCTACTCCGGAGGCTGAGGCAGGAGAATCAGTTGAACCCGGGAGGTGGAGGTTGCAGTGAGGGCTCAGAGCTGAGATCACACCATTGCACTCCAGCCTGGGCAACAAGAGCAAAACTCTGTCTCAAAAAAAAACAAAACAAACAAAAAAACAACAACAAAAAACCAAAAAGGCACAGAAGGAACTTATATGCATATACTGAATGAAAGAAGGCAGTCTGCAAAGGCTACATACTGTTTGAGTCCAGCTAGATGACATTCTGGGAGAGGCAAACTATAGAGACAGTAAGATCGGTGGTCGCCAGGGATTAGGAGGGAGGGAGGGAGGAATAGCTGGAACACAGAGGATTTTTAGGGTGAAATTCATATAATGCGGTGAAACTATTCTGTATGATACTGTAATGCAGACAGGTCATAACACATTTGTCATAGAACTTTACAGCACATGGAGTGAGCCTTATGTGAGCTATGGAGTGTGAGTGATGATGCTGTTATCAATATTGGCTCCACAACTGTAGCAAATCTCTACCACCAATGTTAATAACAGGGGACACTGTGTAGTGGGAAGAAGTTTTTGCTCAACTTTTTGTAAGCCTCAAACTACTCTAAAAAAAAATAGTCGATTAATTGAATAAGAGGGGAGGAGTGATGCTTGGGATTGGAGTAGGAAGAAAATGCTAAGAGATTTGCATCCAATTTTGGGAACAGCAGGTGCTGGGATACGGAGGTGTAGATGGGGCTGGTGTTCAGGGTGTCACGGAGGTGGGCGGTGGCAAGCTGTGAAGGACCCGCAGTCTTAGGAATCCAGAGGTTTCCTGCAGCAAGGAGCTGTGGTTTGTTTTCATCCGTGCCTGCCTCAGGGATAACCCCTGTTGTTTCTGCTCGCAGCAAAGAGCTCCTGGGAAGGTGCTGCTGGATGCAGTTTGCAACCACCTCAACCTCGTGGAAGGTGACTATTTTGGCCTCGAGTTTCCTGATCACAAAAAGATCACGGTAGGTGATGTCAACTTAATGTTACTATTTTACTGTTTGTTCATCTTGGTGGGGGGCTGGGCAGGGGTGGTGAAATAATTGATGCTTTTCTGTGGTCCTGCAGAAATAGAGGGAAAAACACCAGAAAGCCCTCATTAATATGTTTTATAATGAACTTGCATATGATTAGCAAGTTCAAAGAGGGTACACAGTGATGACTTCCCTCCCACCTCTGCCCCCAGGAGCTGTTACCTTGTGAACACACACACGCTTGAGTATATTTCTGATAAATTGTGTGTAGATGCATCTGTAGACGTATATCTTTGAAATACACAAATGTGAGGAAATAGTACAGTGCCCTCTGCTTTCCCTCCCTGCTCAGGGGAAATCTTTCCTTTTCAGCACATGGAGTCCATTTCCTTCTTTTTCATGGCTGCATGCCATTCCAACAAAGGCACGTGCCTCATTTACATCTTCCATTGTAAATGATGGAATACTTCACTCTTTACAGTTTTTTACTGTTATAGATGTTGCCTCAGTGAACTGAGTACGTTTGTGTTTGTGCTCATAGCTAACTGTTCAGTAGTTCAAATCTAATGGCGCAGATTTACCCAATCAATGGGTCTAATCATTTTAAGGTTGTTAAATATGTGAGATTGTTCTGGAAAAAGATTGCACCAAATTGAATCCAAAACGTAGAGCATAGCTTTCTGGTATTTTTATCTCTTTGGGTTGATGGCACTTGCTTAAGCCTACATCTGAATCTACCTTTTATTAGGCAACTTTTGGGGCTTTAAGTTCATTGGCTATGTTTTTATTCTTTGATTCTATGCATACTGAGTTCCTGGAACTTCTACTAGACCCTGCACAGTAGGTTGAGTAGTGAATGAGACACAGGGAATTTATCATCCAGGTAGGGAGCCCTGCAAATATAGGATGTGTGACAGGTGCTTCCCTGAGAGCAGTGGTGTTGGGCAGTGGGGGCAACAGGCACCATTTGAGTTCAGGAGATCCTTCTGCAAACCTGCAGCCCGGGAGACCAGTAGGACTTGATCTAATAGAAATAATGTACCAGAGAGATGAGGCACCCCACTTACAAAAACCAGAAAGCAAGTGGGTTATTCAGGAGCCTGCAGAGAAGGCCAGAGGGGAGGGGGATAGGAGAAGGGCAATGGTAGATGCAGTGAGAGAAGGAAGTTTGGAAGCTCAGCAGGGAGCTGTATGGTGAAGGACTTTCTATGCCATTGCAGGCAGGAGAAATAAGCCACATATGCAATTTTAACTTTTCTAGCATTATGTTGAAAAGGTCAAACAACCAGGTGAAATTCATGTTAAAAATATATGTTATTTAACCTCCTATATCCAGAAACATTATCATTTGAACACACAGTCTAAATAATTGTGAATGAGATATTTTCATGCTGTCTGTTTTGTCTGCGAAGTCTTCAAATCCGGTGTGTATTTGACACCTCAGCACCTCTCGGTTTAGACTAAGCCATGTTTCAAGTGCTCAGTCATCACATGTGGCTAAGGGCTTTGTATTGGCCCTCACAGTTGTATACCCAAACTAATGTGTTTGAGAAGCTGTTAATGCATTTAAAAGAGAGTGTGATATGATCTGATTTCTGATTTAGAAAGAGAACTGTAGGCAGATTGGAATAGGACCAGACTGGAGTCAAGAAAGCCATTAGGATCTAGCGATGAGTCTGGTTGGAGATGGTGCTGGCTAGAACTCAGGGAGAGTTGAGGGGCTGGCAGGAGCTGGATGGATTCCAGAGGTTGGGGTTGGGGGCAGTAGGAGAGGATGTGATTGAATGAACCCTTGTGGAGGAGAGGGCTTGGAGTGGCTCATTTTTCCAGCTTTGCCATCTGGGTGGACAGTAGTGCCTGTCCCTGGGGAAGACCAGGCCCGGGGGTGAAGATGAGTCCCATTCCAGCTTGAGGAGGCAGGAGCATCAGTGGCATTCAGTGGAGACATCCAGCAGGCAGTGCCAGAAGGTGTATTTCCTGGAGCACAGGAAAGAGATCTGGGTGGAAATTTGGATTCAAGAATCTTGTGATTATTATGAATGTCGAAGCTCTGAAACGGGATGAGAACATTCACTGTGAAGAGAAGGTGGTCACAGGTGGGACGGCAGCGTCTAAGGGAAGAGCCGTCAGAGGCAGTGCAGATCGAGCCTGGCTCCGAGCAGAGCAGGTGGCGAATGAGCGGATCTGTCACAGGCCTAAAAATGAGAGGAAGTTGTATTTTCTCAATTTATTCCCACCTCCAAACACTCTGTCGTTTTCTAGTTTGTACTTCAAATCCAAGATTCCCTGACTCCCAGCCCTTTTTGCAGTGTGGCATATGACCACAGACCTGCCAAATCTCATTCTGCCTTCTCCTATTCAGCTAACAATTATTTTGTGCCTACACTGTGTCTGGCATCAGACTTCACATGAAAGGTGAGGTAAAGTGACAGCTAGCAAGAAGTAGTTACGGTTTCCATTCACTAGGCACACACAGCTTCTTAAGAGAGTCCAGGAAACAATTAGAGTGTGGCAAGTTCTGTGGAATATTGTTTTATGCTCTTATTTCATGGTAAAATAATGATTCTCAAAACACCTGAAGATACCATTATCTCATTATTTCTAACAACCCCGTTCTGTGCCTGCCTGAATTCCTTTAAGCTCCTGATGGCTTTCCTGACTCTAGTATTGTCCAATTCCACTCCTGCAGGAGCTGTTTGTCTAAACCAGAAATCGGCAGCAGTGTTTGGGCTTCACAGCTGAGGGCACTAAGATTCTAAGAATTTCCCCATGTCTGAATCTACCAATTAGCTAATGGCACAGCTAAGATTCTGTGTTCTTCTGACTCCAAGTTCAGCGTCTCTTCCATTAACCATAGGTGCTTCTCTTTTGCTAGAATTTGTAAGCCTATTGTTCTTTCTAGGTACTGGGCAGGGCTGAGTTCTTTCAAGTTGTTACCAGGCTTGATTTTTATTATTTCAGTCCATTCTTACACTGTTGTTTAGGAATGTATTCAACTGCAAAATAAAACCCACGGTTGATGACTTAAAGAAGTAAGTGTTTATTTGTCACATGTCACACAAAAGCCGTCGCATGAGTACTTCCTATGTGTGGAGTGTTCTAGTCCCTATGGGTGCAGCAGCACGCATGACCCACGTTCTACAGCAGGGATCACACCTTCTTTGTAAAGGGCCAGATAGTACTGTAGGCCTTACAGGCCATGCAATCTCTGCAGCAACTATTTGAATCTCCCCTTATCATGCAAAAGCAGCCATAGATAATATGTGAATGAATACATGTGTTTGTTCCAGCAGAACTTCATATAACAGGAAGCCATAGTCGGGCAACACATACTCTTGAGAGAGGTAACTGCCAGGCACCATGCTGGGTTCACATACAGTGTTTCATTTATTCCTGCAACGGTGCATTATAGCCCCTTTTTCTGACGAGGAAGTTAAGCCTTAAAGAGGTTAAGTCGTTCTCCCAAAGGCACACAGCAAAGAAACAGGATTGAAGCTAGGATCTGTAGAAGTGCCCTGCCCTCAGTCATCATCTTGTTCTGACCATATCACTAAACTGACTTGACTCTCTGTTAATTACAGAATTCCAGCCTGAGCTAATTGCATATATATATTTTTTATTTTATTTTATTTTATTTTATTTATTTATTTATTTATTTTGAGACTGTGTCTTGCTCTGTTGCCCAGGCTGGAGTGCAGTGGTGCAAGTTTGGCTGACTGCAACCTCTGCCTTCTGGGTTCAAGCAGTTCTCCTGCCTCAGCCTCCCGAGTAGCTGGGATTACAGGTGCCCACCACCATGCCAAGCTAATCTTTGTATTTTTAGTAGAGATAGGGTTTCACCATGGTCTCGAACTCCTGACCTCAGGTGATCTACCCGCCTCAATTTTTAAAAGTTCTTTTGAGGCTGGGCGTGGTGGCTCATGCCTGTAATCCCAGCACTTTGGAAGGCTAAGGCAGGAGGATCACTTACAGTCAGGAGTTTGATACCAGCCTGGCCAACATAGCGAAACCTCGTCTCTACTAAAAATACAGAAACTAGAGCTGGGTGTGGTGGCGCACACCTGTAGTCCCAGTGACTCAGGAAGCTGAGGCAGGAGAATCACCTGAACCCAGGAGGCGGAGGTTGCAGTGAGCTGAGATCGTTCCACTGCGCTCCAGTTTGGGTGACAGAGTGAGACGCCATCTCAAAAAAAAAGTTCTTTTGACAGAATCGATCTGTGATAATCGAAGGGATGCCATAAATGACCGGAGGAATTATAGGGATTGCTGCCAGGGTCTTGGCTGTGTTCTCTCCCTTGATCTGGATGCTGGTTCCGTGGATGCAGTCAGTTTGTAAAAATCCAGTGAGCTCTGCCTTACAACGTGTGACATCGATAACTTCAATAATAGTTATAGATCCAAATGCAATGGAAGTTCCAAAATGCAATGAAAGCACACAGTAGCAGAAATGATGACCAAAAGGTCATCAGACAGAATCTATTTTGGAAGTGCCACAGGCCAGTCTTGCTTGTATGAACTGAGGAAGAGCATCTCACTTCACCTTGTGAGAATAGTAAGCACCAGCTGGATTTTCCCCTCCGGCCCAGACACAGTTGCTTGACAATGTCTCTTAGCATGCAGCCCAGTGTCTGGGATCCATTAAAGTGTTCCAGAAGCATTATTTATGGAAACTTGTTACCATCGTCATCTTCATTGTTACTATTTTTTAAATTGTGGTCAAAAACAACACAAAATATATCATCGTAATCATTTGTAAGTGTGTAGTTCAGAAGTGTTAACTACATGTACTTTGTCGTAGAGCAGATCTCTAGAATTTTTTTATCTTGTGAAGTGGAAACTCTACACCCATTGAACAACTCCCCAGTTCCCCTTCCCCAGCCCCTGTTCTACTTTCTGTTACTGAGTCTAACTACTTTAGACACCTCGTCAAGTAAGTGGAATCGTGTGGTCTTAGTCTTTTCGTGACTGGCTTATCTCACTCAGCATCATGTCCTCGAGGTTCATCTGTGCAGTGACATACAACAAGATTTCCCTCGGTTTTAAGGTCAAATACCATTTCCATTGTGTGTATTCACCACGTCTCCAGTATCCATTCCTCCATGGATGGACCCTTAGATTGCCGTCACCTATTGGCCATTGTGAGCCATGCTGCAATGAATGTGGGTGTGCCATCACTATTATTTTTTAATACCACCATTGTGACTATCATCTCTGCCAGTCTTCATTTGGGAGACTGTGCACCCATCTTCCAACCTGAGAAAAAGCATAGTTGGTTTCAAAATGCCCAATCATAGGGCTGTAACAACTGGGTTCACCCCATTTCTCTGTGTGTGATGCGTGGGAAACTAGTTTCCCCAAAGCACCTGGCATGTCAGGTTGTGAATCCTTGTCTCTAGGCAATAAGTTGTTGAATTTAGGCAGCTTGAATTTCTGCCCAGCCTTCTGTCTTTCTTCTCATCATTTCTGTCTTATAAATACCCAAGTCAGAGCCTTATTCATAGTAAGGATGTGAGGGAGTTTAAGGGGAAAATAAGTGTTTTTCATTGTCTAAGATGTGTTTCTCAAGATTGTAAATAAACTAGTGATCATTATGAAATAATTATGTTCCACGCTTAATTAGAACATAATTAATGTTCTAATTAAGGCTTGTCCCAAGGCTTGTCAATTAAAAGAGTTGATTGCAGTGCTGACACGCAAGCTTGGCCTGCTCTTGCCCTTGGCTCTTGTCCTGCTCTTGCTCTTGTCCAGCAGTGTCCCTAAAGGATCACTCCACAACAGAACAGTGTTTTAATCAGCTGTTTAAAAGTATAGATGGAGCTTTCCATGGCAGAAACACTATTGATCATGGGAATCAAGACCCTGTGCTTAATACGGCTGCTAATTGGTACATAAAGTCTGAAGGCTGGGAAAGGGCCAGAAAGCCATTAGATTGCCACAGAGGCGAGCTCCAGGAACTAGCCAGGGGACTCCCTCGAAACGGACTTTGCAGCATTCTTGCTAAAACTGGACACAGAAGCCTGAGGCTGAGGCCTCATGGAGAAGAGGAGCCTGGCTGAAGTTCAGGCCTGGTGAGAGCCTTTGTTACACTCAACTCTGTCTTCACAGAGCAGAAGCATCCGTAGACGATGTGAAATGAATGGACCTGGCTGTGTTCCAATACAACTTTATTTATGGGCACAGAGATTTGGCTTTCGTATAGTTTTCACATATCACGAAATGTGGTTCTTTGGATTTTTTTTTAACCACTGAAAAATGTAAAAGTCAATCTCTGCTTCGGACCTGTGCCAGAACAGGCAGTAGGCTGGCCGGATTTGGCCCATGTGCTGTAGTTTGCCAGTCTCTGTGGTAGGTATTTTATCACCTAAATTTTACAGCGAGCAAATCCAGAGAAGTAATGTGCCCAATCCTTAACAATGAAGTGTGTAACCGGGATCCATACAGAGCCTCTCTTAGCCAAAGCTCATGTTCTCTATGTCGCATGTGGCTGCCTGTCCTCGGATCTCCTGTCAGAAAGAGCTGCACAAACCGTAACAGCAGAGATAGTTGTATACAGAAGATTTATCTCATTGGCCTACCGAGGCTAGCTGGAAAAGCTCTGCATTGTGGCTTGTAAATCTGTTTAAACATTCGCTTTGTCATTTAGCTGTTAGGTCGATTCTTAACTTCCTTGATTTTGTACTTCATCTGAGAAATGAGAGGAATAAATGACCATTTTACAAGGTTATTATGAGGGCTAATCAGATACTTTACAGTGATGAGCCCAGCAGGTCTCGTGGCACATAGTAGGCACTTAGATATCTGTTGTATTTCATTTTTGCAGTCTTAACTCAGAAACCAGTGAAGCCAGCCCACCACTGTTTTATTAAAATGACATTGTGGCTGGGCGGGTGGCTCATGCCTGTAATCCCAGCACTTTGCGAGGCCGAGGCAGGCAGATCACTTGAGGTCAGGAGATTGACACCAGCCTGGCCAACATGGCGAAACCCCATCTCTACTAAAAATACAAAAATTAGCCGGTTTGGTGGCACGCGTCTATATTCGCAGTTACTTGGGAGGCTGTGGCAGGAGAATCACTTGAACCCAGGAGGCGGAGGATGCAGTGAGCCGAGATCGCACCACTGCACTCAAGCTTGGCGACAGAGCAGGACTCCATCTCAAAAAAAAAAAAAAAAAAAAAAAAGACAATGCTCACTGGCCTGATGAAAAGAATTCTGGTTTCTTATAAATAAATACTGGTGAAGCTCCAGGAAGAAGATTGGCACCTTGTCATTCATTTTCTGTCCTCCATGCTAGGAGAAAAGCTTTGTCAATAGTGGGCCTGCTTTTGAGGGGCAGGAGGTCACGGAAACTGCAGCTCCCGGGGATGACAGGCATCCCTTGCTGGAGGTTTCTAGACCCCGCTGGAGTCAGACACACCTCCTTCATCTGTGCTTAGCCGCAGCATCTGCCCTCGCTTCTTCCTAGGGGTCTGAGGACCTCTGAGGTGAGGAGGAGCTTTTTAAGGAACATGGGAAGTGTAAAGGATGAAGAATGTCACAGGATCGAGGACAGCCTGCAGGTGTGGGAAGCCAGCAGAGGTGAGAGGCTGTACAGCGGCTCGGTCACCTCACGGGGCAGCACCATCTGATGGTGACTGTATTGACAGGCAGGTCCCCAGGGGAGGCAAAGCTCCCCTCAAGCAGAGAGTCTGGGAGGACAGGTCCCTTGGAAAATACAGCTATGGGGGATGCTCCAGCTCTCAAGTGGGAAGGAAAATAACTGATTTGGGGGCTTTGGGGGTTTTTGCTTCTTTAATTAATAGATTTAATATTTGTATTGAAGATTTAAGTTGACAACAAAATTGAGCCAAAAGTACAAAGGTTCCTATATATTGCTCCTGCTCTGTCCGTACATACAGCGTCCCCCGTTACTGACACCGTGTCTTAGTGTGGCATGTGTGTCCTCGCTGATGGGCCAGTGTCAATCCATTATCATTCATTCACTGCAGTCCAAACTTGACATTAGGCTTCACTCTTCCTGTTGAACATTCTGTGGGTTTTGGCATATGTATCCGGACTTGCATCTACCACAACAGTATTACACACGGTTGTGTTACCACCCTAATCCTTCCCTGTGCTCCTCCAGTTCATCCCACTCTCCTCGTGAGTCCCTGGCAACCCCTGATCTTTCTCCTCTGTACTTTTTAATTTTCTGTACTCTCTGACACCTGAGGCCTTGTTGACTGGGGAGCTACTTCCCCTCCCCAGGTTAGCCAATTCTTAGAGATGGCAAATGGCTTCCTGTGAGTGTACCTTTTATTTGCCAATTAGCCAATCCAGAGCCCTATCCAGCCACCTCCGTCCTGCTGGTTCTCACACTGGAGGAGTCAACAGTCCCCTGCCTTAGAGTCACTCCAGGGCCAGGTACCCACAACCAGAGCCAGCCACACCCCAGAGCCCACAGAAATGATGCAGATCAGCCAGTGCTAAACCTGCTTACCCTGCCCAGCCTCGCCTCCCCACGGAAGCGATCCTCCCCTTGTTCCCCGTCCCCCTCTCCCTCTGCCTCCAGCCCAGCCCTGGTACTTCCTTGTGGAGTGGTGGACCCCTTCCTCCTGGGAACTGTGAATAATAAACCCTCTTCTGAATGGCAGTAGCCTGCTGAGCTGTTGGCCGTATCATACCTGAATAAGAAATGTGCTTGTGTTAGGCCATTCATGTTGCTATAAAGACATACCTGAGGCTGGGTAATTTATAAAGAAAAGAGGTTTGGCCGGGCACGGTGGCTCATGCCTGTAATCCTAGTACTGTGGGCCAATCATGAGGTCAGGAGATCAAGACCATCCTGGCTAACAGGGTGAAACCCCGTCTCTACTAAAAATACAAAAAATTACCTGGGCGTGGTGGTGGGCGCCTGTAGTCCCAGCTACTCAGGAGGCTGAGGCAGGAGAATGGCCTGAACCCAGGAGGCAGAGCTTGCAGTGAGCTGAGATCCCGCCACTGCTCTCCAGCCTGGGCGACAGAGCAAGACTCCATCTAAAAAAAAAAAAAGAAAAGAAAAAAAAGAAAAGAGGTTTAATTGGCTCATGGTTCTGCAGGCTCTATAAGCATGGTGAGGCCTCAGGAAGGTTTTACTCATGTCAGAAGGTGAAGGAGGAACAGGCGTGTCATGTTGCAAGAGAGGGAGCAATTAGGGGTGGGGAAGCACCACACACAAACAACTGGATTGCCCATGAAGTCTGAGTGAAAACATACTTATTACCCAAGGGGCTGGTGCTAAACCACTCATGAGGGACCTGCCCTCATGAACCAGTCGCCTCCTACCAGGCCCCACCCCCGGCACTGGGAATCACATTTCAACAAGATTTGGAGGGGACAAATACCCAAACCATATCAGTGGTTAAAGAAAAAATACATGGAAATATTAATATGTTTCAAAATGGATATACAGTTCTAAGAAGATGGTGGTGGTGGTGGAAGCATAGTTTTTAGATCTTCTCAAACCCAAGGCCATACATTAAGACAGCTACTTAGCAAAATCAAAAACCCATGGACAACATCTGTGGCAAAACTAGATGCCAGAGTAAGTCCTAGATCCCAAAGAACAAGCAGCTGGAGACAGAACATCAGCTAGTGCCAAGGCCTGCACACCATGGGTGTCTGTTTAGGAAGAAACGAGGAAACGATAGGGCATCTGATGGGTGGGAGAAGAGAATCCTCAAACTGCCACTGGAAGTCACAGGGGAGTGGTTTGAGAAGAGCAGCTGGAATGGGTAAGGCCTAACAGGGCTGGAGCAGTTGTGCTCCAGTGACCAGTAGCTGCCCCTTGAGACAGGCCACCACTCAAGAGAGAATACTGAGAAGGGAGCCCAGATGGAACTGAGTTGGGACAACAGAGATAAATGACAGAGAAGGAGGGAAATCGAGCCAGGGAACTTGAGAAAGCACACTTCCACATCCTTCAACACCGTACAGAAACAATAGATGAGGAAGCTGTGGGAGCTTTGAAAAGCTACTCTAAACCATGACTACTTCTAAATAGATTAGGAAACAATTTTCACATAAAAATGAGTAACAAAAATGTATCAAGGTTGTAATGATATTTTAAAAACAGAGACTTCAATGTGTTCTTCCTGAGACACCACGTTTGGCCTTACCAAAGGATCCAGGTGGATCTAGCTGCCAAATTGCAGAAACTACAGAGAAGATGATCATGTTGAATAGTACTGTGAGCGTGCAGTCAGCAAAATCCAAACTCCAGGAAACCCTCCAAGTCAACAGTGAGGAAAAGAAAGAGATGGAAGAGGAAGCTATAGATTAAACAATATAAACTCCTGCCCTCTACAAGTAACCTCTGTGCAGAGTTTCAGAGTAACTGCATATGTTTGTAATGTTTTATTTCACCACATGATGCATCTTTATACACTAGAGTTTAGTCTTAAGACTAAAAGACTAAGCAGTTTGGGGGTGGGGGCACCACACACTTTTAACCAGATCGCCCATGAACTCTGAGTGAAAACGTACTTATTACCCAAGCGGATGGTGCTAAACCACTCATGAGTCTCAAGACTACAGCGGTTTAGTCTTAAGACTAAACTCTGGTGTATAAAGATGCACCATGTGGCGAAATAACACATTACAGACTTATGCAGTTACTATGAAACTCTGCATAGTGGTTACCTGTAGAGGGCAGGAGTTGAGTTTGGAAGGAGTTGACCAGCAGAGTTCGATTTCTTGACTTGGTTGATGGATACAAGAGTGTTTACCATCTAATAATTCATTAAGCTATACATTTGCTTTGTGCAGTATTATTATTATTATTATTATTATTACTTTTTGAGACAGAGTTTCACTCTTGTTGCCCAGGCTGGAGTGCAGTGGCGCAATCTCGGCTCACTGCAACCTCCGCCTCCCGGGTTCAAGTGATCCTCCTGCCTCAGCCTCCCAAGTAGCTAGGATTACAGGCATGCGCCACCATGCCCAGCTAATTTTGTATTTTTAGTAGAGATGGAGTTTCTCCATGTTGGTGAGGCTGGTCCCGAACTCCTGACCTCAGGTGATCCACCTGCCTCAGCCTCCCAAAGTGCTGGGATTATAGGCATGAGCCACCACGTCCGGCCTGCTTTGTGCAGTTTTAAGCATCTGTTTATTTTAATATTAAATATTTTTTAAAGGTTGAAAAGGAAAAAGGTATACAGCAGAATAAACAAATGATAGTTTAAAGGGTTGTATAGCATTTTGTCTATAGTTAACACTATGTTGCATGCTTAAAATTTTGAGAGGGTAGATCTCATGTTAACTCTTCTTACCACAATTTTTAAAAGTTCCATTAACCATAATACCCATGTGAAATCTTTTGAAATGAGTCATTTGAAGCTAATGAAAATTAAACAAATGATTTTAAAATAGTTTAAACTGAGTAATTGATGTTTTACAAGGATCATGCCTGAGGTCTGCTGAATCCTGTTTAAGAAGTAAAGATTGCAGATATTAAAGCTTCCCTTCAAGTCAAGGCTCCCTGAAACCCCACACATTGCATTGTAATATTGTCTTGGTTTGATTCCAAAACTTCCCTTTACATTTATCTCTAATACCAAATCCTGCTTAATGAGTTCAGTACACAAGTGCATAGGGATAGCCTGTACTACGTTTGATTTTGTAGTTTGGTTTACAGATCTGTCGTTAATTTCTTTTTCATTTAAAGCTTTTTTTTGTAAATATGTAAAACCATATTCTACGATTTTCAGTTCAAATTTTATTAAACATAGATTCCTTCACTAGATTAGTGTTGTCAAAAAGGGAAGGTTGGGGGGAGTGGGATAGTAGGATAGATTAAAAGAGACTTAGAGGACATAACCAGATATGAAACATGGTCCTGGTTTGGCCATTAGTTTTGACAGATCATCAGTAAGGACATTCTTTAGTTAATTGGAGGAATTTGAATATTGCCTGAGTATTTGATGAGAGGAAAGTTTACAAAATGGAGAGGTACAAATCTTTGAAAAAAGAAGTAGTTGGCTGGGCGCGGTGGCTCACGCTTGTAATCCCAGCACTTTGGGAGGCCGAGGCGGGCGGATCACGAGGTCAGGAGATCGAGACCATGGTGAAACCCCGTCTCTACTAAAAATACAAAAAATTAGCCGGGCGTGGTGGCGGGCGCCTGTAGTCCCAGCGACTCGGAGAGGCTGAGGCAGGAGAATGGCGTGGACCCGGGAGGCGGAGCTTGCAGTGAGCAGGGATTGCGCCACTGTACTCCAGCCTGGGCGACAGAGCGAGACTCCGTCTCAAAAAAAAAAAAAAAAAAAGAAAAAAAAAAGAAGTAGCTGATAAAACAATTTTGAAAAGAGTCTGGTAGGATTCTTATTAAACTAAATATACACTAATTTTTTTGACACAGCAGTTCTACTCCTAAGTATTTGCGTAAGAGAAATGAAAGCTTATGTCCATAAAAATAAGTATAAGAATATTCTTTGCAGTTTTATTCATAACCCCAAACTGGAAATCGCACATGTGCCATCAAGAGAAGAATGGATAAACAGACTCTGGTATACTACATTATGTAGAGGGAAAGAAGTCTCAGACAAAATTATATTTTCATTTATCCAAAGTTCTTAAGCTTTAGGTAATGAGCACTTGAAACATAGCTAGTGCAAGTTGAAATGTAATCTAAGTATGAAATAGACGTGGAATTTCTAAGAGTAGCAAAGAAAGCAAAATATCTCATTAATCATGTTTTTATATTACATATTTAATTGGTAATATTTTGCACAGATGGGGTTATATAAAATATGAAAAAAATTTTTAAATTTTATTTTGGTGACCAGGCAAGATGTCTCAGGCTTGTAATCCTAACACTTTGGGTGGCCGAGGCGTGTGGATCACTTGAGCTTAGGAGTGTAAGACCAGCCTGAGAAACATGGTGAAACCCCTCTACAAAAAATACAAAAATTAGCCAGGCATGGTGGCTCGCACCTGTAGTCCCAGCTACTTGAGGGGGCTGAGGCAAGAGGATCACTTGAACCCAGAAGGTAGAGGTTTCATTGAGCCAAGATCGCGCCACTGTACTCCAGCCTGGGTGACAGAATAAGACCCTGTCTCAAAAAAATAAAAAATCTCATTTTGGTTTTTAAAAAGTATATGAATGTTTATATTCATACACGTCATATATAATGAGAGATCTGGAAATATATGTACTAAGGCAGTGGTTCTTAAAGCATGGTCCCCGGACCAACAAGCAGCATCCATATCACCTGAGAACTGGCTAGGAATGCACATTCTCAGGCTGCATCCCAGATTAGGAGCTCTGGGAACAGGGCCCAGTGGTGTATGTTTCAACAAGCCCTTACTTAGGGCAATTTTAATACATGCTCAACTTTGAGAACCACTTCCCTAAAGTGTTAATGATGATCTCCTAATGGTGAAAAACATATTTTTAAAAATTTTGCTTATTTGAATTTTCTAATTTCCTAGATTACATATGTTTAAATAGTAATAGATTATTTTTTAAATTAATAGGGTTTTTTTTTGTGGCATCCCACAAAGGTTGATTTCTTTGTGGCATCCACAAATTGTGTTTTCATTTTTAGTACTTCCCCATTTCCCCTTGGTTTCTTCTTTATTTAAAAGTATGGTATTTCATTTCCAAATCTATGGGAGATTTTTCACAAATTCTTCAATTGTTGCTTTATAATTGAATTCCATAGTGGTCAGAAATTGTAGTTCATATGACATGAAGCTTTTAAAGTAATTTGCTGATAGTTGTTTTATGGTCCAGAATATGTCTTATGTTGGCAAGTGTTTTACATGCACTTGGAAAAGACTGTGTGTTCTGTGTTGGGTAGAATTTTCAATATATGTCAGTGAGGTTATGTTGGTTGATACTGTTGCTTAAATCTATTATTTATTTTCTGCCTACATACTAATATTGAGAAAGAAATATTAAACATCTCTGTAATTATAACTGTTGATTTGTCTACAGTCATGCGTCGCTTAACGATGGCTATATGTTCTGAGAAGTGTGTTTTTAGGCAATTTCATTGTGCGAACATCGCAGGGTGTACTTACACAAACAGGTGGTGTAGTCTACTGCACACCTAGGCTATATGGTTGTCTCTATAGCGTATTACTGTACTGAATACAGTAGGCAATTATAATGGCAAGTATTTGTGTTTCTAAACTAAAATAGGTACAGTAAAAATACGGGATTGTAATACATACCACTGATGTATTATGCTCCTGTTCTTGACTGAAATGTCATTACGCGGTGCATGACTGTTTCTCCTGGCAGTCTCATCAGTTTCCTCCTCATCATGTATTTTAAAATTGTTATTAAGTATATAAATATTTAAGATTGTTTTGTGCTCTTGACTAAGTGACTCCATTATCATTAAGAAATTACCCTTTTAAAATTTTATTTATTTATTTATTTATTTATTTATTTATTTTTGAGACAGTCTCACTCTGTTGCCCAGGCTGGAGTGTAGTGGCACAATCTCAGCTCACTGCAGCCTCTGCCTTCTGGGTTCCAGCAATTCTCCTGCCTCAGCCTCCCGAGTAACTGGGACTATACAGGTGCCCGCCACCACGCCCAGCTAATTTTTGTATTTTTAGTAGAGACAGAGTTTCATCATGTTGGCCAGGCTGGTCTCGAACTCCTGACCTCAGGTAATCCACCTGCCTCAGCCTCCCAAAGTGCTGGGATTAGGCATGAGCCACTGAGCCCGGCCAAGAAATTACCCTTTTTAAAATCCCCAGCAATATTCTTTATTCTGACATCTGCATTGTCCAACACTAATATAGCCACTTCAGTTTTTAAATTATTATTTTTTAGTATGGTATACTTTCACCCTTTTTTGTTTAACTTATTTGTGTCTTTACATTAGCAGTGTATTTTTGTAGGCAGCATATACTTGCTTTTTTCTTTTTTAATCCAGACTAACAGTCCTTGCCTTTTAATGGGGGGTGGAGGGGTTAGACCATTTACATTTAATATGATTATCGATACAGTTTAAATTGGACACCTTGCTGTTTGTTTTCTTTTTGTCTAGCCATCATCTTTTGTTCCTTTTATCTGCCTTCCTTTCAGTTGAAATTTTTTGATGATTTCATTTTATATCCTTTGTTGTTATACTTCCTTTTGCTTATAGTAGCAGTTTTCTGAGAACGTATTGACGATGGTAAGTGAGGACTTACTGTACATTAGGCTGCTTAAAGTGTTCTACAGTTTTGTTGCTCTTTTAATTTTGTGTGTGTTTCATTTTGGGTTATTTCTATTGTTAGGTCTTCAAGTTTACTAATATTTTCTTCTGCAATGCTGATCTGCTGTTACAGTCTTCCAGAGAGCATAACGTTTTATATCTCACAGTATAGATTTTATATATCACAGTACATATCTTCACTGTAGAAGTTTAGCTTGGATCTTTTTTATGTCTTCCATATCTCAACTTTTCAAACATATGGAATATAGTTAGAATAATTGTTTTCATGTCCTTCTCTGTGGAGTCTGTCATTCGTGTGAGTTCTAGGTTAGTTTTTATTGATTTTTGTTGTTGCCTTGTGGGTCACATTTTCCTGCTTCTTATACCTGATTTTTAAAAATTGGATGTCAGATACGCTGCATACTTTTGTATTACTGTAAGTTCTGTTGAATTTGTTCTAGGATATAGTTATTTGGAAGCGATTTGATGCTTTTGGATTTGGCTTTTAAGACTTGTTAGCCTGGACACTGTAGGGCATAGTCTGGGGTGAATTATTCCCAACTACTAAAGCGTGACTCTTCAGCGCTCTGCCAAGGCCCCAGGAATCATGAGGTTTTCCAGACTGGCTGGTGGGAATAGGTAGTATTCCTGGCCCCCTGTGAGCGCCAGGCACTGTTACCTCTAATACATTCCTGTCTTTTTTTTTTTTTTTTTTCCTGACCTTGACTACTTCCCCACACATTCAAGGATAACCCCCTGTAGCTCTCCTAAGTTTTCTATGGGTATCTCTCTACTCCCTGGTACTCTGTCCTGTGAACTCGCGTCCCTTTGGCCCCCCTGAACTCTCCCCTCCATCTCTTCTACTCATGGATTTGGCCACATCCTACCTGTGTTCCTCCTGCCTACACCAGAGCCTGGAAACTCACTCAAGGCAGTAGGCTGGGGCGCTCACAGGGATCGCATTTTCATTTTCCTGCCTCTTGGAGATCACCTTTTCTCATTGCTTGGTGTCTCATGTTTTCAGATCTGTTGTGTTACATATTTTCTCCATTTTTGGAGTTGTTTTATGTAGGAAAATAAATCCAGTCCCTGTTTACTCTATTTTGACCGGAATTGAAAATCTCTAGAAAGTGATAGGTGTTTACAAGGAAAGCCACACTTAACATATCTTTTAAGTATAACCAAATGTAAAATTGATAAAGTAAAATAATTTTTTAAATTACTTGGAAACAAATTATTACAAAGAATTCAAAGTAAAGTTTTTTTGTTTCTTTCTTTTTCTTTTTTCTCACTCTGTCACCCAGGCTGGAGTGCAATGGCGTGATCTTGGCTCACTGTAACCTCCGCCTCCCAGGTTCAAGCGATTCTCCTGCCTCAGCCTCTTGAGTAGTTGGGACTACAGGCACCTGCCACCATGCCCGGCTAATTTTTTTTGTATTTTTTGTAGAGACGGGGTTTCACCGTGTTAGCCAGGATGGTCTCGATCTCCTGACCTTGTGATCCGCCCGCCTCAGCCTCCCAAAGTGCTGGAATTACAGACATGAGCCACCGCGCACTGCGCCTGGCTCTTTCTTTTTCTTTTAGGAGTCAACTGCAGAAAGACTAATTTGTTGCAATGAATTCTAGACACTGGATATTTTTCTATGACAAATATTTTCTTGGCTCCTATATGTGTTACAGTTGACAGGTTGTTTTTGTCATATGCTGTTTTGGTAGTTAAGAAGAGAACTGAACTTTTGTTGAGTTCTTTAGCTTTGGAGGGAAGCATATTAGTCTTGGATTCAGCCGGACTTGATGTCAAATTCCAGCTATGTGACATTGAGCAGCTTGAATAAGCCCTCTGAGCTTGCCTTCATTCATGTGTGAAATGACCACATTGTTTTGAATATTGAATGAGAATGTGTGAAGCACTTACCCACTGCCTGGCACACAGTGGGTGCTCAAGAAATATTAGTCCCTTCCCTGCCCCTGGTCTCATATCAGATAACGAATTATCTTTTAATAAGACCCTTTCCAAAACACCTCAAACATTCCAGTTGCTTATGAAATCCGCCTAAAATGTCACCCACCAAAATAACAGGGGGAAAAAGGATGTTTTGGGAAAGAGGAGAACAGCTCTGGGGATAGTGATTCAGCTTGCCCTCCCTTTGATACATTGGCCTTAGTATCTCCTCTCACCTCAGAGTACAGCCACGCGCCACATACTGACCTCGTGGATGACAGGCTGCATGTATGATGGTGGTCCCGTGAGATTATAATCCTGGATCTTCACTGTACCTTTTCTGTGTTTAGATGCACAGGTAGTTGCCACGTTGTTGGAGTTGCAACTACCTGTGCATCTAAACACAGAAAAGGTACAGTGAAGATCCAGTCCTGTCAGGCTGTACCTGGCCTTGGTGAGTGGTAGGCTATGCCACCTAGGTGTGTATAAGTTCACTGTATGATGCCCACACAATGCGGAGGTCACCTAATGATGTGCAAAGCACGCATGTGTTCCAAATGGGGAAAGTAGCATTAACAGGGCATCAGAGACAAATCAGATTGGAGGAAAGAAAACAGGGCGCCTGACTGAAATGGAGCAAGATGGGCTCAAATTGCAGCTGAATTGTGGAAAAACAGTGCTACGGGCTGAATTTGTCCCCTCCAAAATTGTGTGCGTTGAAACCCTAACCCTGAATTCCTCAGAATGTGAGTGTATTCAGAGATTGTGTTGCTTTTTTTTTTTTTTTTTTTTTGAGTTGGAGTCTCCTCTGTTGTCACACAGGCTGGACTGCAATGGCACTGTCTCAAATCACTGCAAGCTCTGCCTCCTGGGTTCAAGCAATTCTCCTGCCTCAGCCTCCTGAGTAGCTGGGATTACAGGCATGCGCCACCATGGCTGGATAATTTTTATACTTTTAGTAGAGATGGAGTTTCGCCATGTTGGCCAGGCTGGTCTCAAACTCCTGACCTCAGATGATCCACCCACCTCTGCCTCCCAAAGTGCTGGGATTACAGGCGTGAGTGCTCAGCTTAAGTCTCTAAAGAGGTGATTAAGTTAAAACGAGGCCCTTGGTGTATGTAGGCCCTACTCCTTAAAAGAGGCCACTTGGACACAGACACTGGAAATGCTCACACAGGGGAAAGACCAGGCAAGGATGCCGCGAGGTGGCAGCCGTCCAGAAGCCAGGGATGGGGGCTCTAGGAGAACCCACAGCTGCTGGCACCTGCAGCCTCCAGAATGGTGGGGGAATAAATTTCTGTAGTTTAGGCTATCCAGTCTGTGGTACTTCGTTATGGCAGCCTCAGCAAACAAATAAATCCAGGAGCAGAGGCTCCTGGATTCAGTAAGCAGGTGCATCTTTGAATCCTACTGATGGGGAATGAGATTTCTCTAGAGGTCCATTCATTTCAGCCAGATGCCTTTCCAGTCAGGCCATGTGGATGTGTGAGTGTGTTCAAGAGATTAACGGCATGGATTTCAGTGAGAACGGGGGCTACGGTTTGGTTGAAGGGGTAGGGGTTTGGGGTTAAAGAGATCATAACAAATGTGACCCTCTAGAGAAAGCTTATGGTGTTTTTGTTACCTTTTAACTCATCGGTAATTGGTTTCTGTGTGCTTAGGATGCGGGAAAAAGTGACTAGCCCAGGATGACCTAGTCCATCTCCACCCGCCTCCCTGTGACCCTCCCTGCATAGCAAAGGCCAGTGCTTTCACTGCAGTTGAGTGGCAACCTCTTTTTTTCTTTTTGCTGCTCCCAGCTCGTCCATTTCTAATGTTTTAAGTCCAGCGTGCCCCAGACCTTCTCCCTCAGCTCTGCAATCTAGCTGGGAAACAGATAGGTCCTCACAGGCCACGCGTCCTCACCCAGCCTGATTGGGTTGGGGTGTGATTGGTGCCTTTCAGTGTTCCCACTGCGGAGCTGCTGAACACACTGAATTACCCAGGCCCATCTTGAGCTCCCAGCCCCACGTGTTAAAAAACCACATGTTCCCTTGGCTCAAATCGGTGCTTGTGTTTGATGCTTTCCATAGAAATGCCAGAAACGGAGAGATGTTTAAAAACAATTCATAAAATAGGCAACTGTACTGCCAAAGTGTCATTGATTGGTCCTGGGGAGTTTGCAGAAGTTTAGGCTGGTTCTGTGGCCACGCTGGCAGTGGCAAGAGAGTTTAGTGGCCGGGACAGCAGGCTCCCAGTGGGCTCTCTGGTTAAGTCACCCTCTCAAGCAGCATGACTATTTGGAAACTTCTCCACTCTCCTGTATCCTCCAGCTCTCTGATTTTACAAGGGAAACACAAGGCATCGGAGAGGAATTTTCTTATTTTCCTAACACAGAAAGATGAACCTCATTCGATCTGTCATTAGCCTGCCCCTATCCCTCTCACAGCTGTTGTTTCCATCCTAAGCCAGTGTCCTGGGTTTTACAGCTCTGTGTTCGCATCGTCTCAGGTCTCTTTGGACATGGGTCATCGCCTCTTGCCCCTGTTTTTAACCCCTCCCTTTCTTAAATACACGCAGGTCATTCCAATTAAAGACAAGTAAATGGGCTGGGCACTGTGGCTCATGCCTGTAATCCCAGCACTTTGGGAGGCCGAGGCAGGTGGATTGCTTGAGCCCAGGGTTTCGAGACCAGCCTGGGCAACATGGCAAAACCCTGTCTCTACAAAAAATATGAAAGTTAGCCAGGCATGGTGGCCTGCGCCTGTAGTCCCAGCTACCCAGGAAGCTGAGATGGGAGGATTGCCTGAGCCTGGGAAGTTGAGGCTGCGCCACTGCACTCCAATCTGGGTGACAGTGAGACGCTGCCTCAAACAACAACAACAAAACAAGCAAATGAACAATACCCTTACTGATTCCCCAGCCAGCTACCCCCCATTCTGTTGCCTCTTGCTTCACAGCCAAGTTACTTGATGAAGCCATTCATCCTCTTCCCCGTGCACCAGACGTTCAGACCCATCCCTGGGTCAAGTGACCTGCTAAATCACTGAATGAAGGACTAGTGTGAGTTTGAGACAGTTCTCAGTATTCTTCCTTTGCGAACACTGTCATCCCATGATGTCCATGACACAGTTCTCTCCTTCCTTTACTTCACGCTGCCTCTCCTCCTACCTGGCTGTCCATGGTGGACATACTGGCCAATGCTCATGCATTTTAATTCTTTAGACTCTACGCTGGCCATCTTATCCTCCATGGAGTCAGGGTGGTGGCGACTTCTAAATGTGAGCTGTCTTGCCCAGGCTTCTCCTCTGAGCTCCAGATGAATGTGTGTCATTGTTGTATACTGTCTCTTCCTGTATGATCCAAGGGCACCTCAGAAAATTAACATGGCTAGAACCTCTCAGCCCCAGTCATCCTGCAGTGCTCCCTATCTCTGGAGATGGCACCAGTGTCTGCCCATATGCCTGCTGCAGAAATCTCAGTGTCATTCCGGTTATTGTCACCTTCCTTCCTTGGGTATCATATCCATCAGTGCATTTCACTGCTCTTTACCTCTTCAATTGTTCTTGAATCCATCTACTTTCTCAAACTCTACTTCTGCCATTCTGGTCCAAAATACCGTCTTGTCTTGCCTAGACAATTGCCAACAGCTCAACCTGCATCCATTCTTGCTCCTTCTAACCTGTTCTCACGCTGCCAGACTCATCTTTTAAAAATGCAACTCTAATCAAGTCCTCCCCATGAGGTAGATCCTTCCCATTGCTCTTAGGATAAGGACAAAGCATCTGAATGTGGCCTCGGCGGGGCCAGGCCTCTTCCTGACCCACCAGCCCTGCTCTGCAGCCATGGTGATCATCCGGGCATCAGGACTAGGGTTTTTACTGTCTGTCTTCATAGATTCTGCTTGTCTTTCTTCCCTTTCAGATCTTAGCACAGGGTCATTTTCAGGGAAGCTTGCTCCCTACCTCTGCCCCTTCCGTGTGTATTGCACATGTATAGAATTTTCTGCATATTGTGGTGTTTTGACATCTTAAAATACCTTTCTGGCTAAGAAGAGACTGCGGCTCCCAGTGCTAGCCAATTCTTAGAGCTAGCAGGGCCCAGCTTGGGGGACCCACCTTTGATATACAAAGAAACCAACCCAGGGCTGCCTCCCTTATCTGACCTGCCCATCCCTGGGAGCAGTATTCCTCTGCCTGAATCATCTCAGCGCCTGGTAACAGGCAACTCCAGACCGCTCCTGTAATTAAGAGACTGCCAAAATTATTCCAACGAGCCAGTCCTAAACTGGGTACCCTGCCTTGCCCTGCCATGGAAATCTCAATAAAGGTCTAGGCTCTCCTGTGACTCTTGTCTTTTGAATTTATTTATTTATTTCTTTTTTCGAGATGGAGTCTTGCTCTGTCCCCCAGGCTGGAGTGCAGTGGCGCGATCTTGGCTCACTGCAACTTCCATCTCTCGGGTTCAAGTGATTCTCCTGCCTCAGCCTCCCAAGTAGCTGGGATTACAGGTGCCCACCACCGTGCCCAGCTAATTTTTATATTTGTAGTGCAGATGGGGTTTCACCATGTTGGCTAGGGTGGTCTCGAACTCCTGACCTCGAGATCCATCTGCCTCGGCCTCCCAAAGTGCTGGGATTACAGGTGTTGGCCACCGCACCTGGTCCGTCTTTAGATTTTTAATGCCTGCATGGTAATGTGTCATATCGATGTACATTGTTCTACTTAGGTTACTGTAAAAATGTTTACGATTATAAAAACGCTGCAATTAGTATTCCTTGTGTGTGCAGAAATTCATAATTTCCCAAAGTGAAATGGCTGGGTAATACTTTTTAGGGCTTAGGTCCTGATTCTCTAATAAGTCTCCAGAAAAGTTGTACTAATCCATGTATCAGTAGAGTAAGATGGTGCCTGCTTCCCTGAACCCTGGCCAACTTTGGCTATTATAAAATATAAACATGCAAGCAAGTGTGTGTACAGCCATATCTTGATGGAAATTTAATGGGTGGAAATGGTATTTAATTGTTTTAATTTGCATTTCTAGTGCAAATTACTCCTGAACGTCAACAATTTTCTGTTAGCTGTTGGCATTTTCTCTTTGTAACTTATCTGTGGTTCTCAGCATGGTTTTCTAAAGGGCTGTTTCATGTTTTCATATTTACTTATAAAACCCTCTTTCTATTAAGCACATTAACTTAGTTTTGTCATATATGCAAATATGAGCTTCTATGGAACCCTTTCAAATGACTAGAAATTCAAGGGGGAGTTTAAAGAAAAAAATACATGAAATGGGATGGTCAACTTACATTTTATTAATAAGGGCAGCAGGTTTCTCTCTTCCTTGAAAATTTTGCTACCCAGACTGTGTGCCAAGAGGCAGATGTGTGAAAGAGTCTGGACTTTGAAGTTAGATCGGATTTCAGTCCTACCAGTGTCACTCTCTAGCTGAGGGACCTGGGGCAAATTAGCCTCTGCAAGTCTCAGATGTCACTCCTGGGTAACAAGGATCCCTCTGGCCTTGTCTGGAGAGGTCAGTAGCTTATAGGTAGTGCGTGGTGCAGAGGTGGCGTTCTGTAAATATTCATTCCCTTTCTGCATCCCTCAAAGATGTGCTCTTCTAGACACTCACACATCTGTGTATTCTGTTTCAATAAGGAATGTACGTATTTCACTCAGCTAGTAGTCACTATTGAAATCATGCATTAATATTTTCCAAATAGGTCAATATGATAAATGTATAAATGAGAATAGAAAAATTCTTAGTTAACCATGTGTATCTGAGTCTAGGAGCAATTTTAATTTTCAAGCTCAGGGATAATATCAGCAAATTAGGATCTGTTCTATAAAAGTGGTAGACAATGTAAGATACGGCATTCTGGAGAAAAATGCGACAGACGGCCTCATATCTTCAAAAATATTTTGATTTTAAAGAGCTTTAAACAAAATCTCAAAATACTTGCACTCTTTCATTGAGAACTTAGGTCTCAATCTGTTCTTTTTTCCCTTCTAGGTGTGGCTGGATCTCCTAAAACCCATTGTGAAACAGATTAGAAGTAAGTATATACCATATGTTTAATAGTGATGTGAAATCTGAAGCCAGACAGTTTCATGTCTAGACATCTCTTGCCCTGTGGCATGAAGCACTAGAAACACTAATTCTTCTACCCCATAATTGCTTTTTCATCATCCACTAATCCATGTACTGTTAAAATGTGTGTCTTCTGCAGTTTTAATGTGTAACAGTTTGATAATCAAAACCGAGCTTGGAAAATAAAATATCGTTTTGATTAACAACTGAAGCCTGCTGTTATCTTAAACCCCAGAATAATTGAGCTTGTCTTGTCTATGCCATTGTTCCTTTCTGTCACTTTCAAAAGGAAGAGGTGGAGCCATTTATTCCTAAAATTGTTTTTAGGTTTTTGGTCCTTCCTCTTCAAAGCCTGTGAAATCAGAATGCAAGTATTGTTTGGGAAAAAGAGTGGCCGAAAGTGTGTGTGTGTGTGTGTTGTGTGTGTGTGTGTGTGTGTGTGTGTGTGTGTGTGTGTGTTTGTGTTTCTGAGTAGCAAGCAGAGCCCTGAAGGGAGCTTGGCATGTATGCATTTAGACTGTGTGTTGGAAAGAAAAGATTAAGGAATGTGTAGGGGAGGAACAAAGAAAAAGAATGCTTGCTTTTTCTCTCTCCTTGTGTCTTCCCCTCTCTATGCTTTGAGTTAAAATTCAGCATCAAGCTGTGGTCCCAATGTCATCCCAAATGGCCCTTCAATGTAGTCAGAGTCTGGATAAAAGTCTGAGAATACTGTATCCTTTTAGTTGAGCATGAAGCTTACAATACCTTTGGGATCGTTTGTATGTCTGATTAAGAAACCCCACTGGGCCACTTACAGCAATTTATGTGGATGTAATAAACACGCAGCACAATTTCTGTGTGGCCTGTGTGCAGTTGAAATTGATGTTGATCATCTACAATTTCAATTAAGCAGTTACTTATACTGACAATGAAATGGCTATCATTTAATATTTGCTGGGTGTCCTGAGCATGGCTGGCAGGCAACGACTAGTGTTGGGGGGGAAGAGAAGCCCCGCAGCCTCATGGGCCCAGGTAGCATAGAGTCTAGAAGATCGACATTTGTCCCCTGCACGAAGGGAACTGCTAACAGTGGGAAGTTATATCTTTGGCGCAGACCTGAAGACAGAGTTGACTGTGGTTGGGTCAGAGCTGAAGCATTAGTGTAGCTGTCTCCTCCATATGCTGTGACAGGCCATGTGTGACAAAGCTGTCATTTGGCATTGAGTGCTAGCATCTTCCTAGTTTTAAGTTTTCTAAGGATCTGAGTAGCCGCTCAGTGAAAATTGCAGAGAATAAGTGGCGCAGCCTTCTCGTCTTCCTCATTTTGCTACTGTTACTTTGTGCTCCAGAAGTGACATGTAGGAGTTTAATTTTCATGCCTTGTTTTTTTCTCCCAATTTTGTACATATTGTCAACATCTTTATTGTATGTCATTTTTGCTTTTTTTAAACTTGAATATGTGATCACAGAAGTTATAATACATAATTAGTATTTGTATATGATCGTGGAAAGTAAAACAGACATTTTTCTGCTTTTGTAATACTACAGCTAAAATTTGGATTTCATTATAGTACCTTATATTTCATAGAACATAAATGTATTGCTGTTATTCCAAATGGCAGACCTTTTAAGATGGCTTATATTGTAGCTTACACATCAAAACAAAAAAACCCCAACCCAAATCACAGATGATAATAATGATGATGATGATTATGATTGAGATGGAGTCTTGCTCTGTCACCCCAGGCTGGAGTGCAGTGGCACGATCTCAGCTCACTGCCATCTCTACTTCCTGGGTTCAAATGAGTCTCATGCCTCAGCCCCCTGAATAGCTGGGATTACAGGCACCCACCACCACGCCTGGCTAATTTTTATGTTTTTAGTACAGATAGGGTTTTGCCATCTTGGCCAGGCTGGTTTCAAACTCCTGGCCACAGGTGGTCCGTCCACCTCAGCCTCCCAAATTGCTGGCATTACAGGTGGGAGCCACTGCGTGTGGCCGCAGAGTTTGTCCTGTTTTTTTTCTTTTTTTTTTTAATTCTGAAAAGTTATTCATCTTATTCAATGTGTCCCTCCCCTCACTCCCTATCTACTTCCTGATTTTGTCTAAACTCATTGGTAAGACGGTTTATAAGATACTTATAAAGGCCTTGGCTGGTTGAGACAAAGGCAGGGCCACGTCTGGTGTGTGTTTTCCCCAGAGCTCAGAAGAGCACCTAGAGGCTGAAAACATATTTGATGAACACATTAGCAACTGTACCTTATAAATAGTTAAATATAATGAATTGCATAACTGATGTACGTTTTCGTTATTTGGGCAAAACTAGCCAATTAGATACATTTTGGAAGACAAATGACTTTATTTTAAAAAACCTAGATAAAATTTAAGTCTCCAGAGAAAAAGTTTAATAGCTCTATGTAGTACTTTTGTCATAGTATTTTTTAAAAATGGATCTCTCTTTCTGTTTTTAATGGAAGTGTGAATTAGTAGCTGAACTTGGCCAGTTGTTAAGTGACTTGGAAAATGGCAGATATGCTCTTGGCAGCTTGGAATGAAATGCATTATTTGTATTTGTAAAGTCTTTTTCTTTAATGGCATTTGAAACACAAATCAGTAAATGCTTTACTTCTTTTTTTCTTCTTCTTTAGGGCCAAAGCATGTTGTTGTTAAGTTTGTGGTGAAATTCTTTCCGCCTGACCACACACAACTCCAAGAAGAACTCACAAGGTTAGTAGTGGTTTGGAAACTGTGTATTTTTTGCTACAGAGTACACAGGAAAAGAGAAAATGAATGTTCTCAATTGATGACACAAACATTTTCATAATGTTTACTTGACCAGCATCTGTTCTGTGCTGAACAGTTTAACCTCCCTCTTTCCCAGCCCTGCTTACGAAAATGGGAGGGAAGTACCGTTTTCCCTAAAACCTGGTTTCTTGAAGGTTGTGATCTGAAGTGAATCCTGGGCTTATACTCTGTTAATATCATATTTTCCATCTTATATGTCACATCATGGACTGTTTTGGATGTGAATCTCTTCTGTGAAACCAACGTGTCAACTCAGAGTTTATCTTTGCCGCTGCCATGGGTGGTAGATTTGGCAGGAACTGGAGGTCAGTTCTTTTCAAAGTGTTACCGAGTGGAAGAAGTCCAGGCGTTGAGTCAGACCTAGCTTCGGCCACCATCCTGCCACTTGCTGTGACGGGCCAGTTACTTTCTCCCTTTGTGTTGCCATTAATTCCCCTATTACAGTGTGGACTCTAATGCTCGCTTGGCCAGAGTGGTTTTGAGGATAAGCAGCATTATACTAGAGTAGCTGGGATCCAGTAGGGACACTGTAAATGGTGACTGTCATCACCACCTTTGTCATCATCACCATCACTGTTTTCATTGTCGTCACCATCATCATCACCATCGTCATTATCACCATCATCACTTCTACTCATTCTATATATACTTTTTTTTTTTTTTGCAACAGAGTCTCTCTCTGTTGCCCAGGTTGGAGCACAGTGACGCAATCTTGGCCCACTGCAACCTCTTGCCTCCCGGATTCAAGCGATTCTCCTGCCTCCGCCTCCTGAGTAGCTGGGACTACAGGTGCCCACCACCACACCCGGCTAATTTTATATTTTTAGTAGAGACGGGGTTTCACCATGTTGGCCAGACTGGTCTCGAACTCCTGACCTCAAGTGATCCACCTGCTTCAGCCTCCCAAAATGCTGGGATTATGTGCCTGAGCCACTGCGCCTAACCTCATTTTATAATTTGAGGCAAGACTGATGGTTTTCCAAAAGAGGGCAGAGCTGGCAGGAACATGTGTAAATAAAATGATTCCCTTTCAAGAGAATCCTTCAGAGGACACTAATCTAACCAACCTAATTCTTATCATACATGGTGTTCAAGCAGTGACTGTTTAATACCGAGGCCATCACATCCTTCCTCATCCCTCTCAGTACAGAGCACAGTATCTTGGGTCATCATTGATCATCATTGATCAAAGGGATGAAGATACTGATGTAGTCAGTAATATTTATTAAGTGTGCCCTGTGTGCAAGCATTGTTCTAGGCATTGGGAATGCAGTGATGAAAAGACCAGAATGCTCTCATGGAAACAGACAAAGCGGTTAAATAAACAAGATAATGTCAGTGGCAAGAACTCTTTAGGTAATTGAAGTAGGAGGATGTGATAGAGGTGCCTGGGTGATGACTTCAGGCTGGTGGGTCTGGGATGCCTTTTGAGGAAGTGAGAAGGAACCATCAGTCATTTACTGAGAAAGAGCTTTCCAGAGAGATGGAGCAGTCAGTACTCTGCCCAAGGCGGGAATCAGCTCCAAGCATTCAAATACATAAAGGAGGGCCAGCATGGCAGGAGTGTTGGGAGCGCCGTGGCGAGGTGGGAGAGAGGCTTGACACACATAGTGTTGAAAGATTGGCTGCCATGTGGATGTTGGGGGGAGAAGGAGAGTCCCGGGGCATCCTGTGAGGAGGTGGTCACAGTAATCCATGCCATGATGGTGGCAAAGAAGCCACCAATAGGTAGCAGTAGAAATGGAGGCCAAGTAATTGTGTTTGGAACATGTACCAGAAGCAGGGTCCCTCTGTCTTGGTGATGAGGTGGTGGTGGACTCTGAGGGAGGGAGAGGGGGCACTTAGATTTTTGACTTGAGTGACTCGGGGGAGATGGTATTAGGGGTTACTAAAATGAGAAAAGGATGGAGGAAAGTGGAGGACTGTTGGGGAGTGGAAAGTCAGGGTGTTTCTGGCCACATAATCTGGCCATGTTTGAGATACCTGTTAGATGTCCTGTGACCCCAGCAGCAGCAGGAAAGACATCAGATACAGGAGTGTGTAGCTCCAGGGAGACAGTGACAAAGACTTCCCACTGCTTTGTGTTTTCTGAATGAGATGCTGCTAATCACCCACATCCACTTAGAATCCTCAAATCAGCGAAGAAGGCAAAGGCAGCCAGGAATTGGCAGAAAGCAGCAGCCTTCTGGGAGCTACCTGCAGAGGAGGGACAGCCCGCGCTGCTAAGCTGAGCTGCACAGGACTGAGGGCTGGCTGATGACAGGGCGGCCTTTTACTGGGGCTGCTGTGTCTTGGTTTCTCGGGCTGGTTTTCCTGTCGTTGGAAACTGCATTGCCCTGAGCTCTGCGTGCTGAAATAAATCTAAGGGCAAGTCCGGCTGTTGGAGGAATGTAATTGTGTTTGGAATAAGTAGCGTCAGTAGCGTGCCTTTTCCTCATGTGAATCACCAGGCCTCTTTCTTGCTCAGGAAGTTGGAGGCACAAATCCTGTTTCCCCCTCACCCCCACCCCCCTGTGTTTTGTTTGTTTGTTTGTTTTTTTCATTAAAAATTCTGTTTTGCAAATAGTTTTGCACCTTTGCAGTTTTTGTGAATTGTTGTCTCTAGAGGTTTGCAGTTGTCTACCATTCTGGCCCTTGCTCTGAAACTCCATACAGCTTGTTACCATCAAGCCGCATGTGCCTGGTACATTGCCAGCTCCTCTGTCAGTGCTGACAAACTCCTAAAGTTACACGAGCTCAGCTGGACGGAGCAGGTTTTTGTTGTTTTTGTTTTCTGGCACCCAGTGTGAACTGACATTTAAGAAGTCTTTTCCAAGGAGACAGTTCTTTTGGCTCATTGTTGAATAAAATTGATCTGAAATTCCTACTTTTTTAAATCATCTCTCTGTCACTCCCCACTTGGTACAAGGCATAGAGAACCTCACGGGGCCGATGTGTTGGGACTCTCGTGTCTCAGATTCCTATAGAAGCAAAAATGGACTGACTATTGAGATTTCAGGTGCTGTTCTTTGGCAGATGGTGAATGAGGGGATGTTGGGAGAAGCTCCATGTCAGCTGTGCTTTGTGGGGAGGGACGCATTCACAGAAGTGGGACAGATGGAGAAACTGGCCTGTGGTTCAGCAGAGCATAAGTGACTCTAGCTCTGTAGTTAATGTTTTGGGCCTCCAGGAATAGCTCTTTCAGCTTCCCATTGATATAGATAGGAGATTCAGTTGCACTCTGCTGTTAAACAAGAAGCTGGATTCCTTTCTATTTATTGAACTGCAAGTGGAATGCCATCCTATTGACAGCAGCACCCAGACATCTAGAAGGAGAAGCGTATTGACTGCTGGGTGCAGCCTCAAAACAATGAATGAGGGTCTTTGGAAAAGATTATCCCAGTTTTTCTTTTTTTCTTTTTTTTGAGATGGAGTCTCGCTCTGTCGCCCAGGCTGGAGTGCAATGGCACAATCTTGGCTCACTGCAACCTCCGCCTCCCGGGTTCAAGCGATTCTTCTGCATCAGCCTCCCAAGTAGCTGGGACTACAAGGCGCCTGCCACCACGCCCAGCTAATTTTTGTATTTTTAGTAGAGACAGGGTTTCACCATATTGGCCAGGCTGCTCTTGAACTCCTGACCTCGTGATCTGCCTGCCTCGGCCTCCCAAAGTGCTGGGATTACAGGCGTGAGTCGCTGCACCCTGCCAGATGATCTCAGTTTTTCTTATTGCGTGGCTTGGTATCACTTTCCTTGTGCCAACTTTAGCCACCCTTTGTTCTTCACCTTCTCTCTGGACATCCTGTCTTCAGTTGGATCCAGCTTCTACTTGCCTGTGTTCTTATAGTTGAGGGGACCCTATCAGAACATGCTGCTCTGTGCCCTGCACACCCTGCTGAAGTGTTATCTTAGACTGCAGGAGAATTATAAATTGCTTATATGTAATAAGAAAAGAGGGAAGATGGTGGTCTTCCAGATGAAATAAATTATTCATATTGAAAGCAAGGCATCAAATGGGTGTGATGTGTGACTCTTGCAGTCCCTAGAAGTGAAGTCCCTCTGTCTGCCCCTGCCACAATCATTGTCACTCTCCTCATGTCCACCCTTCTGCTAAGGAAACTTGATTCCATTTTGAGCACTTTATGTTTTCATTTGTGTTTACCGGTTTAATTTTATTTAGTGCCCACCAAGTAAAACTTAGCCTCTAGCTCTTGTGAGACTGATTGGAATTGCTTCATTGGACAGTACTAAAGGTGTTTCAAAATCTCTAAAGCTAGCATCGCGGCCAGCATGCTCAGCTTACAGCTCATGGTAAGAAAAGTGGACAGAGTTAGTACCCAGGAAGCTACTTCTCATGTTACAAGGGCCTTGGAACAGGAAGAGTCCACGTAATCAGGGGGAGCCACGTTCTTCCTTCAGCCTTCAAAATAGCCTTGTGCCCTCCTAGTAAGTGTGTGTGTTTTCAGAACCTGATGCCATCTTGCAGCCCATGTGTGATTGTCACCAAAGGTCCCCGGAGCCTGCCAGACTCTGCCCATGCATTTGTTGCTGAAAACCTCTTTGTGAACACAGAACCTCATGTTTGAAATGATAAATGGTAAAATATTCAGAATGTAATTTTAAAACAGGTAAAATATTCAGAATGTCATTTTAAAACATGAAGCCCTCCTATTTAATGAAAAACCAATTAGAATTAAAAACTGTAGCTCTACAAAGTGTTGGGCTCAAAAGACAGTGACTATAATCCAGCACGATAGTTGGTATTCCCTCCTCCCATATGAGGTTTAGATTGTTTTATATTCTCTGCTTTTCTTCCCTTTCACTTTCCAGAGATAGACACACACACACACACAAACACACACACACACACACACACACACACAGAGAGAAAGGGGGTTGGGGGAGAGACAGAAGGGTAGAGCAAGAGAACAAGAATAAAATTAGGGAGGTCAGAGAAAGGCCCACTGGTAGGTCTGTAGTCCGTAGGGTGCTTTTTGCTGGTTATACAATTGCTGCTGTGGTTTTTTAGTTCTTAATAATAAAACTTCCTAAATGACTTAAAATGGATTATTCTTTTATTTTTAAAAACTGCCAACTTTCATTGAATATTTTTGTTCTAATAGTGTTTTCCATGTATCTCATTTAATTCTTATGGAAACCTCTATGGCTAATACTGTTAAAGGCCCTTTTGAAAATCAAAAATACCCTTTCATTATTATAATAATAGTAAACATACATTGTAGAAAGTTAGAATAGACAAATGAATAAGACTAAGAAAGTAGAAACATTGCATTCCCACTGCCCATCACATTAGTAAGATATCCTTTCTAAATTTTTCTGTGCATACGTATGTACTTTTCATCTCATCTAATACATTGGCCATATTCACATTTCCCTATTTATCCCCTAACTGTCCTTTATATCTGTTTATTCTAAAATAAGATTGGCTGGGCACAGTGGCTCATACCTGTAATCCCAGCACTTTGGGAGGCTGAAGCAGGAGGATCTCTTGAACCTAGCAGTTTGAGACCAGCCTGGGCAACACAGGGAGACCTGTCTCTACAAACAATTTAAAAAATTAGCTGGGCTTGGTGGTGTGTACCTGTAATCACAGCTACTCAGGAGGCTGAGGCAGGAGGATTGCTTGAGCCCCCAGAGGCTGCAGTGAGCAGTGATTGCACCACTATACTCTAGCCTGGAAAACAGAGCAAGACTCTGTCTCAATCAGTCAATTAATCAAATTTAAAAAAAGATCCACTCTAGGACCACATATTGCATCTAGTTCATATGTCATCTGGGCCTATGTAAGTTAGTCCCTCATTTTCTTTTCCTCATGAGAGCATCTTGTTGAAGAAATTGGACCAGCTATACTACACAGTATCCTACTTTCTGAATTTGCCTGCTAGCTTTCTTGTGCTGTTTAACTTGTTCCTCTATCCTTTGTATTTTTCCAAAACTGTAAGTTGTAGTCTGTTTTATGCTGCTATAAAGGAATACCCGAGGCAGGGTAATTTATAAAGAAAAAAGGTTTATTTTGCTCATGATTCTGGATGGCTAAAAAGTTCAAGATTGTGCATTGGCATCTGGTGAGGGCCTCAGGCTGCTTCCACTCATGGTAGAAGGCAAAGGGGAGCCGGCATGTGCAGAGCTCACATGGTAGGAGAGGAGGTGGGCGGAACGGGGAGGTGCTAGGCTTTTTGTAACAACCGGCTCTCACAGGAAGTCACAGAGTGAGAACTCACTCACCCCCAAGGAAGGGCATTAGTCTGTTCATAAGGGATCTGCCTTGACAACCCAAACACCTTTCACTGGGCCCCACCTCCAGCACTGAGGATGAAATCTCAACATGAGGTTTGGAGAGGAAAGGAAATTCATTCTAGGGCTTGACTGATAAACATTTGGGCTGGAGTCTGTCGTAAGTGATGCGTGCTTCATATTTCATTAATGATTAGAGATTGTTTATTGGATTTAGGTAGTGACATTCTGATTATTCTGTTGCCAGGTAAAGTCATATTACCTTTGCCCTATGTGAATGTCCAGTCTCCTACATGGTTTTTTCACCCATTGATAATCCTTGCTGGAGTCAGTAATTTCTTTTAGAGTTTGTGGAATGAGGATTTTCTAATTCTATTATTCTTGCTATGTTATACATTGGCACTTATAATTTTTTTGCCGAATACTTGAGGCAAAATTTTCCTTTCTGGGAGATAAACCTGTAAAACCTTTCTTCAACTACTTGGCTGTCCTGAAACACCCTTTCCTCTGGCCAGGCAGGTGACACACTCAATTCTTTGCCTTGGGTTACCAATTTTAAATAAGGAGATGCTTTGATTTGCCTGGAATCTACCATGTCTCCAAGGCCCTATTTCTCTATCCTTCCAACAGGTGATTGTTTTTTGTTGTTTGTGAGATGGAGTTTCGCTCTTGTCACCCAGGCTGGAGTGCAGTTGTGTGATCTCGGCTCACTGCAACCTCTACCTCCCGGGTTCAAGTGATTCTTCTGCCTCAGCCTCCCAAGTAGCTGGGATTATAGGGGCACGTCACCACACCCGGCTAATTTTTGTATTTTTAGTAGAGACAGGGTTTTGCCACGTTGTCCAGGCTGGTCTTGAACTCCTGACCTCAGGTGATCCACCCGCTTCGGCCTCTCAAAGTGCTGGGAGCCACAGCGTGCAGCCCCAGCAGGTAATTGTATGAGGGGCAGAATCTGATTGCAAAGGGTGCTACTGAGAGGACACTGTTCTCAGGCAGCAGGTAAACTAGATTTCTAAAAATCTATGAGTTTGTACCATTATTTTCACATCCATTTTAACATTGTACAGGTTCGGTTTGGTTTTATCTTGTTGCGGGGAGGGGGGTATCTATGACCTTAAGTATTTATCCTTTGTATTACAAACAATCCAATTATACTCTTTTCATTATTTTTAAAGTATAATAAATTATTATTGACTACAGTCACCCAGTTGTGCTATCAAATATTAGATCTTATTCATTCTATCTCATTTTTTTGGACTCATTAACTACCCCCATTCCCTCTACCTTTACCAGCCTCTGGTAACGTCATTTCTGCTCTCTCTCTCCATGAATTCAATTGTTTTAATTTTTAGCTCCCACAAATAAGTGAGAACATGTGAAGTTTGTTTTTCTGTGCCTGGCTTATTTGACTTAACATAATGACCTCCAGTTCCAGTCACGCTGTTGCAAATGACAATATCTCCTTGTTTATGGCTGAATAGTAATCCACTGTGTATACATACCCCATTTTCTTTGTCCGTTCATCTGTGGATGGACACTTAGGTTTCTTCCAAATCTTGGCTGTTGTGAATGGTGCTGCGGTAAACATGGGAGTGCAGATATCTCTTTGACATACTGTTTTCCTTTCTTTTCGATACACACCTGGTAGTGGGATTGCTGGGTCATATGGTAGCTCTATTTTTAGTTTTTTCAGGAACCTCCAAACTGTTCTCTATCGTGGTTATACTAATTTACATTCCCGCCGATCGTACATGAGGGTTTTTTTTCGCCACATCCAAGCATTTGTTACTGCCTATCTTTTGGATATAAGCCCTTTTAACTGGGTGAGATGATATCTCATAATTTCGATTTGCATTTCTCTGATGATCAATGATGTTGAGCACCTTTTCATATGCCTGTTTGCCGTTGCACGGTTTTTACTTAATGTCTTTGATTTATAAATATCTTTTTTCTCTTACACCAACAATGTTGACATGCTTAATACCACAATATAAAGAAAAGAATTGAACGGGTGCAGTGGGTCATGCCTGTGATCCCAGCACTTTGGGAGGCCAAGGTGGCCAGACCATGAGGTCAAGAAATCGAAACCGTCTTGGCCCACGTGGTGAAACCCCGTCTCTACTAAAAATACAAAAAAATTAGCTGGGGTGGTGGCGTGTGCCTGTAGTCCCAGCTACTTGGGAGGCTGAGGCAGGAGAATTGCGTGAACCCGGGAGATGGAGGTTTCCGAGATCGCGCCACTCCACTCCATCCTGGAGACAGAGCAAGACTTTCTCTCAAAAAAACAAAAAAGAGAAAATGGATTTTTACAACTCTGGTAACTGGGTTTTATGGAAGTAGTTACACCACAAAAAAAAAGACACCCCCTTGTTTTTCTCATTTCATTGGCAATCCTCTGACTCACCATAATAAACTGCTGTTATTGTCTGAGCCATAGAACCATGTTAGAGTATGGATGACTGATTCTGTGAAAAAAAGGTAAATATTTCCTGTACCCTACAAAAATATATAGCATGCTAGGTTATGGTCTCACATTTTTATGGCTCTCTGTCCCTATATAAAATGAAACATATTATTCATACGGTGAAAAGATGATAGCATACATCTCTTTGTATTTTGGAGGGAGATATTTACACTGCAGTGAATGGCAGCTGGAATCCATTCCAGCCCATGCAGACTTCCCATGCAGGCTGGGGTTTGCATCCCTCTCCTTGGCCTCTCACAGTGAGGCCGGGTTCCGGCGACCTCCTGCCCTCTGCCTGATGCCCAGCTCTGTTGATCTTCGCAGGTACCTGTTCGCGCTGCAGGTGAAGCAGGACTTGGCTCAAGGCAGGTTGACGTGTAATGACACCAGCGCAGCTCTCTTGATCTCACACATTGTGCAATGTAAGTTGAATTAGTTTCCTTTGAAAATCATGTTCAAAATAACACAGTGATCTGATTGATGGGAAAAAAATCCTATCCACCAAAAAAGAAAGTGTCAATGTTTTTGTGTTATTTTTGCTGTTCGTATGAAGGCCTACGGTTGGAAGAGAAAAACAATACTCCTGATGTCATTTAATATGCATATCCTCAAATGTTAACTTTTCTACTTTCTGTACAGGTGTTTGTCTTTCTTCAAGGACTAGTACACAGTTGATACTTTCTGTTGTCTCAAAGGATAAGCTTGGATGGATGGTTGCCAAATAGACTAAACTTGTTCTGTCCTGTTCTTGGATTTAAACTTGATCATTGAATATGGCATAGTAGCCTTAAGACATAATACTGCCACAGATTTCACTTCTCTCTAGGGATTTTTGCTCTCCAGAATTCAGTAAACCAAGACTCATGCTGGATTAATGAAGCTGGACCCTAGATATTTTAATTTGCCTTAATATAGACAAAGGATAAATCAGATTGTGCTCATCTCAAGGCTTGCTGACAAGCCACGTGGGTGTTTTTTCCCTCTTGACCAAGGCAGAAATTAATTGAAATAAAATATACACATTATGTTTCAGAAAGGTAATTGTGGGTATAACGCTTAATGTATAATAAGCACTACTATAAAGGAAAGTTGTGCTATCATATCACCTTTTACATTTCCACAGTATATGAACTCGTCTCATATGATCAGTCCCCTCCTATCCTGATATGTGCCTAGTTAACTAGATTTACAAAAGTTTATAGGAAGTGTCACTCTTAGTAGTAAAAAAAAAATTGCCTTAGTCTAATACAGTAAGGTGTTTCAGATGATGCATATCTTCTTGTTTTTTGAATATGAGCACTTAATAGATAGATGTTTTCTTACCAATTTGAAAAAAATGACATGGGCAAGAAAAAAACAAAAAAATAGGTTCTTTATTAAGCCTGACCATGTGCCAGCACTATATATATATATTATATATATATTTATATATTATATATTATATATATTATATATATTTATATATTATATATGTTATATATATAATATATTTATATATTATATGTGTTATATATATAATATATTTATATATTATATATGTTATATATAATATATCTATATATTATATATGTTATATATAATATATATATTTTTATATTATATATGTTGTATATATTATATATTTATATATTATATATGTTATATATATTTTATATATTATATATTTATATATATGTTATATATATTATATATTATATGTGTTATATATTATATATATTTATATGTTATATATGTTATATATTTATATATTATATATGTTATATATATTATATATTTATATATTATATGTGTTATATATATTATATATTTATATATTATATATGTTGTATATTATATATTTATATATTATATATGTTATATATTTATATTATATATAGTATATATTTATATATTATATATTACGTATACTTTTATATATTATATATTTATATATTATATATTACGTATACTTTTATATATTATATAATATATATTTATATATTTATAATATAATATATATTTAAAATATATATGTAATGTGTATTTTATATATATTATATAAATTATATATATATAATCTCATTTAATTCTCCTAACAGCCCCTTGAGATCAAGTCTGTCATTATCCTTATTTTACAGGGGAGGAATCCTTAGCACAGAACTTTACGTAATTTTTTTACCTTTCCTGTGTTTGGTCTCCTCTCTTCATAAAATGATAGTGGAGAGGGAGAGGAGGGAGAGGAGGCTTTGAGTCGGGCAGACCTGATTTCTGTTCGTTGGTTGGTGACCCTGGCAGGTTACTAACCCCCCAGCCTCCATTTCTTTTGTAACATGAGAATAATAGAATCCTTTTCATAAGGCTGTAAAAATTAGATGGTAGCATATACAGTTGTCCTTTAATGTCCATGGGGTATTGGCTGCAGGACCTCCCAAGGACACCAAAAACTGAGGATGCTCACATCCCTGATAGAAAATGGTGTCATATTTGTATATAACCTACATGTATCCTCCCATAGACTATAAATCATCTCTAGGTTACTTATAATAATTAATGCAATGTAAATGCTACGTAGCTACATTGTATTATTCAGGGAATAATGACAAGAAAAAATATCTTAGATGTTTGGTATAGATGCAGTATTTTTTCCTAAGTATTTTCAATCCGTGGTTGGTTGAATCCATGAATATAGAACCCACAGATACAGAGGGCCAACTGTATACCCAGTACACGCTAGGTATTCAGTAAACATTAATTTCCTTTATCCTTATTCACCTGCAACCCTCCTTTTCCAAACAACATAAAACTTTAAAATGAAGCTTCCGTATTGAAATAGTAACTTCATAAAATGTCTCTGACCCTTGGCATTTTGTAAGCAGAAGACAAATTGACATTACTCAAAGATTCCTGATGCCATTTAGTCATGTACTTCTTTCCTCCTATGTTTTTTTCTTTAAAGCTGTTACACTAAAGAGTAGATTTTTGGCCAGGCGCAGTGGCTCACGCCTGTAATCCCAGCACTTCGGGAGGCCGAGGCGGGTGGGTCACTTGAGGTCAGGAGTTCGTGACCAGCCTGGCCAAGATGGTGAAACCTTGTCTCTACTAAAAATACAAAAATTAGCCGGGTGTGGTGGCGGTTGGCGCCTGTAGTCCTAGCTACTCGGGAGGCTGAGCCAGGAGAATAGCTTGAACCTGGGAGGGACCCCACTGCCCTCCAGCCTGGGCGATAGAGTTGAGACTCTGTCTAAAAGAGAAAAAAAAGAAGAGTAGATTTCACCACAAAAAATAAATAAATATGGGCAGGAATACGTATGTTAATTAGCTTAATTTAGCCATTTCACAATGTATACATACATGAAAAGATGATGTTCACTATAAATATATACCAAAAAAAATTTTTTTTTTAGACAGAGTCTCTGTCACCCAGGTTGGAGTGTAGTCTCTCAGTCATGGCTCACGGCAGCCTCGACCTCCTGGAATCAGGCAATCCTCCTGCCTCAGCCTCCTGAGTAGCTGGGACTATAGGCACGTGCCATCAGGTCTAGCTAAATTTTTCTTTTATTTTTTTTATAGAGCTGAGGTCTCACTATGTTGCCTAGGCCAGTCTCAAACTCCTGAGCTCAAGCGATCTTCCCACCTTGGCCTCACAAAGTGCTGGGATTATAGGCATGAGCCACCATGCCTAACCAATATGTATAATTTTCGTTTTGTCAATTAAAAAAGTAAATTAAAAAAATAAAGGTCTGTTAACAATAGTGAATTTCACTTGCATATCTGGGAGTGGAGATTCGCTGACATCCAGAAAATCATGATCTCAGTCGAGTATACCATTTCCCCCCAGAAACCAGTGAGTGGCTCAAAATCCCCAAAGAATCTTCGCTTCTCGAAAGGTAAATAGATGGGTTCAGAAGTTCCCCTGCTTTTTACATGGTATTTGACATACAGTCATGAGACACACAATATTCTTAAAATCTTCTGGTATGTGTAAGTCCCCATTTCTGCATTTTTAAGCATCCCATGCATTCAGTCATGAAAGGAGGCATTTCATAGAATCTTCTGTGGATTGTGTCGTGATTTCAACTACTGGTGATTATTGGTAAGGTATAAGGGGTCAAGTCATCTCCCTTTGGCAGAAACTATATTACCCCAATGGAAAATTATCTCTGGTAAGCTGATGTTCATCTTGTCCGTCTCTATACACACAATCTGCTGTCGTCTTATTTTCCTCCCTTCTTTGGCTTGAATGCATGGAGTCTTTAAGATAGTCTGTATTTTTTCATTTGTTCCTCCGTCACTGGCCTTGTATCTCCCCTGCAGTATTTTGAACTTAATTTTCTGTCATTTATTGTGGATTGACTAAGAAGGACAAGCTGATGAAGAGAAGAATCAGCTACTAGTTGGCCCTGATGTAAAGATCGCACGTGGGCAGCGTGGAGGCGAGGCAGGGATGCGTTTGTGCAGGTTGTGCAGTCCCTGCTCTGTGGGTTCGGCGTGGTAAGGCGGGTTTGTCCACGCCTGTCCTCTGGGGAAGTTGCATCCATTTATTAAAATCACAGGATTTTGGTTTGCTGCTGTTTTTCCTATTAATTATTTTGCTGAGTAGACTGCTAAGGAATATAGTATATGCATAAGCTGATGTGACACTTTCAGCATAAAACATTTAAAAAAATAGGAAGTCAGCTGGGCGCGGTGGCTCATGTCTGTAATCCCAGCGCTTCGGGAGACCCAGGCAGGAGGATCTCTTGAGGCCAGGAGTTTGAGACCAGCCTAGGCAATACAGCGAGACCTCTTCTCTACAAAAACAAAATTAACTTGAGGCCAAGAGTTCAAGACTAGCCTGGGCAACGTAGTGAGAGCCTGTCTCTACCCAAAATAAAAAAAAAAAATGAGCCAGGTGTGGTGGTATGTGGCGGTAGTCCCAGGCACTTGGGAAGTTGAGGTGGGAGGGTCGCTTGAATCCTGAAGTCAAGGCTGCAGTGAGCCGTGATCGCTCCACCACACCCCAGCCTGGGTGACAGAGCGAGACCCTGTCTTGGAAAAAATAAAAGGAAGTCAGATCTCGAGTATGTGTCTGTTTTCAAATTCCAGAAATTTAAGGAGCAGCCTATTTCCATATTTCAAAGAGGAGAAATGTGGGGAGCGAATGAGTTTCATAGTCATGTCACTGTGGCGTCACAGGAGGGCAAGAAAAGAGAAGCGACCCAGAAGAAAAGAGAATTAGGTGTCTGCACCCTGATGCCAAAGGAAAAACTAGACCATTCGGCTCTCTTTATATGGAATGATGGGGAAGAGTGTGTTCTCAGATTCGTAGGAATTAAGAAGCCCAAACATAAAGCTCACAAGACATTTGGGATTTAAGGAATTCCTCCATAGACAGTCCAGGCTCATTGTTCTCAGATTCTGTCTTTGCAAATTCACTTATTTACTTGTAACCCCCAAATCAACACTCACGTGCTTTCACGGTCATTTGTGGACATGCCCAGGATGGCGAAAATATGGAGTCATCTGATGTGCATTCCCAGTGGAGGTCAAATGAGGCAAAGCTCTGCCTTCTGGTTTTTTTTCTCATATTGTTAATAAGTATCCTTTTCATGGTCTAGTTAGTGCCACGCTTTTCGCATTTTTGTGCATATTGTTGGTGATTTCACTGTTGAAAGCAGTCCCCAGGCGTTGTGCTGAAGCACTGTCTGTCTTGTGTCCTCGCGTGCAGCGCCATCTGCCTGATAGAGCAAATGTGTGTTAGGTAAGCGTCATTCAGGCATGAGTTCAGGGGCTGTTGGCCAAGAGCTCAATGTGAAGAAATCGGCAAAGTATATTTAAGATGGTTTTCAACAGAAACACACATAAGACACGGCCAGTTAACTAAAATGTTATTTCAAGACTACTGTAGGAACCTCACCCCGTATTTCCCCTAGGAGAAATGATTCAGGAATGGCTAATTCAGTGTTTATGGTAACCTTATAGATCATAACTGCCTCGAATAATGAGCATCAACTGCATTTCCTTGAGAACCAGATAGAAGGAATTGCAGAGAAGCCAGGCCCTCTATTGTCAAGGCAACATACGATGATGGCAGTATGACCAGGCATGCCCCCATTTCTGTGCCATTTTCTGTGATGGAGGGTGGCAATTTTACTCTATTTAGGAAGGGAGAAATCAGTCCAGAAAAGGCAGTTAGGAAATTGTGTTGTTGGTCTTTCGGATGATGAGGAAGCAAGTGAGGGAGGGGTCCTTCCAGTGCCCCAGCTGCTGCCAGGTGAGTTGGCATGGCTTTGTGCAGAACAGATATCCTCTGTGGGTGTGATTGATGGCCACACCCAGGCCATGTCCTGCTCGATTACTGGAGTGCATTGCCCTAAGTGTGACAAGCTGCTTCATGTGACAAAATGAAAGGTGAGTTTCATAGCAACAGTTCCCTTGGTTTTTATCAAAACAGCTGGGCTCTGGTCGTTAGGCTATTTTTTATTAAGCTTGTTATACAGTATATGTGACACAAAGAAACAGGTGTGCCGTCTCAGAGGTGTAACAACTGGTGTACACTGACCTTGAGCTAGTGTTGTTAAGGCGCAAGTCTGACTTTAAAGCTCTATCCTTTAACCTTCCACATTCCAGCAGTATTGAGGACTATCTTGAGGTTATGTGAGAAGACAAGGTTATGTGAGAATCATATTTCTCATAGATAAAAACGTATAAGACTTTGCAGTCTGATCTGTTATTTCTGACAAGACTACGAAAAGTTTAATAAACTCTTATAATTTCTTTAAGCATTAGATTATCTACCTTTGCACCCACTGACAATCCTCTTTTCTCTACATGATAAAGCATTTGGGTTTTGCACTAGTCATTGCTAATATATAAGAGTTTCACTTTGATTGTTATAAAGTCCTGAAGTTTTAGGGCTTCATACAGTTAGGAGGTCATACTGTTGTCACCCACATGTGTAGAATTTACTGCCAAGAACCTCCCCAGGCAGATGGGGAGAAAAGAAAAACTGGGAGCAGGTATGGCTGAAGACGGATGATTCTGAGGCTTTTTTCTTTTTTGGAGATGGAGTCTTGCTCTGTTGCCCAAGCTAGAGTGCAGTGGCACAATCTCGGCTCACTGCAACCTCTACCTCCCGGGTTCAAGCAGTTCTCCTGCCTCAGCCTCCCTAGTCGCTGGGATTACAGGTGCCCGCCACCATGTCCAGCCAATTTTTGTATTTTTGGTAGAGAAGAGGCTTCGCCATGTTGCCCAGGCTGATCTCGAACTCCTGATCTCAAGTGATCCGCCCACCCTGGACTCACAAAGTGCTGAGATTACAGGCAGGCGCTACCGTGCCTGGCCTTGAAGCTTCTTTCTGACTGGTAGAGATGAGGAGGAGAGAAAACTGTCTTCTCACATCACCACAATTGATAAATGTATCCTCGCATCCTGTCTCTGAGATCTGGCCCTTCTGATGTTCCCCACCAACTGGGCTCACCTTATGTTGTCTGCTAGCTTCTGTTTGGCTCGCTGGGGAATATTGACAAACTGGGAAGTGTCATTCCTATGTGACCTGTTTTTCTTTCTGTTTCTTTTTAGCTGAGATTGGGGATTTTGATGAAGCCTTGGACAGAGAGCACTTAGCAAAAAATAAATACATACCTCAGCAAGACGCACTAGAGGACAAAATCGTGGAATTTCACCATAACCACATGTAAGTCTCATTCCTGGCTTCATATTCTCTCTGAGCCGGTTCTCTCTGCCTCCAACCTACATGGTGTACATCCCCTCCACCCCCCACACAAACTATTGTGGAGAAAAACACAAAGCGTGAGGGAAGAAGATCACAGAGGCTCATTGGGATGTGGTGATTCATCCTGGGCTCTCAGAAGCACAGGTCACCCACTGAAGCCTGGAGTTTAAGGATGACCATGCTTTGGAACAAAAGAGAAAGTAAGAGCAAAGGACCATCCAGTTATCACGCTAATGAGAAATTGGGAAAGGGATGTGGTCACCTAGGGACAAGGTCAGAGTATCGTGAAAATCCAGAACCTTCATAGCATCTCCATTTTTGTTTTTGTTTGGATTAATAAAATATTTTCGAAGGACTCATGGTACTTTTGGTTGTTGTTTTAAGGAAGCATTGGAGCCTGACAGCCATGTGAAAAAGTGTTCTCTTGAACTTTGCTTGCAGGTTTAGGTTATTGAAAGCAACTAAAATCTTGTTTTAACACAGTGGTGTTTTGCTTTTATATGACCTTAAAGGAAACTCTTTGAGATTCCAAAAAGAAAACAAAAAAACAAACAAAAAAAAAACTGGCTGAGTTTGGAGACTTTTGGGGTTTTATGTTCCATGAGCAATGGAGCTTTTGTCCTAGCTGCTAGACTTTGGGTTACAGTGAATGGGAGGTTGGGTGTCATCTGATCGGGTAGCCCCAGTGTTTGTGATGAAATGCCTTTTTATTTCCCAAGAGAAGCTTCTTAATCTCAAATTAATAGACACAGGGAATTCAAATCTCCTGGCCTTTCTCTTTAATTTTTGTTTTGTCAGTGGACAAACACCAGCAGAATCAGATTTCCAGCTCCTAGAGATTGCCCGTCGGCTAGAGATGTATGGAATCCGGTTGCACCCGGCCAAGGACAGGGAAGGCACGAAGATCAATCTGGCTGTTGCCAACACGGGAATTCTAGTGTTTCAGGTGAGAGCCTTGAGAACACGGCCCGGTTCCCTCAGTGATAGAGAGAGAAGAACTGGCCCTTCAACTCTGATTCATATTCAGTGGGCCAAGACCTCTGATCATTATTTTTTGGCAAACAAAGGAAAATTAACCTCATCTCAGGCTTTCTGTTTCCCAGGCCCTCAGCTCCCAGATTCGATTTCACTTACCTTTGTCCTGTTTGGGGAATCCATATTACAGATTTGTTTGGTTTTATTGACTTTGTAGCATCACAGAAACATGTAGCTCTCCATGGACCTACACTTAGAACACAGTATAATGGCATCAAGATTTTAGGTCCCCGAATAAACATCTTTTTCACACAGATGATACTTTGCTGTAACGTGATCCTTTTTTTTTTTTTCAAACCCAGTTTGGCTTGAGCCAGTTTATTTGGTCGGGACTTCAGATATACTTAAAGAGTGTTAGGCATGCTTTTAAGATACAGCAGTCTTATAAATTCATAAAAGCCACGTTCTTGCAATTTTGTAGCAAAACACATACTGCACTTGAATTCTTACTTGTATTCTACTTAAGTACATAGTGATTCTCTGCACTCTAAATGTGTGCTCTATTGATCATTCTGCTATTGGACTGTTTCATTGATCAATGCTTCTCTCTTAATAGCCTTATTAAAGTATTGTTGACATACAATAAAGTGCGCACACTTGAAGTGCGTAGTTTGATAGGTTTTTATTATATATATATATATATATATATATATATGTATATCCTGTAAAATTCCCAACAGAACGAACATATTCACCACCCCCAAAAGGCTGTTCAGTACATTCCTTTTCAACACAAGCAGGTAACTTGTGCTTTTAGTTTCAAAGGGATATGGAGAAAGCACCTGCCTTTCTCATGAAATGGGATCAGATTTCACCTAGTTACGAAGTTGTAAATATGTTCAGGACCTAAAACCCTTCACTGAGCTCTTGCAGGTTTGCTTATATTTCCCCCTCATCTTTTACCAAAAGAGTTCCAGTGATTCTCTGTTCATGCGCCAGAAGTTTATGACAGCATAATTATTACAGAATCACACCCAAGAAGAGTTAAGTTGGCTTCCTACCAGGTAGTAGGGTGTGACATTGTGAGAGCAGTGTGGTATTCAAGGCGGATTTTTTCTTGATAGTTTTTGACCTGCATGCATAGCCTCTGAGTATCAGATAAGAGAAACAATAGGCCGGGCGCGGTGGCTCACACCTGTAATCCCAACACTTTGGGAGGCTGAGACGGGTGGATCAGCTGAGGTCAGGAGTCCGAGACTAGCCTGGCCAACATGGTGAAACCCCATCTCTACTAAAAATACAAAAATTAGCTGGGCATGATGGCATGTACCTGTAATCCCAGCTACTTGGGAGGCTGAGGTAGGAGAATCGCTTGAATTTGGGAAGCGGAGGTTGCAGTGAGCCAAGATCGCACCACTGCACTCCAGCCTGGGTGACAGAGCAAGACTGTCTCAAAAAAGAAAAACAATAAAGCCAAGTGGAGTTTTCAGTACTATCATTAAATTTCAAATCACAACCGTGAACCATTTCTAAAAAGTATTAAGAAGGGAAAGAAGTGTCTCACAATTCTTGTGTCTCGGAACCCACCTTCTTGCCAGTGCCCTATTGCTTCATTCTTGCCACGTTGAATGAACAGGCCTGGTGTTCCAATGGGCTCCAGAGGAGTTCTAATTTCAGCTGAGACTGGGCAGATGGGAGTTGGTATCTGGCAGCTCCCGGTTGTTTCTCCACCTTGGATGGAGACAGTGACTACCTGGCTGCCGAAGATGATGAGGACATGTGAACCCGGCCCAGAGACTGTGCTGGCCTTGAAGACACATGGCAGGCCTGGCCTCCCATCCTCAGTTCTGCTGGTGCTATTGGAAGCTTGATGGGCCCAGGAGCCAGACCAGCGTGGATGAAGCAGGGAGTTGATTGCAAACCTGCTGAATGTTAACCATAGCTGCCAGGAAGGCGTGTGCTTGGAAGTCTCTTTCTGCCACATTAAATGTGTCATTTGCAGCAAATTAAAATATATCCATGTTGCAGTTTCCATGTCTATAAAATGAAAATAGTAAATCCATCTTGCTGGGTTTTATCATATAAGGGTTGTTAAGATGCAGTATATAAAGCCCTCAGGATAGTACTTGGCACTTCATAAGTCCTGGCAGCTAATGATTGTGGTGGTTGTCATGGTTTTTATTTCTATTTATCTTTCTTTTCATCATTATCTTGGCTAGTTTCTTCTCTCCCTAGAGGCAGACTTAGTTTGAATGCCAAAATCCTATAATTAGTGAGAAATAATGATCCAGGAACAGGTATCATCCTATAGCCACAGATCCTGTGAGTTCTCTGCAAAAGTCATCTCTACTTAGCAGTCGCCTGCCAGCCCTCTTCCTTTAGCTCCCATAAGCAAAACAGACCAACTCCCAAGTTGCTTGTTAGGCATGTCCTGGCTCACTGCTACTGTCTTTCTTTTTAGGGTTTCACTAAGATCAATGCCTTCAACTGGGCCAAGGTGCGGAAGCTGAGCTTCAAGAGGAAGCGCTTTCTCATCAAGCTCCGGCCAGATGCCAATGTAAGTGGTCCCAGCAGGAGAGGGGACCCGTTGAGCCATGGGATGGCGTGTGTCCTGCAAGGGGTGGAGGTCTGCCCTTGGCCGGGCTTCCGCTGAACCTGTGGCCAGTGCTACCCAGGTGCTTTTGACCACAGGAACGCCGAGCGTCTCTAGGACAGGTGTATCCAAATGGTCGGTAACTCTACGGCTGTCATCGTTGGTAAACAGAGAGCGTAAAGGAGGTACACGAATGTGTACCTGGGGAGAGGGTCATTTCCCTGCACAAATTCAGGCAGCCCGTCCTGACAAACAACTAGAGCTGTGCTATTGCTGCGCATCCAGCCCCAGGCTACACCTGGAGACCCCATTCAGTATCCTGCCCTACCCCAGGCATAGACTGAATTCCCCGATCCCTGCTGGAGGCCCTGAGCCCCCAGTGGAACTCATTTTCATGGGCTAATTAGGTTCCCTTCCCCACTTACTTCCCACAACACGCCTAACACTGTGGCCCACGCCAGGACTGGGACGGGAAGGGAGGAGAAGCCTCTTCTTTGTCTGCCGGAAATGGCGACGGAGGAGGTGAGTGATGTGTCCTGGGCGTCTATCCCCAACCAGCACCTAGAGTTCTTTTTCCCGTGGCAAAGAAGAGGGTAAATGGCAATTAGACTTATAGTTTAGCTACAGTCTGGGTTCAGTAGGCTTTCATGGCCCGACCTGGGAAGCATATACCCAGTTTAAATGGTTTTCCGTGGAAAAATTCACTGGAGTTTCAAAAAGCTGCCTTATAAATAAAGAACTGCAGCACAGCTTGTTTGTAAGTTGGGTCCACTCAAAACTGTGAGATCCCCCAAAATAGTTGGAACTGCTGGGAATGCTAAGGACGGTAGTAACTTTTGTTTATATGATATGGCCATTTCAATTGGGAGCAGAAAATTTCCATATCCCCTTTCCAGAATCAAAGGGCATGATTTTTTTCAGCCGAGAGTGACACTTTTGTGCTCCAGAAAAAAAAATTTCATTTCCTGTGTAGTTCCTGGGGTGGCCTGGAGCCCGGAGCTGTGGGCGACTTTACAGAGAAACGACGTAAGAGCCGACATTGACACGAAGTGCGAGGAAGAGGATGAACGTTGTGTTTCAGTGATTTTTAAGGAGGCAGGAAGGGACTTTCAGTATTTGGGTTTTGTTTTTCAAGGAAATGTAAGCCAAATAAACATAATTCGTATATGAAATCGGTCAAAAAATGGTGTCACTTCCATTGAAGCCACGCGGCTGTTTCTGTTACTCGTCTAAGAGATTCTGTGGGGAAGAAAATGATGGACTAGGGACCACATCTCGTCCTTAAGAATAACCAGAGTTTAGTAAGTCTTTGCATTGATGGTCATGCCATAATAAAATACACAGCAAAGCTTTCTTTGCTGTGTATAGGGCAAAGCTTTCTTCTGCCCCTTTTCTCCTATTTCAGTGGAGTATCTGTGGGTGATGGAAAAAACCAACGTTGTATTTTCCCTTTTTAGAGCGCGTACCAGGATACCTTGGAATTCCTGATGGCCAGTCGGGATTTCTGCAAGTCCTTCTGGAAAATCTGTGTTGAACATCATGCCTTCTTTAGACTTTTTGAAGAGCCCAAACCAAAGCCCAAGCCCGTCCTCTTTAGCCGGGGGTCATCATTTCGGTTCAGGTGAGGTCGCCACTTTGTGCCTCCGTTTGCTGGATGCACGTTTTTCCTCCCGCCTCTCACAGCCGCTGTGACACACAGCAGGTCGGGGAGGTGAACGCTCACTGGCCTCCAGGAGCTATGGCCACGCGGGGGCGCCTGTATGGTAATCCCAGTGGGCTCTGTTTGAACAGCAGAGAGGCACCAGGCAGAGCCACCCAGTCATGGTAAACGCCTAGCGGGAGTCTTTAACTCAGAAAGGATTTCCTCTCTCTGTAGAAGTACAGATGTCTTATTAACATTTGGTGTTGCTTCATAGAATATGTGAACTTGCATGTTATTGGTTAACTTTTCCATTCATTTTTAACAAATCATTGTCTGCCATGTATCAAATACTGTTCCAGGCACTGAGCCCAGTGATTCCCTGCCTTCATGAAAGGTACAGGCTCTTGGGATGGTTGCTTAGTAACCAAACACACTTATCAAGTGGGCTTAGTTAATTGAACATTTTTTCTGTATATTCAAGGAAAATATCAAGAGACTGAGGGGACCCAAAAATACAGAGTCTGTTAGGATTGCTTTTAGTCCTGGCTAGCCGAGCAACCCTGCATCTCTCCCAGTTAGAGAAGGAGGGGAAGTGAAGCCCTGAAGCATCATTTGTGTGTTTAAATGAGGACTCCTTGGTATTTCTCCCCTTCCCTGTTGTGGTCTCTGTTTCAGTGGTCGGACTCAGAAGCAGGTTCTCGACTATGTTAAAGAAGGAGGACATAAGAAGGTGCAGTTTGAAAGGTAAGAGAAGCTTCAGTGCTGCTTCCAGTCTGAGAAGGCTCAGACTCGCCAGGTAACAGTTTGTTGCTGCTAAATATTTCTTTACCCATACTTCAGACTTGATGTCCCTTGAGTTGTAAATGACAGTCTCAGTCACCCTCAGCAAGTCCAGTGTTAGAGAGGAAGGTTTTAAAGCCCAAGGGCACGCCCTCGAGAGTGAGATGAGAACAGAGAGGACCAGGGGAGGCGGGAGAGGACATACCGGGGAAGGAGAGAAGGGCTCAGGACATCACAGTGGGGGATGAAGCATCATAAAAACTAGCTCACTGGTGAGTCCTTCAATATTTTGGGATTTGTATTGAAAGTATGTCTATGAACATTTTAATTAAATCAAGTAAATCTGGATGAGCAGAAACAGGATTTTTTTTTTTTTCTCGAAACAGGATCTCACTCTGTCGCCCAGGCGAAAGTGCGGTGGTGTGATCACAGCCCACTGCAGCCTCAGCCTCTGGGACTCGATCAATCCTCCCACCTCAGCCTCCTGAGTAGCTGGGACCACAGGTGCCCACCACCACTCCCAGCTAATTTTTTGTAGAGATGGGGTCTGCCTGTGTTGCCAGAGCTGGTCTCAAACTCCTGGGCTCAAGCCATCTTCCCGCCTAGGCCTCCCAAAGTGCTGGGATTACAGGCAAGAGCCACCGTGGCCAGCCAGAAACAGGATTTATTATTGTTGTTGTTATCAAACACTTATAGCCCTTAGTGTGTGCCAGGCTGTTGCAAGCACTGGGCCTGTGTGAACTCATTGAGTCTTCACCTCAGCTCTGTGAGGTCAGTGGTCTTTCATTCCCTTTACAAAGATGGAGACACTGAGTCCCCGTTAGGTTAAATAAGTAGTCCAGGTCTCATAGCTGCTAAGCAGCTTCCGGCCAGCCAGCTCCCGAGCCCAGTGCTCCAAGGAGGAGCAGCAGAAGCCAAGGAGGGTAAAGGAGCGAAGGATGGGGCCTCGAGAACTAGTTAGTGCATGTAGAGTTTTTAAAAAACTTTTTTCATTTTCATACATTTAAAGATTACAATAAAGTACAGGGAAGTCAGCAAACACCCAGATTCCTACTACTTAGAATTAACAGCCATTAACAGTTGGACACATTTGTTTCTGGGGTTGTTTTTTCTTCTTTTATTTGCAGCTCTCGTTACAGACATGGTAAAACCCCCTTGAACCACCAGCTCTGGTGATCTCCCTTCTCCCCTCCCCAGAGGCAGCTGCCAAATTTAGGCTCCTTTCTGTATGCATGTTACTACATCCCCAAAGAGTGTGCAGAACTGCTCTGGAGGCCGGGCACAATGGCACGTGCCTGTAATCCCAGCACCGTGGGATGCCGAAGTGGGTGGATCATTTGAGCTCAGGAGTTTGAGACCAGCCTGGGTAACATGACAAAACCTCATCTCTACCAAAAAAAAAAAAAAAAAAAAAATTAGCTGGATGAGGTGGCGTATGCCTGTAGTCCCAGCTACTTGGGAGGCTGAGGTAGGATTGCTTGAGCCTGGGAGGTCAAGGCTGCAGTGAGCCAAGATTGTGCCACTGCCCTCCAGTTCTGGGCCATAGAGCCAGATCCTGTCCCCCCCGCCAAAAAAAAGGAACTGCTCTGAGTGTGTTCTTTTCATTCATAAGAGTACTCGTATATAATTCTGCGTCTTGCTTTTTTAATACTACCTTTTTTTTGAGATCTGTTTTAAGGGCCATACAGTAGTATGAAGATACTACACTGTATTTCTCTGATTCCCTGTTGAGAACCATCCAGATTATTTCAGTGTTTTGTTTTGATTTTGCTGAAATAAACCAGCTTCTGTGGCCATCCCTGCATCTTCCTTCTACCACAAATCTGTGGTGCTTTCTCATGCCCTGTCTCTAGAAATGTCATGTTCAGGAGGTTTTTTTTTTTTTGGAGATGAATCCCATAATTTTCCTGGACAGTCAGTGGTTGGTATTTGAAGACCATGTAAGAAATAGCCCAGTTCTCTCTCTGATTCAGAATGTGGATCTCTAGAGCTTTTCTGTGCTAACCTGGAGTATTTTGAAGAAGAGCTGGATGTGCCTGGGAATCGAATCTATATTTACACAGTCTCACGAATTTCAGGACCTGAGCATTTCAGTGCCTGTTTGATAAGGAAAAGGGGAAGAGGCAGACTGAGAGGGAAGAGATGAAAGAGACGTGTCAAGATGCTGTTAAAGTCAGTTCCTTCTACTGTTGAGGGCAGGCCTTTTCCTCTGAACTTACCACTTTGACAGAGTGAGCGGATGAGTGGTAATTTCCTCTGTTACAGAACTGATCCAGAAAATAATTACCTAAAGTACATGAATTGATTTCGTATTGTCAGACCATAGCTTGCCATTCAGAGCATGGGAGGGCGCAGCCACGTCCTCCCTCCTCTGTGACTTTCCCCTTAACTAGAAAGGTCCTGCTCAGTTGCTAAATGTTTCTTCACCAGCTGCACCATGGGAACTACAACAAGGGCTTCTGAGAATTTCTCCAAGATTTAAGTAACCCTTGGACCACGCAAGCGCTATCAAAGGATGACTGCGTATCTGTTTCCAAGTAGCATTTGTAAAGGCAGCTCTGGGTACCATCATTATTGAGGAAGGCACTAATGCGTCCAACAAAACGACCTTTGTTTCATTTAAAATCAAGAAAAAAAGAAACAAAAACCTCACCTAACTTTAATGATCTTGTGTGATTTTTCCCAGGAAGCACAGCAAGATTCATTCTATCCGGAGCCTTGCTTCACAGCCTACAGAACTGAATTCGGAAGTGCCGGAGCAGGTCAGTGATGGCGCTGTCCTGTGATAACTGCTTTTCCCCCGCGCTTCCTCCACGGAGCCCTGGGCTTCAGAGTGGGCTTTCTGGTTTTCCGTCCTTTCCTTTGGGGTTTTTAGCAGATGAGAATCTGATTATGGGCCTTGGCTTTGACCAGATATAGGCTTTGTGCCATGTGCCCGCAGCCTGGGCTCAGAGGCCCTGGAGTGTGTTGTGTTTCCAGCTGCCTTCTCATCTCCCATGTGGTGCTCTAAGCCACGGAGAACTCAGCTCAGCGGCGGAACCATCACTGCAATGGGCAGAGCTGAGACCGACTCTCCAGCTAAATGGGTCCACTTGGGAAGAGATGGGGACCCGTTTTGTAACCAATGGGTGTAGCTCTGGCCTGGTGCCAAGGCCAGAAGCCTTTGCTGGCACAGAACTGGTCAGCGAGTTCCCAGAGCTTGTATTACAGGGCAGTGACCACAATTGGCAATAAGAGGCATTATCACTGTTGCTCTGAGGATGGCAAAAGCTCATTTTCCCTGGAGTTGGTCTCTGGGTAAGTTCTCAGGGCTTTCTCTAAAAGAGAAAAAGAAACTTGGGGAAGAATATAAAGGAGGTTTCATCGTGTGAATCCAAAAAAACCCCTTTCCCCATCCAGGCTGCTCTGAGAAGTATAAGCAAACATGTCCTTTGTCGTTTTTCTGATAACTGTGTCAACTTGTCTTCAGGGGTCCCTGATGTGCCTGCCCACCCTTCCCTGGAGACCCCCTGTGGGCTGGAAGGGCTGTCTTGTTCTGTAGAAGCTTTACAAGCCCAACATGAACAGGGCGTGGTGGCTGGCACCTGTAATCCCAGCACTTTGGGAGGCCAAGGTGGGAGGATCACTTGACCCCAGGAGTTCAAAACCAGCCCGGGCAACATAGAGAGTCCCCAGTCTCTATTAAAAAATTTAAAAATTATCCGGGTGTGGTGGCATATGCCTGTGACCACTGCAAAACCACTTGGGAGGCTGAGGTAGGAGGATCGCTTGACCCCAGGAGTTCAAGACCAGCCTGGACAACACAGGGAGTGTTGTCTCTACAAAAAAATCATTAAAAATTAGCCGGACATGGTGGCGCAGGACTGTGGTCCCAGCTACTTGGGGGGATTGCTTGAGCCCAAGAGGTTGAGGCTGCTGTGAGCTGTGGTTGCACCACTGCACTCCAGCCTAGGTGACAGAGTAAGATCCTGTCTCCTCCTCCGAGAAACAAAAGCAAGGCAAACCCCGGCATGAGTCGGTGGGTCCTGGAAAGCAGAGCCCGGGCCTGGCTTGTGTTGCCGGGAACAGTGCTGTCAGCCGCCACGCCCTGAAGGAACCTTCTGGATCACGCCCAGATGTGCCTCAGTGATTGCTGCTAGGTCAGAGCGCTCTGGGGCAGTTCTCCCACCGCAGAGGCCCCGGGTGTTCTTCCCGGAGCCCCTGGCTCTCCTTTTCTGTTTTCAGCCTTGGAATAACAGCCTCCCCCTTCTCCATCTCCGCACCTTTTTCCCCACCCCACCCAGTCTCAGCAGAGTGCCAGCCTTACCTTTGGAGAAGGTGCCGAATCTCCAGGGGGCCAGAGCTGCCAGCAAGGAAAAGAACCGAAGTTTTCCCCCGGGGAGCCGGGGTCTCACCCGAGCCCTGCGCCGAGGAGAAGCCCCGCGGGTAACAAGCAGGCGGACGGAGCCGCCTCGGCGCCCACGGAGGAAGAGGAGGAGGTCGTTAAGGATAGGACCCAGCAGAGTAAACCTCAGCCCCCGCAGCCAAGCACAGGTCCAGCATCCCGGGCTGCCAGAGGCAGCAGTACTTCCATTCCTTTCATTGACTGCAGTGACGTAGATAGCGAATACGACCTTCTTAGAGAACAAGCGTCCCGATCCCGGTCCCGGTCCCAAACAAATGACAATTATGAGGGTGATCTGACCAGCGGTGTCTATCTGCTGTCCAGGGAGGAGGGGCGAAGAGAGGCTGGGCGTAGGGCTTCCCCGCACTCTGCAAAGTCCTCCCGGCCTCCTTCCAGAGAATTCCTTGATGACGATTCAGCAGACATAACCTTTGATATGAGCGGGAGCCCTCGACTCCCAAGGCATAGCTCTCTCATAGATGAAATGTTCAAGGGCTCGGCTGGTCACAGCCCCCTGGCCACCCCGTTGTCTCCCAGCAGCAGCAGTTCAAGTCCAAATATGAGTTGGGACAGAACTGGGTCTCAAGGCTATGTTTCCGAAAATGGACATGACCATAGAGAGGGGAGTATGGGAGAAGACACTCTCCCGGGCCAGGGTCCTCCTTATGAACACTGTTCCCCCACCTCGCCAAGGCCATACTTGCGGAATCTTCCTGGTAGATATAATAAGTCAGAGACAGATCCACTCATCCTTAGCCAGGTGGCATTTACCCCGGAGGCCATGGATGGGCTTGGTGGCCGTGGGAAGGGGGGGCAAGTCAGCCCAGCTGCTCCCGAGGGTAGAAGGCTGGCTAATGGCACACCCCCCATGGGTGCAGCCTCCAAGGTCCCTGCTCTGCAGTCGGTGTGTGCCAGTGGCATGGCGGGGCAGCTGGCACCCCTGCAGGTGACCGAGGGCTCCACCAGCAGTGGGACTGAGTCCAGTGAGTCAGACTCTGAGATGCTGATCTCCGGGAGCCAGCCCCTCATGTTTGGTAACCCCGCAGTGCTGCGTTCCCCGTCCCTGCTGAGAAGCCGGGGGTTCTTGGGTGGCCTGCGTTTGAGTGAGGCACAGGAGGAGGATGAGTGAGGAGGCCAGGAGGCAGGTCTTCAGCCCGAGCTACCTTGGGTCACGAGACCAGGGTTTCCCTAAAGGTGATCTGTTCTAGTGACTTATTCATTTGTAGTGTACATTTGTTAGAGGAGGTTTTGGACAGGCACATGTTTGAAAGGGTCTGCCTGACTTCTAAAATCTTTAAGAAAAACAAAACTTCACATAAGTGGCTTGCTTTCCAGAAAAGGTGGGCAAGATAAACAGCAAGTCCTAATGACAAGTTCCCAGGAGCTTGTTTATTTTGCTGGTTGAAGGCTAGGAAGAAACACTTTATTATGAATCCGATCATGTGTATAGTGTGTTATATTTATATGGCAATTTTCTGTGTGTGTTCAATTATGCAGATCACTCTCCTGTTGGTTGAGAGTTTGAACTGAAGCATCCTTGAGATTACAGGAAAGGGATCGGTTTCCCATTCTCCCCTTCTTTAAAAGGAGGGCTGCTTTGTCCATGCCTCATGAAGTGAGGAATTGGCACTATTCAAGGCCAAATGTAAATTGATAGCTAGTTGAGATTATGTTGGTGAAATCTTTAGTCAAGGATAATGAATATTTTAACGGGAAGAATTGGGAGTTATTTCTGCTTCCCAGGCTTCCTGTGAAATACTAGAAAAGTTGTCACATCTTCATGAATTGTAATCTACTTGGGATTGCTGGTTTGGTTTAGGTTTGCATTGGTGGATCATATTGTTAATGTTTTAAGAAGTACAATTCTGCCTCTCAGAATCTCTCGGTGAAACTGAAATACTATTGAGTGGGGATGCAGGGAAGAGCAACACTTTGAAATAGGCACCGTTGTCACCAGTAGGTCAACAAACTAAATACCTGCCTTTGAATTGTGTACAGCGCAGAGAAGGACTCTTTTCCAGCATGGTTGCTCTTGGTCGGTTTACAGACACAGTCTTAACCATTCACACTCTTGTGAACAGTGTCCTCGGTTGGGAATAGTGATACTTGGATGTTTCTCTGAGCCAGAAAAAAGAAAGTGTAAGTAGAGAGAGATTGACTTCTTTTTAAATCTTGCCCACCAGTGTCACTGCCTTTCACCCAGCATTCCTGTATTTCAGATTAAAGAGCCTGGTTTTCACTTGAAGTTTCTCTGCCTTAGCTGCACGTTGCAATTTTCTGAGATATTTTAAAAATTAGTGATTCCAGGACCCCTGACCCTAGGGATTTTGATCTCATTGGTCTTGAGTGTTCCTTGGGCTTCCCAGCTGTTTGAACTGGACAGCCAGGGTCACTTCTTACCCAGGCCATCTCGAATCTAGTGGAATACAGTAAAAGTGTTAGCTACATTTTTGGCTTGCTTGCGGAATAAGAAAAATATCACAAACAAACTGCTTTTTCTTGATGCCTGTGATTTGTACTTTTCAGCCTTAGGTACTTTTTTTTTTTTTTTTTTTTTTAAAAAAAAAAAAAAAAAAAAGGATAAACTGTAGAATAAAATGTTTAGATCCTGAATAACTACAAAATTATTGAAAAGAGTCCTAACAAGGATAGCTCCCTGATGTGTCACCATACCAGGGCATCACTGGGCGCATCACGTGACCTGATCATAAGGGAAGAACCAAGCATGCTTAGGACACTGAGTAGAATTTGGCAGCAGCATAGAAAATGGAGGAGTATCGGCTCATCTCATTGACAAATGATATCTGTCCACATGAATGTCCAGAAGTCGGTTTTAAAGAGTCTGGACACTTAATCCGTTTTTATACAGACTTTTTTTGTTTTGTTTTCCTAATCATTTGATTCAGTGCCTGATTGAATCAAGCTGGATTGTTGGATCGTTTGAGAGTTGTTCATTGAAGTAGTCTATTTACGTCTTGCTTTAAATTTATATATTTAACAGAATCACAGAATTTCTAAACTGGAAGGGAGCTCAGAGGTACATCTGGGCAAACCTTCATTTCTTGTTCTGAAAAAGTTAAGTGACTCTGCATAAGTAATACAGCTATTGCATGACAAAGCTGAAACTGTAACCTCGTCTCTAGGCTTCACTTTTTTAGTCTTTGTGATATCTTGGTGCAATAGGAGTTTTTTGATTCAGTATTTTAATTTTGGAGAGTCTTATATGAATTAATTCAAATCAGATGTGGAGACTAGTGATCCAAGTAGACTTAGGCAATTACAGGCCATAATAGGTGGGAAGAACTACTTCTTTTTATATTGTGAGGGTTTTGCAGTTATAACACATTTTTGCATAATCTGTTCAGACATAGGAAAAATGTCAATTTGCCATATGAGTGTTTAGTGAAGTGTGAGTTAAACAGAACCAAGTGTGGAATCCCGTGGTTTATCTGTGAAGGTGGTTTGTTCAAATGAATTTTCTTTTTCCCTCTAATTATACAGCAGTCTGATAATGAAATACGATTGAGCCCTAGGTATGAACTTACACAGCCTGTGACAGGAATCGTCAAATGTAAGCATCCCAGAGCAAAACACGCTTCAATCATTATTTTGTGTTGCTTTTTCCTACAGCAGTGATTTTTATCTAAGTATTTTAAGAGCAGTTGATCAATGGCAGTATACTCAGTTCTGTATTGATGAGATTTTTCACTTTAAGAGTTGCTCATAGAGTTTCTCCCTCATTGGCTTTGTACCAGGCAAGCAACTCAATTTCTGCTTCTTGGCCAGTATTTACAAAAGCAGCAATCCTGGTGTAATTAATGGTGCTTATAGTTTGTTTAAAGGCTGTTTATCATACATCCTGATGTGCTGCAAATAGTCACTACTTGCCTCAAGAGGAGCTTGTCCTATGCTAATAAAGATTCCATAACATTGACCAAAGAGTCCGTTTATACATTCTTTGAGCCTGGTGGAGCACGTTTGCTGAGGTGATGTGGTCTCCCCAGTGTCACTGTGAAGAGCCCAGTCAGGAAAAGCCAGCAGCATCTACCCTGCCACCCTCCAAGCCTTCTGACTTTGGGGAGACTCCAGTCCCCCAGGTCTTTACCCAGCCTGCAGATCTCATTCTAGCTTAAGAAGGGCATGCGTGTGCATGAAGTTGAACTAAGAGTGGAGGAAGGCCAGAGGTAGGGTTGGGTGTGATACTAGGTAGCAGATATTAGAGACTTCTGAATGCATTCAGATTTCCAAAGGGTTTCCTGAGACCTCTCAACCAACCTTTCTAGGACAATAGCTAGTGTAGGGGGTCACCTGACTCAACAGGGGACCCAGGCCTTCAGATACCAGCCACTCACTAGCTGCTCTGTGACATGCTGTCTTAAGACCGTGAGTGGAAGACAAGCCCTATATAAACACAAATCTTAAAGCCACTCTTGGCTACTCCGGGGCCTCCTTGTGCTAATATCTTTTGTTGGATATTATTTCAAAATATGTAAATTTTAGACCCTTTTGTGGTTGCCTTTGCTGCCGCTTGTTAAGGGCAAAATAAAAATGCAAGAAATTCCTTTAGCATGAAGAAATGCATTTAATGAGCTCCAGAACTCAAAATAAATGGCTTCAGCTCTTTTAACAGTCATCTGTATGCCATTGACAATATTTTATTAGATAGGCGTTTAATTAGAGGAAGTCTGTGGGCCAGATTCTTCCCTGCATGTGTGATTCATATTTGGGAATTTCTGATTTATCTCCCCCAATTGTGCCGTGTGGCCTGCACTTAAAATGTAAGTAATTCTGATTTTATTCTCAAGAACTTACTTGAAGATTCAAGCCAAGCAATGCTGAAAAAAGCGAGGCCTGAGAAACTAAAACACAGCACGAGCCTCTCAAAATTTCCACCAAATATACAAAATCCAGTCGGCTCTGAATGTGCATCAGAAACTCAACTTTGGTTATTAGCCCTGGAATTTGGTTCCAAAAACAAAAAATTTGGTTTTGTTTTCAAGCAATTTCTAAAGGAAGAAACAATGTAAATATTAATCTGTCATTTTAAATGTTGTTGAAACCGCCGTGAGTGTGCACACAGCTCTCTGTTTCATACCTGTTATCACTATTCACATGCTTTCACTCCACTGTTTCTACTTAAAGCATTATTCCATATTTCAGCACAGAATGACTTTGGTGAAACTGTAGCTGTTAGTGAGTAATTGGGTTACAGGCAGACCCAGCCTTAAATGAACAAATCTGGGTTCCCTTAACTGTCAGGTTTATGTGGTTTTATTTGCTTCTATCTGGATCCCTTCTCTTTGCCTGGGACCTTATTCTGATTAGCTAGAATTTTAAGAGCTCTTAGAGTTAACATTCTCCAGAAAGACTTTTTTTCTCTGGACTTTCTCTTTTATGGTCTATAAACATTTCTCCTCTGATGGTCATGGGCTTAGTTCTAAGACTGGCCTTCCTCTAGTTTGATGGTATGAGTCTGTTCTGTTGCTACTAAATTTTACAAATTGAACTGCAGAAGAGTCTTTCTAGGTAATCCCTGTAACAGAGCAAGTTTCTTTGAACCCTAGTCATGTATGCCTACTGTTCCATTATTGGAACGCTAAGCATGTGGGAGTTATTTATATCTTACTGCTCAAAGTCATCTTCAAGGTGTGATTACAAAAATTCAAAAAATTACAACCTCAGTCATAAATTTAAAGAGGTGGCCATTTAAAAATAATCCGTTGCTACCATTTCCGCTTAAAATAGTAGCTCTCTGGTGAGTTTTATATTGGCTATTGGCTCTCTGTTAGCCAAGCCCGTAAGAGCATATGGAGAGAAAGGTACCATTGAATGAACTTCTGTGAGCAGCATAAAGACATTTACTCTAACAACATTAAAGAATTTACTGGTACTAGTTTTTTTTCCTTGTTTTATTCCATCTGTTTCTGTTTAATCGAGTGAAACTTAGTAAAAATGGTGTCTGTAGTGAGCACACGTGCACACCTCTCCCAGCTGTTGGGATTTAAAATGAAGCTGTGACTTTTAGGCCAAAATTAACGTGACACTTAATATAGCAGTTTTCTTTCTATTAAAAAATAATGACAAAAAGCACACACACACACACACACACACACACACACACACGCACACGCACACAATCTCTATGATGATTTGGCCTGGAGTTGTAGACATCAAACATCAAAAGTGGCCTGGTGCTAGCTGTTTGGATATATCCTTGAAAAGGGCAACTTTGTCATTTCCTACAGTAACCTAGAGAGAGATTTCCAAGCATTTCACCATGAACAGAAATGGTAAATGCTGATTTATTGTGCCATATGTGTGTTTGAGAGGAGGGGAGATAGCGTCTTGTTTTGAAAAAAGTTCTCGCTTCATAAAATAAATAGCACACCACTTCAAAAAAAAAAAAAAAAAAAAAGACAAAACCTCAAGCAGGAGGAACTTTTTTTTTTTAACCCCTAGTGAAAGCAATTAAACACCTTGGTAGACACTAGGGAAGAATTAGAAAATCTTCTTTTCCTGAAAGCTTTAAACATTGAATAGACTGTGATTTGTTCAGGATCTTTTTGGTGTGGATTGGCCACTCGACACGGACATCACAGCATGGTAGCCTCGAAACCAAGCCTTCCAGCATCTTCCCGGCACCCGGTGTTGGAGTGTTACTTGGAGTGGAGGCAGTGCATTTGCATCTTCATGTGGTCTCCAGATCAGGTTACTCTGATTTGTCTTGGAGTGGCTTTCTGTTTGAAAGTAGGGAGGATTAAAAATCAACTGTTGCCGCGGGATATCTGATCTCCATGAGTAGTTGCAGCCAGTCTAAAAGGTTAACTCTACAGGGCCGGCACCACCAATGCGGTCATGGAAAATCGTGCTGTGAGATACTTGAGTGTGCTGCTGGGGCCAGGTGCAGCAACTGCAGAATGTTGAGGAGTGAGGAGTAGTTAGAAATCACTGCAACATGGAAAAGCACACAGACCAAGGACGCTAAAGAGCGAGCGAGGACCACCGGGCAGGTGTGTGTGTGTGTGGAGTAAAAAGCATCAGACAGTGATTGACTCCACTTTTGAGTGAGATGTGGAGGCGGTAGTGGTGTGGGGATTGTGAGGGAGTGAGTCCGCTTTATTATGAATCAGGATTGATAGCTGGCCTTAAAGTGGGAAATGATGGAAGGGTCACTTAGGAGCCTGCAGTGGCATGGTGACCAGTCTGTTATTACTCACAGATGTCCTTTTCTGACTCTTGAAACCAAGCTAACAACACCTTTTTTTTTCTGGGCCTCAAAGTTTCTTTGTAGGAAGTAAAGCATTTGTCACTTTCCCTGCAGTGATTTATAGAAAGACCGAAGATAGGTCTTCCTTAGTTAAGGACGCACACTGGCTGCTCGCTCCAGAAGCACCAAGAATGGCTGATGGATAAATCCCTTACCCTTACTCACGTTTCTGCCTCCTAAGGTTGCTGTGAAAACCTAACTAACCAAACCTCACCAGCTTGGCCTATATTATTAATCAAATTCCCCTCTGTTCTCTCTGTGTGTATATTTAATACTGTAGATAATATGTTTTGTTTAAAATTTCTAATACACCAAATTAATTTGAAATAGAAAAGGCTGGGGACTTCATTCTCATTTTTGTCATTTGTTTAATCAGTTTGGGAAAACATTTTCCGTTGTTCCATTGTATGCAGTGTCTTGTCAGCATGTACCTATCTAGGAGAAAAGGCTTTGTTTTCAGCGTTCCGTCTTTACCCTCAAAGCATGGTGTAGCTTCTGTTCCTGCACTGTTGGAGCACTGTCTGATGTCCTTTTTTTTTTTTTTTTTAACACTGCTGAATACCAATTTGTACTTGGAATACCTCTTTCCTCTAGAATACAGTGATCCTATTCCCCAAACTGCAAGCTTTCATGTGGAAGCGTCCTAAGTGATCATCCTGGGTGGTGCCGTATTTCACTAAAATGGGAAAACAAGAGGTGAACTTTGCTCTTCTAACAAGGCCTGCACTTTATACTTTGGGCAGTGCATGGGAGAAGGGGGGCCCTTGGAGGTGAGCAGGATCACTGTAGCTAGAGGAGAGGTCTCACTGAAACAGAGCGCATCTGTGACTGTAGCTTGCATGGAGAGCCTAGACAGCTGACCATGGATTTGCCTTTGTGTTTTGAATGGAAACATCTATTTAAATGGGGATAGAAACCTTTACCTGTGTCATATCTATAAGAGAATTTAGCTTATAGATATGTAGATACGTGTGTGTGTTGCTGGGTGGGGAAGTAGGTGGGAATGTAGAGAAGGCCTCACCTGACTTGGTCCCAGTTAGCTTCTGATGGGCAATGAGCTGTTTTTCATTTTAATGGGCACCCAACATGTAAGTTCTCACAGATGCTGTCTGGTTTCTTCTTCTCTCGATGGCGGAAGAATGCAGTACGTCAATAAAGCATGGACTCATACCATTGGGAAGAATGCTGGCTTCTCCAGTAACAATGAGCTTGGTGGTTCTTTGAGCATGGAAGGCCAAGCTCATGTCACAGTGTATGCACGGTATTAATATCTCTTGTTGATCTAAACTGAAGGGGCTTTTACTTGTCCTAACAGGTATCATGCTGTTAAAACTGTCCATTGTAACTGTTGTTTCCCACTGATGGCTGAAGCTTTGTCCTGAGTACAAGATGGTATTTTTCATTGGTACGAAGCACCATGTTCCCAACCCAAACACTGCCTCCACCACCACCACCACCACCACTACTACTACCATTACCACCACCATCACCACCACTGTGTTCAAACAAAGCAGCATTCTCCTATGTCTTTTCCTCCTAAGTAAGAACAGGGTAGCACATTCATTTTTCCATTAGTGCATTTCAATTCTTTTTCTGCAAGTTGCATTGCTATTGCTTTTCTGAATTGCTTGATGATGAACTGTGAAGCTGATGCTTAGCTGCTTGTGAAACTTTCCTTAAAGGAACTAGGTCTAAGAAGCACACATACATTACCCTCAACAACCTCAGGTATCAAGAAGAGGAACACACTGCTAACATGGGTAATCCTATAACCTGGCTTTTCTTGTGGAACTTTGTAATTTCTATAAAATACCGCCAGCTTTGCGTATTCCACTGAGCGGGGCCCCAACTTAGATATCAGACGCTAGTGAGTCCTGCCTGTTCAGGAAGCTACCTATTATTCAGCATAATACTGCCCTTTTCTTGATAACTGGCTTTCAAATGGGATAATCGCTAGAGAGGCTTCATTGTATCCTCTTAGAGCATATGGATTTAAATAGAGCCTTTCAAAAGAATAGATGAAAACCTACATCTCTAATATATTTCCTGCTTGGGCCTTTTGAGCATATTCTGGGCACATAGAGATAAAATCTCCTATATTTTAGAACAGAATAAAAGAAGACAAATTATGGTAGATAAGTGGCACCCAGAAGATTGCAAAATAAATAATTTTATTTGGGGGAATATTGAAGAAAAAGCATAGAAACTTTTTTATAATTGCACTTTAAAATTTTGGAAAAAAAATTGAGAATGTAATCAATAGTCTCATTTTTGTCAGTATTCTCTCAAATATTAGCTATTTAATAAACATATCTTGGATTACTGTTTTTTAATTGTCAGTTTTTCTAGTTTCCCCCTTTACAGGAAAAAATAATACCTATGTAGTTAAAAACTGGAGACCAATTTGAAAAACAGGACAGGTACAGTTAAGTACTAGAAATGCCATTTTTATCACTTGAAAAATAGATTAGAAATGTTTTTCTCTTCCCAGAATTGTGTGAGTTTGTGTTGAAGCCTTGAATATGGGTACATGGTTAACAGGCAGCTTGTGCCCAATCCCAAAGCGGGAAGAAAGGCCTGGCTTTGGCTCATTGATGATAAAAGTCTCCTCCCACTGCCTTTCAGCAGCTCTGCCGAAGAGCTGATCAAGATGCTACAAACCCAGCTTCCCCAGAACGGCCAAGAGGGAAGAATGATGAGCGTGTTTTAAATTACAGAGAGAGAGCAGTGCAGGCAGTTTCTGGGCTGGGTGATAAATTGAAATCCATAAATATAGCAGTGCTAATTTGAAGTTCCATAATTGTTTGTGCCATGAGAACGTGTACGTTTGAAAGGATTTTATAAAGCAATTACTAGAAATGCCTCCCTTGAGAGCTGTATGACTGGAGGCGTTTTCAGTCCAAGGGGGGCAGCATAAACTCAAACCTCTTCTAGATGAATGGCAGGGTGGCGGGAGGGGTCTTGAAATCGCGGGGAAGAGGTGAAGGATTTGAGAGCTACCAACCTGACATCTAACTGAATGCCTAAGAAATTGCAGGGCAATTTCAGGAAATAGGAAAAATAATTTTGGAAACATTCGAAGCCTCCAGGCTTTCAGTGTGTGACTGATCTTTTTTCTAATCTCTTTAAACTTCTTTCCACCTATTGCCTTAATAGCAGGTGCTTCCTCTTAGGGTCCCCCCAAATTATTTACCTTGAGCTCCCTAATGAAAGAAATTACTTTGCATTAATTTGTCATAAAGGGAGAAGTGTTAGAAATACCAAGGCATTGATAATTTCATGGAGTAGCAATGAATGTCAGTCACAGTTTCCTCTCCCCGTTGCCCGGGGCTGTGCCTTCAAAGCAGGTGACAGACTGCAAGGTGTAAACAAGCTTTATAATGCCATATAAATCAAACCGGGCTCATTTTACCTAACAACAGAAACATGTTTGTTTGCTTTTTTGTAAAATGGACTACTTCAGTGAAAATTGATTCCACATAGTTCTAATAACTCTGTGACCTTGGACACTGGCTTTTTATAGACACAGCTCTTCACACCTGCTGGTGTGGACACCAGTTTGTACAGACTGTTGTCACACACCCTGGCTCAAAGTCAAAAGAGAATTTTAATTACTCATCAAGCTGCCAAATTCTACTAATTGCCCCCTTGTCAGCATATTTCATTAATTGCCGAAAGGTAAATGAGTTAGTATTTTGTTTGGACCACGTCACCTATACGTTTTCAAAGCCTCGGATTGTTTATCTTGCAAGGAGAGAAGGGGCCTCTTCTCCACAGATGCAGCTCAAATTAGCAAAACTGAACTGTAGAGTTTCAGGCCTTTCCCTTCCTTAAAATGCTGATAGATTTCTAGACCAGACTGCTTGATATTTATTGGCTTATTGGTCTTGCTGTTTAAACACACCCATCGCCCTTTCTTTCTTAAGCCCTATAAGCGAAGCTGGAGTAGCGTCTTGGGAAAAAGCCAACTGACCACCCTAATTTTGTCATTCCAAGTCTGCAGAGTGCACATATTAAGTAGTTGTTTCTGACATCTTTAGGCTACATGAGTGAAATGCAGCAAGCCTTCCCCTAGCAGCCTGCGGGCTGATCCTGAGCTGTTCCCTACTTTAGGTACACAGGTGACCCTGAAGTTCCCACCCAGCCCTCTGTTTTCTGAGTCCTGTCTCCGCTGTAGCACAGTGGGGATTCTTCTGAACCGTGGCACGCCTTCTTGGCGGGGCAGGCTTTCTCGTGGAACCATAGTCTGTTACCTCATTTCTTCCAACTGCTCTGTCCCCTAAATGTAAGTGTTCCCAGGTGCAGTGCAGCAAGGGTGCTTGCTGTTGGCCTCTGGGAGTGGAGGTGGCTGTATCGGAGTGTGCGCACCCTACTTTTCCCTTGTCACGAGTGGTAGTTCATTTCCTCGCTGTTGCCGGGTGCTGTCCAGGGCCTGCTAGTTGCTATTTCCTTGCCTCCGCTCCCCTTCCCACTAGCCTTCTAACTACCTTTTATTCTCGGCTCCAACTCTTTCAATGATGAGGCGAATGCTTTTTCTGTTCCACGTCACTGCAAAGTCAAGGTCCAGCATGCTCTCACTTATAACTGCCTCACCCGATCTCACGCACAGTGTGAGAGCTGAAGGTAAGCCCCAAATGTTGCCAGATTATGGTGGACAACTAAAAAACAACTCTCCAACAGCAACTCACAAATGCATGAAATGTTTTAACCTCTAGACAGACTGCCAGAATTTCTCTTTTCTAATTCCTATTTGTAGTGATAACATTTTTCTTTTTGTGATTTTTTTTTTTTTAAAAAGAATAGTGTAGTACCTTGAAACAACTGCAGTTCTAACTCATTGTCACCATTTCTGTTTGACAAGTTCCACTTCCTTTGCAATTATTGTATTTAGTTGTGCACTAGTGTCAATAAAATTGACATTTGTGAAGCAATTTCTGGCCTTTTTCTCCGGGGTTTTCTGGGTCTGGTGGTGTTTCGGGTGATGGGGTCTTTGTCTAACACAGGCTTCATGTTAGTGAGGTATATTAAAAACATGAGGATTTAAAAGCAGAGGGATTTTAAAAATTCGAGCTTACTGAATCTGCCTTTTCCTCGCATTTTCTAATCTTGTTATCCAGGGATCATTGCACTAACCAGTAGTCCGTGGGCAGGATGTCTGCCTTTTGCCATTCTCCAGGTACAGTGGATCTTCCTCCACTGTGTCGGCGGTGCCGCTGACTGCTCAACCTGGCACCAAGGGTGGGGGCTGGTGGGGGTTTCTCCAGGGTTCATTTATGCTGGGATCCAATTCACCGCCCTTACTTCATCAGCCCCATTCTAGGTAGGCTGTTGTATCTTGTAATTCCAGAGTGCACATGCACGACTCCAGAGGGTGAGAAAGATGACAGGAAAATGGGGGTGCTCCCAGAAAACCGCCCTCCACCTTTTCCCTTAGAGATCTTCAGCATACCGAGTAGCAGCGAGCCTGAAACTGTAGACTGAGAAATTGAGAAAGCGCTGACTTTGTCTTCCCTTATCGTGGTAGTAGACAGGACTGCAGTTTATTTTAACTTTGCTTACCTCATATTAGCTTTAGCAAATCTGCTTTGCTAGTATAAATATAAGTGTTAGGCAAAAACACTTAGGTTAGAAGTATATTCTGAAACATCCCATGTAGCTTTGGTGGGTTGATATACAGATATTTGCAAAAGTATATTGGCAAAGAGCGTCCTATATATATCATCTCCCTTGGCTGACTCATAGCGGGTAATATATGCTTTTTTTTTTTTTTTTTTTTTTTTTGAGACAGAGTCTCGCTTTGTCACCCAGGCTGGAGTGCAGTGGCGCGATCTCAGTTCACCACAACCTTCACCTCCCTGGTTCAAGCAATTCCCCTGCCTCAGCCTCCCAAGTAGCTGGGATTGCAGGCACCCGCCACCATGCCCAGCTAATGTTTTTGTATTTTTGGTAGAGATGGGGTTTCACCATGTTGGCCAGACTGGTCTCAAACTCCTGACCTCAGGCAATCCGCCTGCCTCAGCCTCCCAAAGTGCTGGGATTACAGGAGCGAGCCACTGCGCCTGGCCACATTTTCATATTACTATGGTATCCTTTCTCAAGGACTCATGGTGCCCTGTCACTTTTATCTCATAAAGGGAAATTGTGATAATATAATGACGTCTGGTTTTGCATGTTGAAGTGATCACATATGCCTGTAATGTGATGCTAGTGTTTCTGTCCCAAACAGTGAGAGACATGGAATGACATCACCAGGTATAACAAGCTTGCTTCTGTTCTTTGTAGAATGGGGAGTTAGTTGCTTGACCTTTCTGTTAGCTGTGACCCATTGTTACGGGACGTAGTGTGTCCTAAGTACACCAGTTGCTTAGATGCCTGTTAGTATAGTTCTATTTTCTAATCATTTCCCCACGTCTCATTGTGACATAGACACTGTGTCTTTCTTGAGTAATTCTTAGAAATAAGCAGTAGTTGGGAGATGAAATTCCTATTTTGGGATACACTATGCTTTTAAGCTATTTTAATTGCTATCTAAGCAGAGTTCTCTATCTTATCATTAATTACATAATGGAGGCTCCATTGAATTATTCATACTTTAGTATCTTTATTAAGGCAGCTTTGACTTAGGAAAAAAAACTAGAAAATAAAGAATCGCTTTAGGTTTGCCATGGGGGGTAGTCAAAGTTCTTACGATTTGAAAAAGGTGAAAGTAGTGAATAGAAATCAGGTCCCAGAAAAAAAATTACTTTTTTTTTTTTTTTTCCTTTAAAACTTCTCATCCCCAAACAGGCTCCTTGACTGGCAGCCCTCACCTTTCCGAGCTGTCTGTGAACTCGCAGCGGGGAGTGGCCCCTGCCAATGTGACCTTGTCTCCCAACCTGAGCCCTGACACCAAGCAGGCCTCTCCCTTGATCAGCCCGCTGCTGAATGACCAGGCCTGCCCCCGGACGGACGATGAGGATGAGGGCCGGAGGAAGGTACAGGGCTGAGGGCTCAAGCGCACGTGTGGCTGTGTGTGCACGTGTGTTTGTGTGAATTTTAAAAACTGTACTAAAATATACCTAAGAGCAAAGGTACCATGTGAGCCATTTTCAAGTGTACAGCTTGGTGGCATTAGGTACATTCATGTTGTTGTGCCACTGTCCCTACCATGCATCTCCGGAACTTATTTTCCCAAACAGAGACTACATCCATTCGTCACTAACTCCTCCTTCCCTCTCCTGCCAGCCCCTGGCCCCCTCGTTCTACTTTCTGTCTCTATGAATTTGCCTACTCTAGGTACCTCACATAAGCAGAATCATCCAGTATTTGCCGTTTTGTGACCGGCTTATTTCACTTAGCATTCTGTCTTCATGGATCATCCATATGTAGCATGCCTGTACAGGATTGCCTGCCATTTCAGGGGTCAGTGATGTCCCGCTGTGTGTATAAACCACACTTTGTTATCTATTCCTCTGTTAATGGACAGTCATGCAGTTCCTACCCTTTGGCTGCTGTGAACATGAGTGTCCAGGTATTTGTTTGAGTCTCTGCTTTGAAGTCTGTTGTGTGTACACCCAGCAGTGGAGTCAGGTGGACTCCTGTGAGAAGTGGGCAAAATGGTGGACAACAGGCGACCTCCTTGCGCTTATTGTTTGTAGAGAAAGCAAGGCTGGATGGCCGGCCTGCTCCACGGTGGGGCTGGCTGCCCACCTGACTGACAGCCGCCAAGGGAGTTCAGGCCGATGATGCTGCCACCAGCTGATCTCACCCCTGTCCCTTTAGACCCAGCTACCATGAGTTCCCACAATGCAACTTCTATGTCATGAACACCAACTCCACTAACGGACATAGGACGAGACAGTTCCTTTTTTTATGTATTTCCTTTGCCTAATTTGAGTCCTTATGCTGATGGTAATTTTTACCTGGAAGGAAACCTTCCTAGACTATATTCTCATCATGGAAATCCATTATCTTAGCCTAGCTCCTTGCATGAAAAGGAGAGTAATTCGTATTTATTCTCTTAACACAAAAAGGAGAATACATTCTTATTTATTCTCCTAACCCAAAAAGGAGAATAAGAATTTTATTTCTTATTGACGCCAGCTAACAAAAGATCACAAGTTAGTAACATATCACTTTAATGAGGACATTCTCCGAGACGTATACTCAGAAATGATTATTGCACTTTGTTTCTTTTGCTGGGTTTTGCAGAGATTCCCAACTGATAAAGCGTACTTCATCGCTAAGGAAGTGTCTACCACCGAGCGAACATATCTGAAGGATCTCGAAGTTATCACTTCGGTACGTGCAGTATTTCCCCAAAAGCATTCGATTACATGATTTATCTCAGCTAATACTCAGCTGTACAGGGGAGGCTGGAGCTAATTAAATGTTGGATTCCCTGACTTCAGTTGAAAGGATTGTGGTCGTAGGGTATAGAAATTAAATGCTAATAGTATATTGGGAATATATGCTATAACATTTTTCATAATGATGATTTTCAAGTACAAAAGAAGGAAGTTCCTAAGGCAGAGAAAATTAAACAATTTACCATCTGTGTGCACCAGTCCAGAACATGTCATGTTTTGCCCACTGCCAAGTATAACTGCTGATTTTTGTTCACGGGAGACCTCGGAGGTGAACAGGAGATTCATTTTATCTTTGATAATAAATTGAGCCTTGTCAGCAAAATCTGCCAGAAGACTGCCTTTTATTATTTTAGTCAGTCCTGCTCAGCCTTGAAAACAAATCCAGGGCATTGCAGATGTCTTCCTGATCCCTGGATTCTGGGAAAGCACTAGCCAATTGGGAGGGAAGTTGGGATCACTGAGTTTCTGTTCCTCTGGGCTGTGGATTGTGTTAGGCCCTTGACAGGTGCTCACTAAGCATTGTGAACCAAGCTCACCTCAACGACAGGAGTGACTTTGTATGAAGGCCATGGCTTTATTCCCAGGTTTGGTCACCTTCATGCCCAGCGTTTTAACAAAGGAACAGAGATGGAAGTTCTTAAAGGAATGAAGCACAGAATACTCAGTGGTCATAAATTAGTGGTTATCCAGTGGATCAGCCAGAATGGAGGTTTTGATTCGAGTAGTTCCCCATTTAAGAGATTTCTCCTGGCTTAAACAGTCAATGGGTAGCAAACTGCAGAAAGCAGTAATAGTCAGATGGATGCTTCTTACCCCGTCTAAGGAAAGAAAGGGGAAGCAGTAAGGCCTGGGCAGCCCCGTGTTCCTGAAATGCCAAGAACCTCGCAGGAAAGCCCTGGCTCCTCCCAGTGCATTTGGCTGCAGGTGACTCTGGAGAAAACTGCAGACACTCGTCATTGATCATTCCACGTGTAAGTGCATCGTCTTCTTACTTCCAGTGGTTTCAGAGCACAGTGAGCAAAGAGGACGCCATGCCGGAAGCACTGAAAAGTCTCATATTCCCGAATTTTGAACCTTTGCACAAATTTCATACCAATTTTCTCAAGGAAATTGAGCAACGACTTGCCCTGTGGTGAGTACATTTCTACTTCCCAGCTACATTCCTCCCTCCCTCTTGCTCGTGTTATTTTTACGTCGTCCCTGGTAAGCAGCAGGCAGGAACAAAGATGAAAGGCAGGAAACTGGCTTACAACAAGCCAGCCTTCAAATGGTTTTCAGTTAAATCCTACATGCGTTCAGATCTCATTTGCAGTTTCTTTCCTTTGGTTTGCAGTTCTTCAAGATGGATTGTTTTCCCTCTCTTACAATGATTATATGATTATCACAAAATAAAGACAGTAATTACTTCTGGAGGGGCATTAGGGATTATAAAGAGTGGGGGCTTAGGAAGGCTTTGAGGGGTGCTGGTAATATTTTACTGGTGCTTGCTTTAGTCTTTTATGAAGTACATATATGCCTTGTGCAGTTTTCTGTATTCTATCCAGTGTTTAAAACATGCTTTGTAAAACAGATCTATGTGGTATGTGCATGCACACACACACACACACACACACTTTTACCTTACCTTGAATTATCATAAGGATCTATTTTAATATATGAAATGCCATTTGAACAAAGACATCCAATGAATAATTAAAATAATAGAAATGACCTAAGTGTCCATCAATAGCAGATTTGTTAAAAATTATCTTAAGCCTACCCATTAAATACCAAATGAAACATTAATGTGAGAGAAGAGGGAGGTACGAAAAACCAGGAAAAGCTTTATGGACTGTCACATGCAGAATCCGCTACACCTTTACCTAAAATAGAAGGTTTTGTAGACAATTCCTATGGCAGTTTTTTAAAGACAATTATATGGAGAGAGACACATGGGGAGTTGATTGTCTACTAAACATGCATTTGAAAAGTGCCAGGAGAAAACAGCAAAAGGTTTTTGGCAGAAATAGAACCCATTATGGGCTGTATCCTCACTACCAGTGAGAATGGTTTGGAGTGGCCTCAGGGGCCCTCATTGGCTGTAAGGCCTGAAGGAGCCCTATGTGCGGTTGTCCTGCCTCAGGTGATCCCAGACTGTGGCATTCAAGCGTCGATTTAACAGCTAAGCGGAGCTGCTTTCTGTGTTGTGAAGCCAGTGTGCTGGGGCAGCGGGAGCTCTCTGATCCCCCTAAGTGATGTCCGGCTTTGTACATTTTTTATACCTGGAGGATAATTCATGTGCAGTCCTCCTTCCCTTGAGAGAAGGAGGTGACAGGCATTACTGAGGGGCCCCAGTGGGGAGAGCACAGCCGGAATTGGAGAAATAATAGGTACACAGTCAGCCTCACTGGAAATGGGAAAAATTGAAAATGCCACGTTAGCAAGAGTCTTGGTATTATGAATATAAGAGAAATGTCACTTCTCAAAATTAAAAATAAAAATTTCACTAGGCACAGTGGCTCATGCCAGCACTTTGGAAGGCCGAAGCAGGAGGATCACTTGAGGCCAGGAGTTTGAGAGCAGCCTGGGCAACATAGCAAGACCCCGTCTCAGCAAAAAAAATATTTAATTAGCCAGGCATAGTGATGCAAACATGTGGTCCCAGCTACTGGAGAGGCTGAGGCAGGAGAATCACTTCAGCCCAGAAGTTCAAGGCTGCAATGAGCTATGATTGCGCCACTGCACTCCAGCTTGGGTGACAGGGCAAGACCCTGTCTCTAAAATAAAAATAAACATTCTACCAAATGTAACTTTACCTTCCCAAGCTTGACCTAGAACCTTTCACGTGTGTTCTGCCTGTGTCTCATCATTCATACAAAGTTGAATGATGTTCTCATAATGGGGTCAAAGACCTTACAACTCTGGGGAACCCATTTGACAGTTTATTCTCTGGCCAGCGAGACATGTGTTAATACCATCTTAGGCAAATCTTCCTGGAGGCTCGGGGCGTCTTGAGCTGGCGTCACTATAGCAGTCTCAGTGCATGTGGCAGTTGATTTAAATAAGGTTGGAGAGGCCACACATAGGAAATGTCATCAGTTTGCCGTACCCTGAAAGCCCTTCATGGTGGCTTTGGCTGGCTCCCCCATTGGAGGGCGCCACCAGAGAGAAATGCAGAGAGCTGTCTGATACGACTCATTTTAGGAATAAATGCCATATACATGGATCTTCTGTGACCATAAATCTTTACCTTGTCCGTGAAAGAGTATTGAGTTGCTTAAAATGCAGTTGATATAATTTGATTCCCAGAGGGTTTTCAGTAGAGTATCTTTCTAAGATCCATAATGTAACCCATGTTTTACAGAAAGACACCAGAAGCATGTAAAGTTCTCAAAGCTAGAGAGAAAGCAGATAGTCAGCAAGCAGCTCCGTCAATGGGACCTGCAGTAGCCTTTCAACAATAGACCCAAACCAAATACATGACACTGGTCAGGGATCATTGGAAAGTGCTGCAGTGAAGTTCAGTTAATCAATTACTCAAGAACATGATGAGGAGGACCTGGTGTGGCAGGAATTCCAAGGGAAAAAGGCTGAGTGTGAATGAGTTTAGTATAAGCCATAGACCAACACAGAGAGAAACCAGTGTCTCTCTAGATCTGCACCTCTCAACGTCGGCTCCTCGTTGAAGTCACCTGGAGCAGCCTGATATAACCCAGCCCCGTTATATCAGAGTCTCTGAGGAGTAGAATCAATGCATTGGTAGTTTCTAAACTTCCCAGGTGGTTCCAAAGTGTAGCCAAGGTCAAGAACATTTGCCCTAAAATGCCTCATTAAAAAGAGCCGAGAGCCTAGAAAAGGATGGCTCCTTCAAAATTCAAGGTTCGGCACTCTTGCAGAACACCACACCACGCTCGGCTTTCACGTGTGAAATGGGTGAGAATGCGTTCCATTAAAACCAAATGACTGGATGAGAAGAGACTTCCGAAAGCATGTTGGCTCCCATCAGGCACCTGCAGTCTGGTCCTGTGGGAAAGGGCATACGCATCTTCTTAGTGGAGCCAGAGGACAAGATTGAAAGAATGGAGTGAATTTGCAAAGAAGCGCAATGCCTGAACACAGAAAAGGATTTCCAAAGCCCAAATGCGGCGTGGCAGTGAGAGTCTGCCTTGTGAGGTCAGGAGCTCCTTCACCTCAGGGGTGCCCCAGCAGAGACTGTCCATGTCCAGACAGGATTTATCTGTGGAGCAAAACCCCAAACCTGGCGGTGCCTCAGGGTCACTGGGCTTGGGAACTGGAGGGGGCTTTGAAAAAGGCAGATTGCCAGGCCCTATCCAGCTCTCTTGAATCAGAGCTTTATTAAGAGTGAGACTCAGGAATCTGTGTGTTTTAAGTACTTCTCGGGGTGATCGTGATGAATACCTTTTCTGCAACAGCCGACCCTGCAGTGCCTCTGACAGTCCTAACAGTCTATGATTCCTTGGTTTGCATGTCATAGACTGGTTATAAGCAATGCATGAAGGAATAAATGAATGAATGAATGAGTAGGTGTGTGTGGCAGGCTTTGCCCATGGGGGACTTGCACTCTCAAAGGAGGAGGTAGGCACATAGGGCACAGAGGGCCAGGTCCTCTCACAGGTGTGGGTGTCACATCCGGGGTGGGCATGGAGCATCAGTGCCAGCTCTGTCCCTGAGGACACACATGGGCCATCATTGCCTATGCAGAACAGGCAACCCTTGGGCTAAATCTGTTCAGTGAGAAGAATGGATCACAGGGAAGTTTATTAAGAAAGGATTCACCCTGGCTACTGACTGACAAACTGCGCGTGTGTGTTCAGTGCATGTACGTGTACCCATGCCTTTCCTCACATTGCTGTGACACAGGAAGCACAGGTTGGCTCCTGTTGATGGGGATGGGTAAGATCCGAATTCGAGGTCACACCCCCGCCGTGGGGCTGTGTTCAGCTGTAGGTATGGGCCTTGCTGAACCGCATTTGCTCCTGGGTGAAATGTGGATGGCATCTCCCATGCAGGGTGTTACGCAAATGGCACAGTGTCTGGAAGGGGCTTAGTATACTGCACTGCCCAGAGAAAGCGGGGAAGCTGATCATTTTTTAAAATAAACTTTTTATTTGGAAATAATTCCAGAGAAGAGTTGCCAAGACAATAGTGTTTCTGTATGGTCTGCACCCATCCTCTTCCCGTTAACATCTTATGTCACCATAGGAGAGTCGGCAAAACTAAGAAAACAACGTTGGTACGTTACATTAACTAAAGCCCAGATTTTATTCCATGGTAATATTTTCAATGATTATCATTAATGGAAAGAGATCTAAAGTATAATATGTATCAAAAGTTCCCCAGAATTCGGTACATAAGTGACCTAGTGAGTGTGACTTTCCCTTCGCAGTCCTGCGTGAGACTGCAATATACTTCCATCAACAGTGGGGAAATTACAGGGCAGAGAAAGTCTCAGGAAGTTTTCCGGAATGATTAGGCTGAAGCTCAGTTCAGCAAACACACCTGCCCCTATCCAAATGTCACCTTCTCCTGAGTAAACACACCTGAGAAGGAGATGGATGCCCAAGGCCTGCTTCTTGCTGGCAAAGCCACATTACCTGCTTTCTTCAAAAACAAAGAAACTGGTTTGGTGAGTTCTAATAACTTTAGGAGTTCTTTTCCTTGTGAAAGCAAGAAGAGTTTACTCAGCTGTTCAAATGCGTTCAGAGAAAGCCACTTAACAACCTTTGGCATGCAGTCAGGACTCCCAAATGCCAGCCCTGAGGTGACTGGCAGAGGCTGGGTTCCCCGAGACGGGTGGAAGGCCTGCTTTGCTACAGAGTGCCTTGGTAGATTCTGCAGGATACAAAACTCCACTTACGAGCCAGCTGGGAGACAGCAAGCAGTCAGTCGTACAAAGAGGCCCTCGGAATTGGCTGTGGGGTGCACGCGGTTTTCATGGAGGATCAGCTGCATGTTTTAGGAGAAACTTTGGCCAGAGTCACGTGGAAAGCATGCAGGAGACTGGCTGGGAGGACCAGACTGACTGAATGTCGAGATATCACTGGCATCCAGGGCTCTGCAGGACAGCGAGGAAGGAGAGGGGAGGCCACCTAGAGTTTTGAACACAGTCAGCTCAGAGGATGGTCATGAAAATGGGAGGGAAATCAAAGAAGCCAGGAAGAAAGAAGCATACAAGTACGATAACGGAAGATGAGCTTGCTTTGGGAATGATAATTTTGAGGGCCCTATGATAAAGTGATCCAGACAGTTGGAAATGTGGGTCCCAGGCTTGGGAAAGAAATGAGGCAGAAAGGTGTAGGTTTGGAAGTTATCCACAAGAAGAATCAGATCTTAGGAAGAGAACATTGAGAGGAAAAGAGAGCCGAGGGCAGAATCTTCTCGACTGTACCTTTATGGCAGCTTGCTTTCCATAAATGTAGATCATGGCAGCATAAAAACCAGCAAAGGAAACAGAAGAGGCCACCAGAAGTTTGGGGAAAAAAATTAAAAAAAACACATAGGGGTGGAGGGTCCAGAAGATAGCAGGTCTTAGAGAATGGCAGCCAGGAGGGCAAGGATGGTTTGAGGAAGGTAGTTCCTTGTGTACAGGAGCAGACCCCAGGCAGGAGGAAGTCCTGCAGAGGTAAGAGATGTGAGAAGGGTGTCCTCAGGGATTGGAGATCCCTCCAGGGCAGAGAGGGGACTCTTTCAGGGATGGGACACTCTCACAAGCTGCTGTCAGGAGGTTCACAGATGGAGCAGCATTGTGTTGCTGTGACACCGGGTGGCTGAAATGGAGATGACTAAGGTCAGAAAATTGTTTCACTGCCCAGAAAAATGGAGCATCTTTATAGAAGCACCAGTGAGCCATCATAGAACAAAAATGAATTAAATACTTTTCTCATCATTCTACCAGCTCTCTGAAGCTTCAAGTGTTTGTGCTAGGTATCATTAAAAGAAAAATCATAAGCATTCCTCAAAAAACTAAGCACAGAATTACAATAGGATCCAGCAGTTCCACTCCTCAGCATGTGCGCCAAAGAACTGACTCCAGCAGATGCTTGTACATCAGTGTTCATAGCAGCTTAATCCACGGTAGCCAAAAGGAAGAGGTAACCCAAATGTCCACTGACATGAGTGGCTAAACAAAATGTATGATGGAATATCCTTTTATTTATTTATATTTTTATTAGTTTTTTAGAGACAAAGTCTCCCTCTGTTGCCCAGGCCGGAATGCAGTGGTATGATCATAGATCACTTCAGCCTTGAACTTCTGGCTTCAGGCAATCCTCCTACCTCAGCTTTCCAAAGTGCTAGGATTATAGGCATGAGCCATCACACTTGGCCTTGTTTCCTTTTTAAGCATGCGTAAAATTACGTGTTTATTTGTTTGTTTTTTGTTTTTTGTTTTTTTTTGAGATGGAGTTTCCCTCTGTCACCCAGGATGGAGTGCAGCAGCGTGATCTTGGCTCACTGCAACCTCCGTCTCCCAGGTTCAAGCAATTCTGCCTCAGCCTCCCGAGTGGCTGGGATTACAGGCGTGCATCACCACGCCCGGCTAATTTTTGTATTTTTAGTAGAGAAGGGGTTTCGCTTCGCCTTGTTGGCCAGGCTGGTCTTAAACTCCTGACCTCAAGTGATCCGCCCGCCTGGGCCTCCCAAAGTGTTGGGATTACAGGCGTTGAGCCTCCACGCCCAGCTAGATTCCATGTTCTTGAGCATAGCTTGGAGCTAGTTTTTCTTGGATTTTCTGCCTTAGTCGTGACTATATAGCTCACAGTGCTTTGAGAGCAAGCTGTTTCCCTGAGACAAATGAAACCATTTTTCCAATTGCCAGAATTGCAGGTGGGTTTCTACTAGAAGACACTTGAGAGAAAGCACTCTCCAGGTCACTAGACGAGTCTGACACGGCTCTTCTCTTCTACTGTATTTTAATATGGGCCCTGTTGACAACCGGAATGATCCCAGGGCTCACCTGGATGCTGTCAAACCTGCCCGTGACTGGGTTGTCACTTTTGATCCTCTTATTCAACTCGACCTGGTAGTAAATCTCAGGAAGGCAAGAAAGAAGCCATAGCTTTGAGCAACCTAAAAGAGTATAATTGACAGACTTGAGGGTGGCTGAGAATGGGAGGGCTTCTGTCTTCTGTGTTTCCTGCAGCTGCCGAAGGCACAGCGTTCCTGGCCCGCTGAAGATGCCTCTCGCACAAATGTTTTGACAAGTGGGCATGTGAATTAATACTAAGATTAATGGGACTTTAATGAAAAATCCACATATATCACATGTGGCTGATACATATGTCATACACAATATATTAGGTCGGGCGCAGTGGCTCACACCTATAATCCCAGCACTTTGGGAGGCCTAGGTGGGTGGATCACCTGTGGTCAGGAGTTCAAGACCAGCCTGGCCAACATGGTGAAACCCCGTCTCTACTAAAAATAGAAAAATTAGTTGGGTGTGGTGGCAGGCGCCTGTAATCCCAGCTATTCGGGAGGCTGAGGCAGGAGAATCACTTGAGCCCGGGAGGCAGAGGTTGCAGTGAGCCAAGATCGCACCACTGCACTCCAGCCTGGGTGACAGAGCGAGAATCTGTCTCAAAAAAAAAAAAAAAAAAAAAAAAACACACACACACACACACACACACACACACACACACACACACACACACTCTGTTACTCCGGCTAATTTGTTTGCTTTTGGAACCCAGCCACCCTCCCCACCCCATATATTAATGTAGGATCCATCTGTTCCCACTTACTCATTTTCACACTATGCTTTTCACTTACATAGACACACAAACACACATAGTTTCATACTTTTTTTCCATTTAGAATCCTAGAGACTGCAGGGAATAGTGAGGACAATGATGTGGCGTTGGTGCTGCAAGTGAAGACTGAGAGGCTGCAAAAAAGATCTATTTTCAGGGTTGAGCAAGCATCTAGAGATAGAGCCGGGGGCACAAAAATGAGCCCTCGAGCTCCAGGCTGCACCGCTGGCCTGTGTGCTCTGAGGAGATGGCTCTTCATGTTGTGGCCAGGAGCGAAGGGGAGAGCTGGGTGGTGAGTAAACACGCTTGGGTTTACATTGGGCCCTTGGGGTATGCAGTGTGCCAGTCGCTGCCCTCTTTCATGGTTAAGGAATCTCCCTGGGCACTTCACCACAGCCTGGCCAAATGTTACTGCTTTCCAGAAGACACGCCCTCTCAGAGGGAGCCCGCACCCTAGGGCTCGTGATGCTTTAGAGGAGAGTTGGGAGATTTTATTGCCACCAAGGTCACCAGCACACTGTGAACTGTTCATCTGATGTTCTAAATGGGCTTTATGTTGACCCTGCGTTTGGGGAGGTGAATAGGAGGGCAAGGTATTGATTTATCCTGGCTAGCTTTGCCCCTGCCTGCAGTGACAGCCTGCAAAAGTGTTTCCTGGCAGTCCGAGTCAAAACTCATCATACAGGCTGTCCTGCCTCCTCTTAAGGGGATGGTGGGCCGAACACTCTTGGAGACAGCCTTGCTGTTGCTCAGCGGCCCACCCACAGTTGGTCATTTTCATGTCCTTTACTTCTTCCTTGCCCTCAGTCTGCTGCTGAATGACTGACCAGCTCACGTTGTGGTGAATGAAGTTTTGATATGAGGTCAGGAAGACTTGAAGATTCATGAGATGTGTGGGTGTGTGTTGAGTCCTTTGCTGAGGTGATGTGTAGTTGCTCCTGGGAGTAAGTTAATCATATTGCACAGGTCAGAATTGAGCATCCAGGCAGCTTCTTAGCAGACTTTACATGGTTTTTCCTAAGTGAAATTGTCAAAAGAATTTTCGTCTTTGTTGCTGTGTGGTAATTACCCAGGCAATAAATATGTGGCCCTGCCTTGCAGACAAGGACCCCTTTCTTGGGAGGTTGACATCCGGAGGACGTGGTGGAAGAGTTATAATTACTTTTTCATGTTCTTGATAATACAGTGACCTTTTAGCTGTTCATAATAGAAGGAACACTTTGGCTTTATAGATTTGGAGGCAGTGACATGTAGAGGAAATAAAACCATGAGGATGTTTCTAGATGGGCAGCAGGAATTTGGATTTTGTCCCCAGTCCCTGGGGCTGTGTCCTGTGTATTTGGACTGGGACTTGCTATGTGAGCTGGGGTAGGGACAGGATGGGATGAGAAAGACAGATGTGCTTGTGTTTGCAGTGACTTTAGAGGCCCCCAACCTGTACTCACCACATCACGCAGAGCTGACCCCCTTTACAATTAGGGATTTGCATCTTCCAACTGCACAGAGGTCTGATGGTGCCAACCCAGAGCCTGGGGACTTAGAGAGATATGGATGTGGGAAGGAAGATTCTTTTGACTTTGAAGCTTTAACATCAGTAGATAATAAATAGTTGGCAAAAGAACAGAGAAAGTGAAATAGATGACATTTGGCTTCCATCTCATTCCCCACCGCCCTCGCCCAGCGTCCTCTTCCTAGCCCTTCATTTTCTCTTGGGTAGGGGTGTGTCTATGAGAGAGAGGATATTATTGCTTGTTACTGATGGAAGCCAGAATCCTCCCCATTTCTTCCCTCGCAATCCAGACTCTCACTAGAATATCTAAATGATGTCCTCTGAACTTAAGTCCTTTATTTCTGTATGTTCTCAAATGGCAGATCCATTCAAAAAATTCTGGAGCCAATTATTTAAGTTCCAGATAACGAGGCCAGGCACTGTGGCTCATACCTATAATCCCAGCACTTTGAGAGGCTGAGGCAGGTGGATCGCTTGAGTCCAGGAATTGAAGGCCAGCTTTGACAAAATAGTGAGACCCCATCTTTACAAAAACAAAAAAATTAGCTGGCATGATGGTGCACCCCTCTAGTGGCTACTCAGGAGGCTGAGGCAGGAAGATTGCTTGAGACCAGGAGTTGGAGGCTGCAGCGAGCTATGATGATACCACCACACTCCACCCTGGGTGACAAAGCAAGACCCCATATATCTTTTAAAAAAAAAATTGTTTTAAGAAAATGGAGGAAGAGGATTTGGTGTTGGAAGTAAGATCCTAAAATTTGGAACATTTTGTATTTGAGATACAAGATATGGGGTCATTCACATGGAGTGCTCTGGATGGTTTAAGAAATGCATTACCTGGGTCAGCCATGGTTTGGCATCATGAACCGAAACCATGGCAAATAGGAGGGCTTGTATAGGAAGAAGTAGAGGGTGAAAAGAGAGGACCACCAAAGGATTCCCAAAACACACAGATAGCTTGGGAGCAGCCTGAAGAGGTGGCCACGACAATTCAAGGGTTGGCCTGAAGAGAAATGAGGGAGTCTGGAGAAGAAAGCTTCCCATAGCAGATGAGCTTGGAGGGCCACACAGTGGGGCCGACCAGCCCAGAGAGCCCGAATATAGGAGGAGGGGAGGTGGGCTGTGGTGGTTCAGAGGTTAATGGCCATCTTCGCAGAACCTTTTCAGGGGAGCAGTGGGGAGAGATTGGTTTAATTAGCAAAGGAGCGGTGCCAACTAAGGCAGCTAAGAGAACGCAAAGGACTGAGGATGCTGTGCTGGTGGAAGCGAATGGACCAGGTTGAAGACCACCAGCACACAGGGCAGCAACGAAGACCCAGGAAGGAGCTTGGGGAGCCTGGGAGTGCTCTCTTTTCTTTCATTTTAGAGAAGCTTTAATTACCTAAAAGGTTTGGGTGCCCTCAGTCTTCCCTGTGATGTAATTTGCACTATATGCTTAGTTGGAACCAATAGAATAAATAATGCTATTGATTGCCTGGAATGTGAAGCCAGAAGCAACCTGTTTCTACTCACGATGACTTTTCTACCTCCTGGGTTTGCTTAATTAAGCATGTACATCCTCCTTGCCCTCTTCTGTTCATCAGAAGATCCTTGATGAATCGGAGATTGAGTCAACAGTCAGGAAGGCTCTGAGTGTCCCAGTGGAAGCCATTTCTCATGTTGCTGGAGGATTCTTAGCCACCACATCTGTGGGGTGTGTATTAGTCAGGGTTCTCTAGAGGGGCAGAGCTAATAGGATAGATGTATATATAAGAGGAGTTTATTCAGGAGTATTGACTCACACGTTCACAAGGGGAGGTCCCACAATAGGCTGTCTGCAAGCTGAGGAGCAAGGAAGCCAGTCCGAGTCCCAAAGCTGAAGAACTTGGGGTCTGATGTTCAAGGGCAGGAAGCATCCAGCACGGGAGAAAGATGTAGGCTGGGCTGCTAGGCCAGTCTAGTCTTTCCATGTTCTTCTGCCTACTTTTATTCTGGCCATGCTGGCAGCCGATTAGGTTGTGCCCACCCAGATTGAGGGTGGGTCTGCCCTTCCCATTCCACTGACTCAAATGTTAATCTCCTTTGGCAACATCCTCAAAACACACCCAGGATCAATACTTTACATCCTTCAATCCAATCAAGTTGACACTCGGTATTAACCATCATAGGGTGTATGTAGATCCCGGGTCCCTCCTGACTTCGGTTGCCAGCTATTTTTTTCCACTTTGAAGATGTCTCACTTCCTATTAGAAGCCTAGTGCGGTTTTTTGTTGTTGTTGTTGTTCCTTTCATGTAATTTGGCTTCTGGTTTTCCTGGACAGTTGGTTTAAAGATAATTGCCAGGTTGATTGTTGAAAACCATGTTTTAATTGTCTCTGGGAAATTCCTTTCTCATTGATGGGAAAGTCAGCAGCTATGCACTGGCACAACGGTTAGGTGTGTGGCCTGGGAAACCAGAGCTGGCTCCTTTGAGAGTTCACACCTCGTGATAACAGATAACAGACGAGTTCGTGGTTTCTTTATGCTTCTGTCTCCTTCACTGTAACACGAGGAGGATGGTGGTACCTGCCTCAGAGGATTTCTATGAGGACTAAAAGGGCTCATGCCTGTAATTAACTCAGCACGGTGTCTGGTACATGGACAGTACTTAGTAAATACTCGCTACCATCCATGTTGTTATATTTCTCTCTGCGTTGATCAGTGAGCCATTGGAAAGGTGCACATGTACCCCAAACCTCAATGAACGTGCCCACAGCTTTGCTGTCTAGCACCCAACATGTCTGGGGGACCATGGCCCTCCCGTCCATGCTTCTCTCTCTTCATGGGCCACCCCCCCACCCTTGCAAATACCAAGGCATTTGCATCACTCCCACCTTCAGGTACCATCTCCTGTCCTTTCTCAGTTATGCATTTCTCTTCCCAAGGGCTGCGGACAGCTATTGGTCTGCTTCAGGCAAGGGCTCTTAGAAGCAGAAACCTTGCTTCGGGGCTGAGTCTTGTTTCCTGCAGGTGTCTAGCAGTACCCATCTCTAGGAAGGAATCTGTTTACAAGCCACTTACTGCAAATGATCTCTGTGCTGACCTAATGATGCTAAAATCACCCAAGTGTGGATGGAAAAAAATTAAAATCGAACTCCAGTGTGCAGATGGGTAGAGTAAAATAAACCAAATTAAAAGGATTGGAAATTGTTTCTCTCTTGTCTCTTTCAAAGCGTAAGTGGAATTCTTTGCAGGATGAGTGGGATAATTTCCAAGTCTCCTTCCAACGATAACATTCCGTGACCCCATAAGAAGTTCAGGAGATGTCCGGGGAGGGGTGATTGGAAAGGAAGTGGTAGGCTGATATTTGTAACCCAGGGCTGTCATGTCACTACTAACGCTTTGCGTTTCCAACCCTTTGCTTTTGCTCTCAGGGAAGGCCGCGCAAATGCCCAAATCAGAGATTACCAAAGAATCGGCGATGTCATGCTGAAGAACATTCAGGGCATGAAGGTGAGCTGGTTGAGATTTGGGTGGAGCAAGGTTCACCAAGGAAAATCGAGCGGGGTTGCCATGGGCGTAGGCCGTAAGCCATTTCCGTCAGCGTGCATCACCTGATTAGACTCTCTACACCAAGCTTGTCCAACCCGCTGCCGACCAGCAGCTTATAGCCCAGGACGGCTTTGAATGTGGCCCAACACAAATTCATAAACTTTCTGAAAACATGATGAGATTTTCTTTTTGGTGATTTTTGTTTTTTTTTTTTTTGCTCATCAGCTATCGTTAGTGTTAGTGTATTTCATGTGTAACCCAAGACAATTCTTCTTCTTCCAATGTGGTCCAGGGAAGCCAAAAGATTGGACACCCCTGGTCTAATCTAAGGCACATCAGGAAGATGGCTGTTTGGCAAACCCTTCTCCAGCCTTTCTAGATAATTGTATTTCAAAGCATGAATGAAAACCCAATCACTTTAGTGAAAGCACTTTTAGTAGGTTTTTTGTTTCGAAAGTTTTGCATTATGCCCAAAACAACAAGTGTTTTCTGTGAATGAATGATTCAAAACTTCAAAAAAAAAAAAAAAAAAGATGTAGACAAACATTGTCTGACTGAACATCTCATTTTCAGTCAGTTGTTTTGGTTTCTTCTAATAACCATGACAAAAATGTTAGATTCAGAGCTATGTAGGTATTTCAGTAAATTCTATGACCTTAAATCAGCATACAAGGCAAATACGGTTTTTTTTCGTTTGGTTGGTTTTGTTGTTGTTGTTGTTGTTTTTGAGATGGAGTTTTGCTCTTGTTGCCCAGGCTGGAGTGCAGTGGCGCGATCTCGGCTCACTGCAGCCTCCGCCTCCCAGATTCAAGCAATTCTCCTGCCTCAGCTTCCCAAGTAGCTGGGACTACAGGTGCGTGCCACCACACCCAGCTAATTTTTGTGTTTTTAGTAGATACGGGGTTTATGTTGGCCAGGCTGGTCTCAAACTCCTGACCTTGGGTGATCCACCCGCCTCGGCCTCCCAAAGTGCTGGGATTATAGGCATGAGCCATCACACCTGGTCGCAAATATGTTTTTAATCATCCAGCAATATCTACAATCAATGACATAAAAGTAAAAGTATATCCAAAGAAGTCAGTAAATATTAAACTAATACTCTACCACATTTAAAAAGTCTGCCCCATCTCTTATATCTGAAATCTTTCTTTTTTTGTTTTCATTTGAATCCATTAATAGTTCCTTTAACATACAATGTTTTAATTCACACAGCGTCTCTTTTGAATACACCTGTACTCACATTTTAAAGCAGTCTTCCTGAATCTTAACTGCCGAGCCTGTATGACAACCTTAAAAACTAATAACTGCCCAGAGAAGCTAGCAACCCCCTAAAGAAGGTGCTCATACTGCCCCCATTTCAGTCCATCCATCCACCTGTTCATCCACGCAGTGCTAACTGAGCACCGACTATACACAAGACACTCATAGAATGAAATTACCATTAGGGTTTGTCTTAATTCCCATAAACCTAGCTAAGTGGGTTAGCGTTTAGTTTTTTCCCATTAAAATGATGTATCTCAGCCGGGTGTGGTGGCTCATGCCTCTGATCCTAGCAATTTGGGAGGCTAAGGTGGGAGGATTGCTTTGAGCCCACGAGTTTGAGACCAGCCTAGACAACATAGCAAGACTCGTCTCTATGAGAAATAAAAAACATTAGCTAAGAGTGATGGTAAGTGCCTGTAGTTCCAGCTACTCAGGGGACTGAGGGGAGAGGATCACTTGAGCCCAGCAGGTCGACGCTGCAGTGAGCCATGACCGTGCTCGAGCCTGGGCAACAGAGCAAGACCCTGTCTCAAAAATAAATAAATAATAAACAAAGATGAATCTCGTGAGGGACAGACAAGGAGAGGATGGCTGGTGGGTAGCACAGAAAAGACAGGATCAAATGCCACTCGAGAGATTCCCTGTCAGTCTCTTTCTCTTAACAAAGACCACGGTAACACTGACTGGATCCTGAGGTATTGTTTGTTTTTTCACTGTGTTCAAACAGTAACCCTTTGCAATTTGGGGCAATACCAGAGAGAGGCCGTGGAAGTGATCAGGGTTGCAGAATCCTATGCAAGAAAAGAAAAGCAAGAATTACCTAAGATGTTCCATAGCCACAGTATTTTGAATGGCTTGAGCTACGGCTGAGGCACAGCATTCAGATAGAAGGATAACAGACATCTTTTCCACTTTCCATGGGAGTTTCTAAAGTTAATGTATTTTATCTTTTAAAGCAATTTTAGCTTTACAGAAAACTTGAGGAGAAAGTACAGAGTTCTCATATTCTTCCCTCCACCCCCAAACACACAGCGTCCCCTGCTATTAGCCTTTTGCATTGGCGTGGTGCACTTGTGGAAACTGATGAACCAGTATTGACAGGGTTGACCATTAGGGCTTCCTCTTGGTGGTGTACATATGGGTGTTGACAAATATATAATGACAGGATCCACAGAACAGTTTCCCTGCCTTAAAACTTCCCTGGGCTCCACTTATTTATCCCCCTCAGTTGCCCCCTGAATCCCTGGCAACCACTGATCTTTCCCATCACCATGGTTTTGCCTTTCCAGATGTCACATAGCTGGGATCAGACAGGATGTGGTCACTGCAGACCGGCTTCGTTTGCTTTCCACAAACGTCCTTTTTCCTCTCTTATGTAACACGACGCTGTTTCTGTTGTTCTCTGCCATCTTTTCCCGCTTTTCACATGCTCTGTACTTTTTCTCAGGCTGGTCTGGTTTCTCAGCTTTTCTCCCTGTTTTCTTCATTCTGAGGTCACAGCTCCCCAGGGGGGCGCCCTCTTCAAGGAGGCTTGGACTCTGGTGTGGGCCTTTGGGGACGGTAGCAGAGACCTGCCAGGCTCATCTCTACCCGCGGGGACAGTCCCTAGCATGGTGCTGTTCAGCAAGTGTCCTTCATGCCTTCTCCAGGTTGTGTGCCAACTCCCACTGCTGCTTTCCCACAGAGGCTGATATCCCACCCTTCCCTCCCCTAACCCAGCGCAGAAGACCACCTAAAAATACACCTGATACCCGCTCCTGGCGTTCTTTCTCCTCGGTCTGGGGAGCTGGCATTTCTGCATTCAGCCAGCTTCCCCTGCTGTGCTGGCATCTCAGGAGTGTGCTGATGCCATGAGCGTTTATAGCATGGAGCTCTGTGCAAGCAAAATAAAAATAGACGGAGAGGTTGTTGAGAGTCACTGGCAGCCTTTTTGAGAAGTTAGTTGGGTTTTTTTTTAATTGCTGTTTTTATTGTTTTAAAGAATTTCTATAAAGCATGGAGGGGCACAACAGAAGTTTCAGAAATGTGAGAAGCCCAGGCCAGCACTGTTGTCCAAATGCTTAGAGTGTTCTCGAGCCTGCAGTGTCTTTCCCGCTTCACTCCCACCCCCGACCTGTGCACTCACCTGCTGTCATCAGTCCCAGCCTAATCAGCTCTTCCCAGACTCTGCACACAGGAGTGAGGTCACACAACCAAGGGAGGGTAGTCCAGGGTCTTTAACCACCTCCAGAGAGTCAGAGACACCCACATCAGGATCTCCAGCCCACGCTGTGAATGTCCACCTGCACACATCCATCCAGACACACAAAAACACTTGGAAATCAATGCAAAGAAAGGGCCTTTCATCCTGACCTTCACCTGCTTGGCAAGTGGGGACCTTCATTCCTTCCTGTATCTCCTGTCTCTTCAAGCTTCTACCACCTGTACGTCCTTCTGACACTTCTACCACTTTGCTCCTCCTGGCTCTCTGTTTCCTTCCTGCTAGGCGACTGGGCCAGCTTCCCAATGAGTCACCTCCCACCAACCCAGCCTGCCGACCCACTACTTACATGATGGCTGGAGTCACTGTTCATACAACACAAAACTGACTGCACAAACCCTCCTGGTTTCTCTGTGGTTTGGAGAATGCAGTCCAAACTCTACACCTAATGAAGAAAGCCTCTACTCTAGTCCTAGGCCGTCTTTCCAGACCCTGCTCCCAACCCTTCACCTTCTACCCTGCCTTCTGGCCACCATGAACTCATGTGTCCTCCCAAGACCCCTGCCTTGGCTTGGGTGTGTGCATTGCTTCGTTTGCTCTTTAGTATATACAGGGAAGACCTTTGGACACCCACTGTGTATGCCAGGCCCCCAAGGATGTGACGACATGCCAGGATGTTACAACATGATGCCCTCTCTCAAAATCAAATAGGGGACCACATGTGTGATAGCATTGCACAGAGCGACACACACATGCACGCACATGCATGCACACACATGCAAGAGCGCGTATAGCTGGTGCAATCTGAATAAGCTCTGTGGGCTGTACCAATGTCAATTTCCTGGTGTTGATATCGTACTCTAGTTTTGCAGGATGTCACCATTGAGGGAGGCTGGGTGAGGGCTGCACAGTCTCTCTTGTATGTTTCTTTGCAACTTCCTATGAATGTCTATTTCAAAATAGAAAGTCATAAAATCAACCCAGCAGGGAGGCTGTGTGATAAGGGCTGATGTGGATAGACACAGCAGCAAGTGCAGGAGGATGCAGGAGTACAGAGCAGGGCAGGCCCCGGAGTAACCCCGAGGGATGGAGGGTCCTCAGCAGGGGGCATTGTGTGCAGAGGCTCTGGGTGCGAGAGTGTGGCACATTTGAATGCAAGGCGGTCAGTGGGTGGCTCAGGGTGAGTAGCAAGCGTCAATGCCAGAGAGGTCAGAGGGATCCCGGCTTAAGGGGAGTCTGTTGAGTGGCATTGTGGAAAGTTCATTCATGGGGCTCAACTCACAGTGAAGTGGAAGGGGCTGGAGACCACACAGCCGGAATGAGAACAGTGACCGTGGGAAAGAAGACAAGGGCAGGTCCCACATTTTCTGGAGGACAAATTGATAGGACTTGGGGACGGGTTCAGACAAGGAAAGAATGTGGAGTGCACCCCAGGTTTTAATATCCTGAGTACCTGGCTGGTGGTGGTACCCATCCTGAAATTAGAGAATAAACACGGGGGGCCCAGGTGAGGCAGCAGGAAGTGGGCGTGTGTCTGGACAGTTGTATTTCCAGCTTTTTCCGGGGCATGGAAGTGGAGAAGCCACTGAGGTTGGGCCATAGCCTGGATGAGAAATCTAGATCTGGTGCCGCATTTTCCTCTCTGACTTGGGCTACTCGCCTGTGCCAGATACTACCATAGGCTTTTCTACAAAAACAAGTCAATTACAAAACCTTTCATCATTTTGTGCCTTTTATATCTATAGACATGTATACAAATATACACCCACATACATGATAGAAAAATCTAGATTTCGGGCCGGGCGTGGTGCCTCATGCCTGTACTCCCAGCACTTTGGGAGGCCAAGGTGGGAGGATCACTTGAGGCCAGGAGTTTGAGACCAGCAGCCTGGACAACATAGTGAGACCCTGTCACTAAAAATAAGTAAATAAATAATTTTTTTTAATTAGCTGGGCATGGTGGCTCAAGCCTCTAGTCCCAGCTGCCCGAGGCTGAGGCAGGAGGATCCCTCGAGCCCAGGAGTTCAAGGCTGCAGTGAGCTGAGATTGTGCCACTGCACTCCATCCTGGGCAATAGAGCGAGACCCCGTCACAAAAAATAAAAATTTAGATTTGGGAGTTACCAGCACATAGAGAGCAAGCCCACTCTGGGAGGTGATTATCAAGTGAGACTTGAAGAAAGCAAACTCGGCTTTTGTGTCGTGGGGTGTCCCCTGTCCCCTGCTCTCCCCCATCTGCCTGGAAGTGTCCTTGCCTTGGGATTCCTCCCTCCCACCCAGGTGAATTCATTCCTCCTTTAATGCTCTGTCATCCAAGCGCTTATGCTGTCCCCATGCCCACCATGACTCCAGGAGAGTCAGGGCACTGTCTGACTCTCATCCATCTCCCCAGACCCAGGAGAGGAGGGGCTCACATAGCTGCTTAGTTACTGTCTGAGCAAACGGCACGAGGGAAGCAGAAATGTGGTTTTAAAACTATGTAATGCTTACTGATGGACCCTGGGCTGTTTGTTATCTGATGACATTTAGAAGAAAACCACAGCCCTCCTTAAGGAGCTCCTGTTGATATATTTCTCCCCAATTTTTCCAGGCTCAATTTTAAAGGAACATTTATACCTCTGATGTTATATACATAGCTCATATATTTTATGATCCATGTGTATTTTAAACTGCTCAGTACCTTAATAGGTCTTTTTATTTTATCCTGAGAACTTAAGTGAAATAACAAAGAGTGAACTATGAACAATGTGAAATTTAAGGAAATTAAACAGATCGATGAAATAAAGAGAGCGTAGGTGCGCTTCATTTCCCCAAGTGAAACTAGGCAGAACACAGGTGTGTCCCGTTCAGCTGAACAGGACCCTCCTCCTCTGTTGCCCCCCAAGCACCTGGCAGCTCACTTGTGGAAGCACAGCGAGGCCTTGGAGGCCCTGGAGAACGGGATCAAGAGCTCCCGGCGGCTGGAGAACTTCTGCAGAGACTTTGAGCTGCAGAAGGTGTGTTATCTACCGCTCAACACCTTCCTCCTGCGGCCGCTGCACCGGCTCATGCACTACAAGCAGGTCCTGGAGCGGCTGTGCAAACACCACCCGCCGAGCCACGCCGACTTCAGAGACTGCCGAGGTGAGTGCCGGGAGCCTGCGCCCCCTGGTGCCCATGCCACGGTTCAGGCCGGGTGCTCCCAGACTGAGCCCAGCCAGGGAGGGGCTCCCCAGGGAGAGAGGTCAGCTGATGCTGGGTCCCAGGTTTTCATCAGGGCAGGTGCTCGTTTTTATTCCTGATCTGGTGTTTGGTTACATCTTTTTTTTTTTTTTTTTTTTTTGAGACTGAGTCTGTCTGTTGCCCAGGCTGGAGTGCAATGGTGTGATCTCAGCTCACTGCAACCTCCATCTCCGGGGTTCAAGCGATTCTCCTGCCTCAGCCTCTGGAGCAGCTAGGATTACAGGTGCCCGCCACCACGCCTGGCTAATTTTTGTATTTTTAGTAGAGACGGAGTTTCACCATGTTGGTCAGGCTGGTCTTGAACTCCTGACCTTGTGATCTGCCCGCCTTGGCCTCCCAAAGTGCTGGGATTTACAGGTGTGAGCCACTGCACCCAGCCACATCTTGATCTTTCCGTAAAGAAGGTGCTAATGATCGTCACGACCCCTTTCTTCCTTTCCCACTTGCATGCATTTTCTCCTTTGGTCCCTGGGTGGTTTTGTGCAAAGATCCCTAGAGAAGCTCCACTTACAGTTAGCCCCCGCCTAGGAAGCTTGCTTCTACCCACGTGATGGAAACTCATCCCTCTACCATGGCCACAGAACACAGCTTGTAATAAATCCTGTTGCTCATTGCTGCCGGGCATTTGTAATGTGCTCATCACCATAATAAGCACCTCTCCTGTATTAACTCTTCCCAAGCCTCAGGCACAGGTGAGTTCGTCTTACATATGGGGACTACCGAGACTAGAGAGGTTAAGGAACCTGCCCAGAGTCACACAGCTTGGAGGGAAATGATTTGGAACCTAAACCTAGGACCCATGGTCACAACCGTCCTACCCTTCTATCTCATGGACAGTTCTACCGCTTGCACTTGCTCAGCCCCAGGCCAGGTACTGCGTACCTGATACTGTACCAATGTTGGCACCGTTACTCCTTTAATGACCCCTTTAGATCAATTGCATTATCCCATTTTACAGATAGGGACGCTGAGACTCAGGGGAAGGGACTTGCAGGGTCACTCAGAGGTCAGAGCCAAATTCCAGACCTGCTTTTCCCATGGGGCCACGCGTGCTCTTCCGAACGGAAGTCGTTCTGTCTGGTGTCACAGTTGGTCTGTGGGTGTATGCCCTCCCTGGCCTAGCATGCGGAGCTGGCCCTGCATAGGTGGCTCTTGCACAGGTGGCCCGAATCTGCACACCCACTAGGAGGGCAAGGCCCTTATTTCTTGCCTGAAATGTCAGAAACACCCCCCAACTCTTTGGCCAAACGTGTCATCTTGTTAAAAATCCATCTTCTTACACCTTGGCTTAAAACCTGGGTGACGGCTGACTGCCTCAGGCTAAAATCGAAAGTCTTCGTGACCTGGCCTGGCCAGCTCTCACACCCCAGCTGCGCACTGAGCACCTGTACTGGGCGTGTGAGGGAGAAGGAAGTGTGGCCCCTGACCTCACAGGACCTGCTGGAGGGCCTGCAGGCAGGTACCTGGGCAGTGGCAACCCTGCACTAGGGCCGTGAGAAAGAAGTGGATGGTGCAGTTGGAGCCGGGGCGTTGGGGGTTGTTGGGGGGATCTTGAAGGGAAATGGTGTCTAAGTTCAGAGCTAAAATGTAAATAGGAGTTTTCCTGGGTGAAGGGAGGGTGTGGAGAATAGAGTTAGAAACAGCACAAGCTCAGGTTCAGAGGGGACAGAGACCGGAACATTGCCAAAAGCGTGCAGGGCACTGGGAGAGCCACAAAGTGAGGCTGCGACAGAAAGCAGAGGCCACATCCCACTGCACCCCATGGACCCTGCAAAGCCGTAATCTAAGAGCAGAGGCCGAACAGGAAGTGTTTTAAGGAGGGAAACAGTGATACCAGGCTTGTTCTAGAAAAATCATTGTTAATATCTAGAATATATGGCGGACTCCTACAAATTAGTTGTTTAAAAAGGCAACCCAATATGTAGGAGACTTGGCAGAGTAATTAAGACAGTGACAGTTCACAGAAGGGGAACACAAGTGCCTCCTGACATGGTTTGTCATTGACCATCTGTCTTTAAAACAAACCATGCTGGCCGGGGTGGCGGATCACACCTGTAATCCCAGCACTTTGGGAGGCCGAGACGGGGGGATCACTGGAGGCTGGGAGTTCAAGAGCAGCCTAGGCAACACAGTGAGACCTTGTCTCTACAAAAAATTTAAAAATTACAGGCTTGCGCCTGTAGTGCCGGCTACTCAGGAGGCTGAGGTGGGAGGATCGCTTTAGCCCAGGAGTTGGAGGCTGCAGTGAGCTATGATTGCACCACAGCCCAGGCGACAGACCTAGACCCAGTCTCCAAAAACCATGCTGCCTCTTGCCTCCACTCCTTGGCACATTCCGTACCTTCTGCTTAGAGTCCTAGCCACCACCTCCTTGACCTTTCCTGGCCAGCTCTCTCTCGTCCTTTAAGCCTCAGTTTGTGCCTGGCACCTGATGTTGAGCTGACCTCCTGTGCGCCTTGTCCTGTCACACTGGCATTGCCTGTGTGTTGGCCGAGCCCGGAGGAAAGGACTCAGGGCCCTTCCTGGCTCTGAGGACTCCTCAGATCTATCGCCCATGGGGGTGAGAGCGGTATGTGGTTTTGCAGGCGCTATCCTTGGCGGACTCATCCAGTTTCACTCTGCTATTTCTCTAAACAGTACCCAATGGAGACAGGCTATCCTTGATGATTGAGGGAGAGAGTGCTAGCTAGCTTAAAGCATGAGGTGGCAGCACTGTAGGAGCCTAGATTTCCGGAGCTAGAGGGATACCAGAGGGCACTGGGGGCCAGGGAGCCATCATTCCATCATTTTCCTCTCAGAGCTCCCCACTACCCCCCAGCCCTGCCACTGAGCACTGGGTGCCAAGTAAATGTTTATTGGACCAAACTGGCTGGTAATGTCTGAAAATCGAGCAAGGCCTGGGATTTGTCACCATGGCTGAGACCGCATTCTCTGATAAGCCTGGGAGAATTTAACTCGCATCCTTGGGGAAAAAATCAAGAAAACTAAATGCTTCCCTTCCAACACTGAAATGCTGGGGGAAAGCGGCGAAAGAGGTATTTAGCGTTCTGAAGACTGAAGTTCAGTCAACAAGTATTTCTTGCTTTTCTTGACCAAACTACCCAAGTGCTCAGCCTCTGGGGACTTGAGTGCCACCCAAACTTGTCAGCCGCTGGGGACTTGAGTGCCACCCAAGCTTGTATTAATCAGGCACTAGCTCCTTTTAAATATTGGATGCCCACCAGTATAGGCGAGCTGTGCCTCTGTTGAAAAATAAAGGCCTGATGCGGTGGCTTATGCCTGTAATCCCAGCACTTTGGGCGGCCAAGGCGTGTGGATCACCTGAGGTCAGGAGTTCGAGACCAGCCTAACCAACGTGATGAAAACTTGTCTCTACTGAAAATACAAAATTAGCCGGGCATGGTGGCATGCACCTGTAATCCCAGCTACTCGGGAGGCTGAGGCAGGACAATCACTTGAACCTGGGAGGCAGAGGTTGCAGTGAGCTGAGATTGTACCACGGCACTCCAGCCTGGGCAACAAGAGCAAAACTCTGTCTCAAATAAAAGAAAAAATTTGAATTCTACAGCAATTCTTCACAACTATCTTGGTAAACCGTGTAATTTCCACACGAGGCAGAACTGGGGTGTGGTGGAATGTTAGCTACCTGGAGTGATAGTGACACTTCACAATATCAATTACACCTCCTCCCAAGAAGATGCCGACTTTGCTCCAGATTTTTCTATGGCCTCTTTGTGCTCACTGTGCCTTGTTCTTTCCAAGTAACAGGAGGGAAAAGAAAAGTCTCTACCCAGGGACAAAATTCAAGGCAGTCTTCTCCCCCTGTGTCTTTCCCCTCTAAGCCAACAAGTCCATCTAATTGAAGGACAGCTGTATGCCACATAGCCATGCAGGGGTCACTTAGTTTCAAGATGCTAAAGTGAAGCAAATAATTACAGAAAATACACCATCAATTTTTATTATAGAGAAATAACACTGTTTTTGCTCAAAAGACACTTTTGAATACTGTGCAGGGACTGGAGTGATTTCCCTGCAGCGTCGAGCTGACAGCTGCTAGGGGAAGACCCCTGCCTGCCTTTCCCGCTGCAGACTGTATATGTCTTTCCTTCACAGCCGCTTTGGCAGAGATCACGGAGATGGTGGCACAGCTCCACGGTACAATGATCAAGATGGAGAATTTCCAGAAGCTGCACGAACTCAAGAAAGATTTGATTGGCATTGACAATCTTGTGGTTCCGGGAAGGGTAAGCAGCAGTGGCCTCACTATGCACTGCGGGGGGAGCAGAAAGGAGGCATCGGAGGGACTTACATTTGAACCTTTTGAAGAGAGACACTTGCAAAGCAAAATGTCCTCTTTCCATCCACCTGGGAGACAACTGGAAAAACACGACAGTGTTGTTAGTTCAGAATCATCGCGTTCAGGGGAGATGAAGCAATCCTCTGACCTCATATTCTGCTTTTTCTCCTTATGGGGTGATTCGCTTCTTTACCTTTTCCCCTACCGTATCCCACAGAAGATTCGAGATTGCTTATTTTATCTTTTTTTAAATGTACACAAATGAAAATGGAAAATTAAAAAAAAAAAGAATTAGGTAAATAGTAATAAAGCCAGAAAAGTAGTGCAGTAAATTATGCTAGAAATTCCCATGCAGGTATGAAGTGTTTTTTAAAAATTCAATCTTCCATATATAATTTGAGTTCAACATTAAAATACCAAATCTTAGCTGGAAAGCAATTCCAGGAGTGATGCAAGTTCACGGACACTGTGGCCTTCCCCTCCCCAGCCCCCTGCCTGAGATGCAGGTGATTCCTACTCAACACGGCTTCCCGCACACACTCCTTCCAGGCCAGTGACAATGGGGAGGACAGGAACAAAGCCTGCCTTCTCCACTCCCTTCCTAGGAAGCCGTCATCACCCAGGAATCAAACATATCATTCAGTTGCTACGTCTCATCAAATCTCTCTCTGGGATCTTTACCCTGTGGCACCCCCATTTCAAACCCTACGTCACCCAGGTCGAGAGACAACTCACTGTAGCTGCTTTGATCTGCTGCGGGCCTGCCTGACCCTGCAGGCCAGGATCCAGTATCTCAGGGACTTGTAGTCTTTTCCAACAGGCAGCTGCCCTGGAAACTTTACATCTGTAACTCAGGGCAGGGGAGGGAAGCTCTCCGTGTATTGGAGCATTTCTGTCAGGAAGCCTAATTACAAAACTGACTAGAAGCCACGTTGTGAGAGATTGTCAGGAGAGCCATGTGGTAAGCGCTGGCAGAAATTAGAGCTGGGATTGCCTCAGCTCTGCTGGTGAGAAGATCCTGCCAGGCCTCGGCACTTAATGACCTTATTTACCCATCCACACAGAACCCTCAGAAAAGCCCTGTGGAATCGATGTAATTTTCTCTCAGCTTTGAAAGTTATAAAATATTTAGCATCTCATGCTACATGGTGAACAGACCATTGATAAAGAATTCCTTATTTTGAGGAAATGTTTTCCACTGCAATGGAAAGAGCCTTGGATTGGAGGAGTTGGCCCTGGGTTCAAAGTCTTGCTCTACCAAAGCCGGGGCGGCGGGGGACCATGTCACATGGAGACCATAGCCTCTCCCTCATAGGTCATTAAGATCAAATGAGATTTGCTATGTGAAAATGACATAATACATATCAATTATCTTCGTTTTCCCCCACCTACATTTAATTGAAGAGATGAAACATACCCATAGTATAGTGGCATTAATTACATTGCACTGCACAGTGGAAAGCATTTTGCTGTGTCACACACTGGCTGATCAGGTGATCACGGGCAAGTTTCTTAATCATTTGCCCCTCAGTCTCCTCATCTGAAAAATGGGAATAATGATATTGAAGGTGCAGGCTCACGTCTGGAGCTGTTGTAATCACTCCGTGTCGCAGGTGATCAGTGACTATCTGAGGCTGGTGGTGCAGGTGGTAAGAATTATTTATGAAGACAGTTATAAAGAAAGGCAGGCTTATTTGAGAAGTAGGAAAATACATTGCCAGAAAGCAACAGCAAGAAAGCAACAGCAAGAGAGGAGCTGACTGCAAGGAGACAAAGGCTTGCTGGGGATTTTTACTGGGTGGTGTCTGTGCTGTGTGCCAAGGAGGGCTTTGTGCAGTGTGATAACGCCACAGTTGCAGCGAACTCGCTTGCATTTTTCCATCAGCCAAGGGTCTGGTGATAGCTGGGCGCAGGAAGATGGTGAGTTATCTGTGCAGGAGGGCTGTGTCCTGGACCATGAAGAAAGGCAGACCTGTATGGCTTCTCTGCTTTGTCTTTTTGTTTTCTCTTGGTCCCACAAGCCTGGCTCCTTTTCCCTTATTAGGGCTCCACACTTAGGACACGCCAGACGCATCCCATGTGCTCCAGAGAGGAGGCCATTGTTATTAGTAAAGGCGAAGATGGAATTGGGGTACTCCTTCCTAAGCTCAGATGATCCCCTGATTCTTCCACTCATCAGGCCGCCTCACATCCACTCATTGTTTCAAGTCAACCCTGAGCAGAATGGGAAGGTGGGATCGGAGGCCCCTGAGGGAGCACGTTCTGGAAGTAGATGGTGGCGATGGTGGGGCTACCTTGTGAATCCACAAAGGCCACAATGCTCAGTGTTTTGTGGATCCTACCACAATTTAAAAATGATCATTTTTTTAAGTGCTTGTGCCCCTGCGATTCATGCCCTCAAGAGTGTACAGCCCCGGGGAGGATGTCACTCGGGATGCAGAGGTGCCTTGGACACATCTGCCTCTCACTCCTTTATCCTCAGCGCAGTTACTGCTCATTGAGAAGCAGGGTTTTAAATCATGGAGAAGCTTCCTCCAGCCACAGTGCTCCCATGTGGCCTCTCGGTCCTCAAGGGTCCCTTGCTGCCACTTTTTATAGCCTCTTTCTTCTTTGAGAACTGCTTGGGGTCCTTCTGATCTCCCTCACTGTGGGGAGCCCTGGGGACCCTGGGGTTACACATACGGTCCTCAGAGAGGCCCAGGCACTCTTGAACCCGACTGTCAGTATCATTTGTTGGGGGAGCTGCTGGTGGTACCTGCCCTGTACCTTCCTGGGAAGGAGACAGGTGATCCCTCAAGAGGGTTTAGCACAGCACCTGGGGCAGAGCAAGCGTGCAATGAATCGCAGCTGAGTGCTGTAACTTCCACTATGCAGGGGACCCAGGTGGGAGGAAGCCAGTAGGTTTGCACGCTCGCAGTCCGTTCCCGGGGTCTGCACGCTGGCCGTCAGCCCTCGGGGTCTGCATGCGTGCAGCCAGCCCTCCGTTTTGCCTCCCCTGCAGGAGTTCATCCGTCTGGGCAGCCTCAGCAAGCTCTCGGGGAAGGGGCTTCAGCAGCGCATGTTCTTCCTGGTGAGTGGAGAGAGCGGCTTGTCCTCACAAGGATTGTGCCACCTGGGCAAGCAAGGCTCCCGAGGCCGGACCTCGGCCACCCAAGTGAGGGACCTGGGGTAGAGGAGCAGCAGCCAGAGGTGCCCAGGCCCAGGTCGTTGAGGACAGTGAAGGCACAGTTGAGGACAGGGAATGCTGGAGGGAGGCCTGCTGTCCAAACATGGTCTCACCTCCACACACTTCTGGTTCCTCTAGTTCAATGACGTCCTGCTGTACACGAGCCGGGGGCTGACGGCCTCCAATCAGTTTAAAGTCCACGGGCAGCTCCCGCTCTACGGCATGACGGTGAGTACAGCGCAGGCTCCAGGCTAGGGCCTGTCCTCGGGGGCAGCAGGTGCGGGCACTGCTGACCCGGCGATGAGGAGGGGAAGGGAGAGACTGGATAGGAAGGGAGAGGGTGGCCAGTGTCATCTTGGTTACAAGACGTGGGCTCAAAGACCATGCAACCCTTTCACCTAAAAGATCGAGTCTTCTAGGGCTTCTCTAGTGGGGCTCTGGGGACACAGCTCCTCCTGCACATGGGATTCCTTATAGAATCGAGTGAAGGGGCAAGCTGACGAGGCCGCATTGGCATGAACTTGCCTCCCACCACCTGGGCCTGGCCCCAGGGGCCCGGACAGTCCTCACCACACACAAGAATGACAGCGCCCGCTCCCTGGAGCTGGGCAGGCCGCCTCGTCCTCCCCCGAATTGGATTGGGGCTGCCTCCTGCCCCCCTTGGCAGGCAGGTGTAGAGGGCGCCTGAGCCTGGGGTGTGGCCCTGGCTGGTGCCCACGTTATCCTCCGGGGTTGGAGAGAGGGAAGTTTGTGGGCTCTGCCAAAAACATTCAGTGTGCTGTGATCTTCCTGTCGCCTTACCGAGTTTGGTTTTCCCAACTCGGAGTGCCTTCTCCCTCTGTGGGGCTCTGGGTCTCCTGAGCCCCGCTCAGTGGCACCCCTCCTTTTCCAAGTTGCCTGGCTGCCAGCTCAGTTTGTTTGGAAGTGCATCACGTGCCTCATGGTGACGTTATCTTCTCTTGCCCACAGATTGAGGAGAGCGAAGACGAGTGGGGGGTGCCCTACTGCCTGACCCTCCGGGGCCAGCGGCAGTCCATCATCGTGGCCGCCAGGTAACTCGGGAGCCCGCCCCTTGCCTGTTTCCCCTTTGATGTGCTGTGGCCTGAACACCTGACGCGTCTCTGTCTCCAGTTCTCGGTCTGAGATGGAGAAGTGGGTTGAGGACATCCAGATGGCCATTGACCTGGCAGAGAAGAGCAGCAGCCCTGCCCCTGAGTTCCTGGCCAGCAGCCCCCCTGACAACAGTGAGTGTGGCCAGGGCAGCTTTCCCATGCAGGGGTCTGGTTCATGGAGGGACAGCATTTCTGCATCTAAAGTCACCCCATCGGGTAGGCCTCACGTCCGTAGTGTACATTTGTGTTTAAAGCCAGAGATCAAGACAGTTCTTTTTCCTAAAAGTAAAACCCTGAAATCAGCATGAGGGAGCTGGGAAGTTACCTTTTCTGGGCCGGCATTTACCCTTGTCCGGGGAGGGAACATCAGGCTGTCCACACCCAGAGTGAGGGCTGTAGTCCACACACCTGGGAGGGGCCGGGGCTCCGTGGCTGGGGCTGCAGGGTCCATCGGGGCCTCACTAGATTCTGGTTGGGTACCACAGGTTGTGACTGCTGTGAGCCCCCCTACCTTCCAGCACCTCAGAGGGTATCAGGAAGGGGTGCTGGGAGGAAAGATAAGAAGTGCTGCCTTTTGCCCCCTCCTGTAGAGTCCCCTGATGAAGCCACCGCGGCTGACCAGGAGTCAGAGGATGACCTGAGCGCCTCGCGCACATCGCTGGAGCGCCAGGCCCCGCACCGTGGCAACACAATGGTGCACGTGTGCTGGCACCGCAACACCAGCGTCTCCATGGTGGACTTCAGCATCGCAGTGGAGGTATGCGGGGGCAGGGCAGCTCTGGTTCCCAGCTTGTGCTGGCCCAGGCAGAACCCAGGCAAACTTCTGGGCCAGGGGCTTGAGGGAGGCTGGCACCACGGGCGGCCCCACCCACCCGTGGTGGCTGAGCAGGGAAGGATCAACACTGGGCCCCCTTTGGAGCCTGCCGGAGGTATCCCCGCAGGTGGTGCTGAGTGGGCGCCGACTTCCCACAAATGCAATCCCGTCTGTTGGAGCTCATCAGTCCTGCTGCCGTCCACAAGATCGTTTTCTGTCATTCTTCGCCTGTTTTCTTGCCTCTCATGCAGTTAGCCTAGAACACAGGTGCCCAGGGCACAGCTGCTGGACAGTTCCATGGCTGTCACGTCCTGAACCGCCCCACGGGAAGCGGGTGCATGGGAGGGAGGAGAGTCTGCACGGTGGCAAGCAGGTGCCAGCTCCTCCCCATCGTGAGGGTCACGGCAGACACTCCTGTGACAGAAGACAGGCTAGCAAGGGAAAAGCATGACCAGTTTATTTCATCGTCATTTTACATGACATGGGAGCCTTCAGAATGAAGACCCAGAGGTCCGGCGAAAACCGTCTGTTTTTATGCTTCGGTTCCATGAAGAACGGATCGCCGTGTGGAGCTGATGGGACGGGCTGAGAGCTAATGCCAGGAGGGCGAAAGGAGCCCCGCAGGGCTCCTCCGGGTTTCCTGGGCCTCTCTGAGCAGCGTTCCTCACTCCGGGGTATGGTGCGGGACCCCTTCTGCAGTGGGGGTCTTAGAACCTCTTCTCACACAAGGTGGGCCAGGGAGTAAGTTTATAGCCAGCTCTTACACAGAACGGTGGGGAAAGGTTAGGGTCACCTTTTTTGGTTTTGTGGCTGGCTTTGGGGGAAGGAGGTTCTGGTTTCAATGACCCGCCTTAAGGAAGGGGGAGTCCAGTTTCCATGGCTCGCCTGCGGAGGAAAGGGGCGAGGCAGGAGGTGGTCAGGGAGGCCTGGCTTCTGAGCCTTTCACTTCGGGGTATTGTTTTCTGAGCCTACCACCTGAAAGTTGGCTTTGAAGATGCATCTCTCCCAGATCTTGAATCCTTCCAGACCCTTCCAAACACCCATTCCCTAAGCATTCTTCAGTCCAGGCCCATAGCTGTGTTTCAGAACACTTCAAGCCTGTGAAGGTTTAAAACAGGAAAGCTTTCTTCATCTCTCACTGGCAATGGAAGTTGGGGCGAGGCCATTCATCATTGCGATTGTGTTTTATGTGAACGCTCGCGTTTCACTGCAGAACCTCTGCCCCCGTGCCCTCCGGGGGGCTGCTGCAGTAGGGGGTAGAGGCAGGACGCCTTCCAAAACGCAGAAAGGTCCAGTTCCCCCACAGGCCTGGTCCAAACAGTGTCACATAAGAGACTCCGGCCGGGACAGGAGTGTGCTGGCTCTTGGAACCAGCAGCAGCAGGAATGAGCCAGCAATGCTTCATGGAGGGTCTCGAGAGAGTCTCGGAATTTATTCTCGGGAAACGACGTTCCCCGCTGCTCAGACCTGCCTTTATTGAGTTTCCTGCTACAAGCCGGTGTTTCTAAGCCCAGGCCTACTTCTGATGACATCCTCAAGGGGACATGGCCGAGGTGCAGGCCCTGGCTCCCCCACAGCACAGCCTTTCTTCCCAGCTGTCCCCATATACGAGGCTCATCCCATGGGGTTCCCGTGAGTGTGCAGGTGTGAATATTCCCTCCCCGGGCCTCCTGACAGCCTAAGTGTGAAGAGCACTAAACGTTCTTCCCCAGCTTCACACCTCCACCAGGCCTGTGCGCAGAGCTTGCGGGTCTGAGACTTCTCCCAGGGGATGGGGATTATGACAGCAGGAAAGGAGACCCCCCACACAGAGGAGCAGGGAAGAACCCGTGATAGGCTCATGAGACACGAGGCCCCATCAGATCTCACCTGTGGGTGTGTCTGAAACGAAGCCAGGCGACGTGTGGCACCGCCATTGGGGAGGAACCGTCTTGGCCTTGCTTCATTCTGACCTCGGCAGTGTGTGAATTACGACTCTCAAGGCTGGGGTTTGTCATAGGCCTCAAAGCTTTTTACATACCTGGAGGCACCCAGGCCATTCAACGAGGCAGCAAATACCCAAGTGGGGTCCAGGTGGCCCAGACCCACCTACAGCCCAGCTCTTTTGGGTAACAAATCTACACGGTCGCAGCCTTCCGTGTGCAAGATTAGGTCAAGGCACTGAGTCAGGAGCAGACTGGCCCCCGGCCAGATCTAGCCCCGGCCTGGTGGCTTACAGCCTGTGAACCAAGAATGGGTTTAACTTCTTTTTAATGGCTCCTACATAATGTCTTCAGTTTGGCCCCTTGGCCTGCAAAGCCTGAAATATCTGCCGTCTGCCTTTTGAGGAAAAGTTTGCTGACCCTAGCAGAGAGCAGGAGAGTGAGCCACTGGCCAGTGGGGTTTGAAGGTGGCAGTGACCACCTAGTACAGTCAGGGACCTGGCTGCTCTATCACTTTGCAGATGTCCCTCCTTGCCAGGGAGCCACCTCCCAAGGCACGTGGCATCAACCTGGTGTCGGTGGCAGGCGGCCCTCGCGTGCCAGATGCCAAATGCTCGCTGACTTGCAGATGAGCCATCCCCAGGGCCTCCTCCCTGCGTGACAGAGAACAAAGCAGCTCCATCTCCTCCTGACTCGGCAGCCTCCTCTCCCAGTCCCGTGCCCAGCCTCTCTTCCAGTTCCCGCTCTCGTCTGACTCGCGTAGGCACACGTGAGGAAGGGGCATATGTGGGGACAGTGTGGACTCACTGGCCTCTGCTAAAAGTTGTGGGCAAGCCAGCAGGTCTGGGGGCTCCCACTACAGGTGGGGTCAGATGTTGGGATGGCCAGAAGGCTGCCCAGCCTGTGGGCACTAGAGCCAGTGAAGGGCCAGAGGCAAAGCAATGCAAGTTGTCTTTTAAGGCTGGAGTGGCGAGACAGGACAGCAGGGAAGTTGTTCAGCAGACAGAGTGCAGACAGGACCGGGAGGAGGGAAGGGACAGGGTGCAGACAGGACCGGGAGGAGGGAAGGGACAGGCCAGGGAGCGGTGGGCACGAGGGTTGTACTTGTTCCCCGTGGTGTCACACAGCACCAACCTCAGACCGGGTGAGGCCACAGAAACATCTCTCACAGTGCGGGAAGCCAAAAGTCCAAAATCAAGCTGCTGGCAGGTGGGTTCCTTTGGGAGGCCTTGAGGGAAAACGCCCCTGCCTCTCTGACAGCATCTGGTGGCTGCGGCAGTCTCCTCGGGGATCCCCGACTCCACCCATGTTGCAGGGCTCCGGTCTGCCATGTCCCCAGCTGTCCTCCCTGCATCTGCACTCTAATCAATATCCTCTTCTAAGGACACGGCTCATGTTGGGCTTAGGGCTCATCCTAGTGACCTTACCTTAACTCGATCGCATCTGCAGAGACCCTGTCTGTGTCCGTGTGAGGTTACCATCGTAGGCACGGAGGGTTTGGACTTGTTGGGGGGTGCAGTTCAACCCACAGCAGGGTCCAAGGGGATGGGGTCCAAGAAGGGAGAGGAGCGGTGGCCCCAGTGAAGGGCCACGAGGAGACAGGGCAGGCTGGTCTGGTTCTGGACAAGGACGTTGACCCTCTCGTGAAGGCAGTGAATGGAGAGAGGTCTGGGAGCCACCAGCATGGCCTCAGCCTCCTGAATGCAGGGCAGGAGAGTCGCGGCGCGCAGGGCCCGTAACGCTGGAGGCCAGGATGGACCCGACACGGGAGCGGGAGGCTTGGCCTGGCCATGGGGAACGTGGAAGGGCCGCTGGATGTGCCTATTGATAAAGAGGTTTCTAGAGGCTACTGGAATGGCCAGGCAGAAGCTAGAGAGCGCTAAGGAAGCTGCTTTGGAAACAAATGGGCCCAGACTATGATGGGTGACATGTATGAACCCCACTGTGGGCTGGCTGCTGTGTGAAAATTACGTGATTCGGTATGAAAATACCTAGGAAAGGGGAGTGTGCCGCCCTCCTTGCTCCATGTTGCGTGACCCAAGATGCCGCATGGGCATCAGCCCAGCCCTGGCCACCACCAGGACCTTCTGGGAACCTGGAACCTTGCATTTTCTTGTTCCTTTCTGCCACTGGGGGAGGAGGATGGATGGCTGGCGCTGCCTGCCTGGCCTGGAACCCCCTTTCTCCCCGTCTGCGGGGTCCCCCACATCCTGCAGCACCTCAAGGACCCACTGTTGGTGTCCCTCTCTCCCACTGGACCCTCCCTGAGCAATTGGAGGGCAGGGACATCAGACTGATCCCAGCTCCCAGCACAGAAGCTTAGTGACAGGGGCACCCAGAGATATGGAATGAGGCAGACTCAGAGGCCTGTATTTTGTGGTAAAATGGCTATATCACAATATTGGCCAACTTAACGATTTTTACGTGAACAATTCAGTGGCATTAAGTGCCTTTACAAGGTGGTGCAACTGCTTTGAGTCTCTGCTGGTGATGTCACTTTGGCAAAGGGACCAAATAAGCCACCAGTGTGTCAGGAGTGTGTCAAGCCTGCTCAGAGTTGTGTGGAGGTAGCATGGACACAGGTGCCTGTCCCTGCCCCCTAGCTGGGCTGCAGTGCAATCTAACAATGCTCCAGGGGCTGGGCCAGCCTTGAGCCTGGAGGTGGGCAGGGCTGCAGCTGCCCCCTGGGCCACTAGAGGGCATGTGGGAGCCGTTCACATGCACCCCAGGCCCCGCTTCCTAGGCAGGGTGCCTGGTGCCTCAAAACGAGTGCTGCTCTGAGCTTGTTGGGACGGATCTTTCCCTCCTTCAGCTTCCGCCTGCTGGCAACGCATGGGGTCCTGTGCCCCCATTTCTGCCTCAGTGTCACAGGGCACACCCCTCCCCCCTGCAAGGTGTCTCTTCTCCTCGGGACACCACTCCCGTTGGAATTAGGGCCCACCCTACCCCAGTGTGATCTCATCTTCACTAGTTACCCTGCAATGAGCCTATTTCCAAACAAGCCTGCGTTCTAAGGTACTGGTGATCAGGACCTCAGCATGTCTTTTGGGGGACACAGGGCCCCCAAGATGCCCCACAGCAAGTGACAAGGGGAAGTGATGAGACCTGTCAAGTTTCCCCACACACGGGGGAGCAATGGGGCCCACATCCTTCAGTCGCGGACATGCCCCAGCCCAGGGCCCTGGTGCAGGGAGAGCTGCTCTCTGTGCCCTCCTGGGGCAGGTGCCCGCTGTGCTTCTCACAAGTCTCCTTGCCTTTCAGAATCAGTTGTCTGGGAACCTGCTGAGGAAATTCAAAAACAGCAACGGGTGGCAGAAGCTGTGGGTGGTGTTCACAAACTTCTGCCTGTTCTTCTACAAGTCACACCAGGTAAGTGTCTCACACAGGGCAGGTGGCCCTTGGGGGCAGCAGCATGAGGTGAGGGGGCCGCCCTCCTCTGGAAGGACTCAGGCCTCTTGAGCTCCAGGTGTCACGGGGATGACAGGGATGCTGGTGGGGGGCCCTGTCCACCCGAGGCCCTCAGCTCTAGGAAAGACTGACATCATTATCATCCACTGAAGGACCACTTCAGCCCTAGGAAGGGCCACCTGTCTTCTGCCTGGACAAGGGACGGGGGTTGGCTTTATCTACAGCTCAGTCCTGGCGGGACTTGCCACCTGGGCCATCACGTACAGGCCAACACTGGCTGCCATGGTCCCTTCCAGGCCCATGCCCGAAGGGGGAGCTGCCTGGGCTCCCGAGTCCCTGTCTGATGCGGGCAGCAGCCAGGCCCAGAAGCAGAAGCTGCCCCCAAAAAGCCACTTTGCTTGGTTTCCCCTTTCCAGGACAATCATCCCCTCGCCAGCCTGCCTCTGCTCGGCTACTCGCTCACCATCCCCTCCGAGTCCGAGAACATCCACAAAGACTACGTGTTCAAGCTGCACTTCAAGTCCCACGTCTACTACTTCCGGGCAGAAAGCGAGTACACGTTCGAAAGGTAGACGCCCCCTTCCCACGCACAGGGCCCTGCAGATAGAGGACCCCTCTTCCAATCATCAGGATTTCTCCCAAGTCAGATGGCCCCACCCTTCCCTGCCAACTAAGTGTTTAGACCTGGGGTCCCACTGCCCGACACCAGCAGGCGATTCTGTTCTTATGGCAAAGTGGGGTCCCAATTTCCCTGTGCCCTTACCCTGCACGATGTTGGCTGAGGCCCTGGACATCTTGCTTGGAGATCTCCGACGTATGTGTATGGGATGGTGAAGCTAAGCCCCAGTGAGACTGCCTACATGGTGTAATGCCAGGGGCCGCAGACTTCATTTAGCCAAGAAATAAATGAAACAGTCAGTCAGGCCTAAGACTGTTCCTGCAATTCACATTTTAAATAGAGATCCTGGGCCTCTGCAAATTGCATCCCCAAGCTGACTACCTGTGCAGTTGGCACTGCTGAGCTGCCCCCTGGGGGGGCAGGAAGGGAGGGGTCCTCAGCAATATGCTGAGCACTTCCTAAACAATATCAATCACCTGAAAAAGGAACCTAGAGGAGAGCCATTCTCAAATCTGGTCCTGGACTCAGCTTGAAAGCTGGGTTTATCCAAGTTGGGATTTTGCTATTATTGTGACAAAGGGTCCAGCCTTGAAGTCCAGATCCTGAAAGGCCTGGGAAAAGGCCAGGTAATTTGGGGAGTCCGTCCTGCATTGTGTAGGATGTTCAGCAGCAACCCCTCAGTTGGGACATCTAAAAATGTCTCCAGACTTTACCAAATGGGACAGCATTACACCCATTTGAGAACCACTGGTATAGAGCAAATACACAAATATATAAAAAGGGAGATTCGGGTGTGGTGGTGCAAGCCTGTAGTCCCATCTCCTAGGAGGCCGAGGCTGGAGGATCGATTGAGCCCAGGAGGTAGCTACAGTGAGCAATAACTGCACCACTGAACTCCAGTATGAGTGACAGAGCCAGACCCTGTCTCAAAAAAAAAAAAAAAAGGGAGAGCTTCCACTAAGGATGGGCCATGCCCTGCCATTCTCTGCAATGTCCGTGAAAATAGGAGGTAGCGTTCTCCCCAACAACCAGAGGCCACCTCGCTCCTAACTGCTGCAATGGAGCGGGCAGTGTCACCGCAGCAAGGTACTTCCAGCTCCACACTGAGTGCCCAGGCCAGCGGGTCTCCACTGTACCTCAGGAATGCCTGGGTGCTGGCTGTTCCCTTGCTCTTCTGCTGAAGTGGCAGATTACCAACCAGGCGGCCTGACTTCACCTTGTGTTTCTGTAAGCGATGCCCACCAAAGTGTCATGAGTCCGTCCAAACAAAAGGTTGACTGACTGGCGTTCCCGTGTTGCAGGTGGATGGAAGTGATCCGCAGCGCCACCAGCTCTGCCTCGCGAGCCCACGTGTTGAGCCACAAAGAGTCTCTCGTGTATTGATGGCCGGACACACTCGTTTCCGCAGTGGCTGCTTTCCTGGAAGACGTTTCCTTTTTTCTGTATTAATGAAGCCTGGTAAAATTAACACCTGTCTGAAAATCAAAAACATGGCTTCCCAGCAGCTCTCCTGTCTCCACAGCCGCGTTTTTTAACCCCGACCTCTCAGCGTCTGAACGAACAGCGCTCCCACCTCCAGTCCTGGCATCCGCTGGGGGCGCTGTTCTTTAGCTAGTGCCAGTATTAAAACATTGTCATTACGAGAGTGCCAAATGACATCTTCCCTCCACCCTACCCCTGAAAAACAGTACACACACATCCTTTCAACACAAGACAGGGCAAGTATTTTCTTCCTAAAAAAAAGAAACTTATTATTTTCACCTACTGGCTGCTCCATTTTATGAAGTGGATTTCCCGGTGTTTGCAATACACTCAGTGCAGCCTTAAGCAAATGAGATCATTTTCAGATTTCGTTTTTTTTTTTTTTTTTTTTTTTTTTCAGTCTTTCTACTTTTGTAATAATAGGAAGTTAGTAGGACTCACTTCTCTGATTAATAAGCAATTTGCAGCACACAGCGTTCTACTGCGGGGTTTCATGCTCACCTGAAAACACCTGTTCCCGACCTACTTCTTGGTGCAAGTTGACCAAATCGTTTTAAGTGGTAATTCTTTCCAACCGTAGCAGGGTTGTTTTCTGTTAAGCGAAGCTGAAATCCAGTGCAATACCTGGACTGTCACCGTCCTGTGAGTGGTGTACACAGTGGGAAGATAATAAGCCGTGGTGTTTTGCTGTGTCACAAGCATGAAAACCTGTATGTCATTGATCAGGGCCATTTGTGGTATGTTCCGTGATGAGCGTTTAGTGAGCGTGCTGGCTGCAGAGCACTATGAAATCATGGTACGTAGTCCCCGGCACCTGTTGTTATTCTTATATCCTCCTGCAACTGTGGTTTGAAACTGCGCATTCTTTAGTAGTATATATTGTGCCTGTCTTCAAAAACATTTACCTTTTTATACTCATTCCCCCTAGGCATGGGGTAGTGTCAGTCGGACTGCACAGGGAACACGGTTTCCAGTGGCTCGGGCCCCTACTCGGGAAACGTCTGCCTGTTCTCGATGGTGATGGGGTGGCTGCCATTCCCTTGGTTTTTCTAAGCCCTTTCTACCAAGAGTCTCAAACAAGCGGAAGCGACGGCCGATTCAACCCAGTTCTTTCCAGCGCCCCGCACCGTAGCACCTGCCCACCTGAGAACGAGCAACACGCCCTCTCTGTGGAGCTCTGACCGGTGCACCTGGAAACGGCAACTTGCAAACGGATGAAGAGCCTGACGTGTGTTAATCAATCATTTGCCTTACAAGATGTACCAGACGGTTTCCAGTACTAACAAAGGGAATAAAAATACCTCACGCCACAATCCAGCATATTGACGTTTTAAGGCAAGACAGCCAACTTTGCCTGTAGTCTTCATTTTGTGTGTGTGTGTGTGGTGGGGAGGGAGGAAGGGGACACTCCAGCAAGGGTTTCTAAAGCCCCAGTGTTGAGAGTGAGACAGGGAGGGCCTGCCCCCAACTGCTCCCTACGCTCCTCCCACCTCCAGGCAGGGGAACAGCAAACAGCTCCAGGGCGTGTGGCCCCTGCCACACAGCAGCATCAGGCTCCCTCAGGAAGTCACCATTCATTCCTGGAGACTTGGGGACAAGGCACTCTCCTATTTCTGAATGATTCCAAACTACTTGCTGGACACTGGTGGTTCTGACCTGTGACCAGCACCTCTGCTTCCTGTGTGCCCTCAAGAAAATACTAGTGTTAGGCCAGGCGTGGTGGCTCACGCCTGTAATCTCAGCAATTTGGGAGGCCGAGGCGGGTGGATCGTGAGGTCAGGAGATTGAGACCATCCTGGCTAACATGATGAAACCCCGTCTCTACTAAAAATACAAAAAATTAGCTGGGCGTGGTGGTGGGCGCCTGTAGTCTCAGCTGCTCAGGAGGCTGAGGCAGGAGAATGGCATGAACCCGGGAGGCAGAACTTGCAGTGAGCCGAGATCACGCCACTGCACTCCAGCCTGGGCGACAGAGTGAGACTCTTAAAAACTAGTGTGGGTAACAGTCCATCTGAGTGGAGTTTGAGACACACTACACACGAGACACACAATGACGCAGATACTCGTTTTCTTGAGCTTTATTGGCCCCTGCATGATACAGTCCCTGTGCTTAAGAACATGCCCTATTAGGTCACTCTGCCTTTGCTGACACATTTTATAGCAGAAATACACAAGCTGTTTTTAAAGGAAGGAAATATTAAAAAATGCTTATAAATTGACAGTTTTGCCAAAGGAAAGGTATAAAATGCTACATACAGAACCAAACCAGCCACTTCACGAGAGCAACTCAGGAATAAAACTACTGGATAAGGAAGGCAGATGCACTTCCAAGAAAATCAGAACCCAGCAGGAGGTGGCCAGGGCATCCCAAACCACACTGATGTCCACCTCACTAGCAGCAGCCAGCCAGGACAGCTCAAAAACACAGGAGCTACCAGCCACCCAGTCGACGGTCCTCGTCTCCCAGAGACTGAGCACCTCCCCAGGCTGCAGGCTCTGGGCAGCTGAGCCAGGAGCAGGTGGGGGCTGGCACTGAGAGGCTACTGGTGACGACAGTAAACCCGTCTCAAAGGCCGGGACTGGCTACAGACCAGCGGCAGGTCTGATGCTGAGGCAGGTTCCAGTGGTAGCCCTGGTGCCTGGGCTCTCTCTTAATGCAGGCCTGGAAGTGGCTACACAAAGGCCAGCTTCCTTGGATAAGATGCCCTTAAAAACACTGGAGCTGATTTTGTGCGTCTATAGAAAGTAACAGCCCAGGAGAGAGTGTACACAGAGGCGAGCTTTCTAACTCCATCAAACCCCATCTCCCCCGACAGCAAATGCTGCCAGTCAACTCTAACAGAACCACTTGTTGCTCTACAGGGGAAGGAGCTGAGTATGATTAGTCTGGCGACTGCAGAGACTCCCCGTTAATACCAGTATTGTTCATTAGAACCCAGTCCCTCAAGCGGCACAACCACTGTTAGTAGCATGAGACTGGCTTCACTGCTAAAAACTGTGATGTCATTGTCCGTTTGTAAACCTGAAGAACTCTGTAAATCAGAAAAGCTGCATGTCCGCCCTGGCTCACTTAAAAATCAGGTAACGGCACACCCTGGGGAACACAGACTCATCTGTGTGATTCTCTCATAAGGACAAAACTCATCTTTGGCTTACGCTGCCGGCCTCATGTAAGGAAACAGTCCCCCCACACAGAATACTCCCCGGAAACACAAAATGAAATCTTCTCCAATTTTATTATTCAAGATAACATTCATGTGCAGAGTAATGAGTACAATAAGAATTAGCAACTCAGTTCTATTTCCCCTGACCAAAATATATCCCTTATACAAATTAAGAGTTCAACCCAAATCCACTTCTAATAAAATACCTCAATTTTAGAGCTTAAAAATCAGACTGCACTAGCAAACCGACGCAATAACCCACTCAAGCATCTGTAGCTCAGGGCTCTGTCCCCTCCCTATAGCTTAGAGGCCACTAGACCAGCAGATAGCTGAGCTACATCCCCAAGCTCACCCACTAACTTCCTTGCTTCCAAAAATCCTGTCTTAACTCCACAAGAACTGGCACACCCACGGGAGATGTCAATCATCGGCTTCAACAAACATAAAAGAATGCTTCATATACCAGTCAACAACTGCTGCAAGAACCCTCCCACTTCAGAAACCCAGAGATTTTCCCCCTTGCCAAGCAAGGCCCCACAGCAAACCAAGAAAAACACACACACTGGCTGCCTGCCTAGCAAGTATAGGCCCCTTCCAGAGAAGCAAAATAACTCTTAAGGTCCCCGGCAACCGCTACAGCAATCGCACAGATCAGCAACCTCCAACAGCATCATCTCGGTGAGCAAGTGCGCAAGCTGTCCAGGGCGCTGACCCTGGCACTCGGCAGCTCCACGCCTGGGGACTTCTCCCTGGAGTCTTCCGAAGTGTCTCATCACACACGCACAGCCACGAGTACACACGCAGGGCCACACATACACAGCAGGTGCCCTGTCCTCTGAAGAGTCACATTTCAAGGAGTATGCAAAATAAGCGTGTTATAAAATTTATTTGTGTAAGCATTCAGACATTTTTAGGTGGGAAAGATGATACGCAGAATCCACTACAAGGTGCAACAGAAAATTGTATTGGAAAGGACGGTACATCTGGCGCAGACCGGCAGTGGCACGATTCCAAACAAATGTCAGACGAGAGCGCTTCATGGGGAGAAACTGAAAATAATAATTTAAAGCTTCATGAGGCAAGATATGTTCCAATTTAAAACACTAAGAAATAGTACCATCGATGAAAAAGGAAATCAACCTCTAGGTGTACCAAAAGGGGTGTAGGGCAAACAGGAAAATTTGCATTTGTTGAGGTACAAATAGGAGTGTTCTGTAAGAGAGGGGCATTAATTATTAATGACAAACCCTGCAAATACAAAATAAAACCCAAATCACTGGTCACAGAATTCAAAATGTACATGTAATAAAGGCAAGGCAATAGACTCAAGTTATGGCCTGTCGAATATTTACTCCACTGACGTTAGCTACAGAAGCACTTGGCCAGTTTGTACACAGTGATTCCTTATGCACGCCGAAAGGGTCTCCGTAAAAATGACATTATATACAAATCTGTACACCCATCCACCAGAGCGATTCTCCAGCTCCCAGAGGGAGTTATCAACTTAAAGCAGGATACCTGAGGTTTCATGTCTTTAGTTGCCTTATCATAATCCCAAATATACACTTCAGGGTTTGTTTTTGTTTTTAAAGACACTTTCCTTGAATATGTGCACTATGGTTAAAATTAAAAACAAAAGTAATAAAATGATCACTGGAAGGAGCTGACCCTCCCCACCCATCTGAGAGACTTCATCTGGCTGTGGCACAGCGAAGACTGTATGTGTCCCTGGACGGGCGCCCGACATTGGGGTGGCCCCTGGTGGCGCACCTCTTCAGCGGAGTCAGCGAAGGCTCTCGTTGACTTTTAAAAAGGAGGAGGATGAAGAAGGAAAAAAGGAAAAACAAAACCCCCAATGCCAAAGGAATTTCAGTGGGATGAAGTTCCTCCACCACTTAGAGAATATCTAGGGAAAAACAGAGAGAGAGAAGTCAATGCATGTCATTTCTCATCCCTGTGCAAAAATTCATATAGTAACGAAAATCTTAGTTTTCATAGGAAATTCCAACTCATACAAAAATAAGTGAAGCAAATATCAATGGGTAAGTCTAATTTTAAAAGAATGCATATAAAGACTGAGAAGACCATGATTTTCACACAAAAACTCCAGAGCATGTCACAAAAAGCAAGAATGGGTTCAGCCTCCCTGAAGAGATGTGAATAAAACAAGTAATCATATCCCTTTTACTTATGATCAACTGTCAAAAAGTGAAAACTGATCCACACACCATGACACAGTAAGATTCCAGGGATGCATATGCATTCCCAAGTGAGGGCAGGAAACCCATTTTGGCCATAAAAATAGTGATGCAGTCCAAGAATCTATTTCCTAGAACTGCTTCCGAAATATGGTCCAAAGCAGGAACAACGTGTCTGCACGAAGATGTCTCTCGGGATTTTTGTAATTACACTAATTTGGAAACAACTCTGATGCCCAACAGTACAGAATCAGTTAAGTAAATTATACAAACTGAAATAACACAGACTAAAAATGGTAATTATCTGTATCTACATATATATATTAAAGCAATATTAAAAATATGTACAAGTTTAAAAGTACATACAAAATTACAGGTTGGGCATCCCGTATCTGAAATGCTTCTGGCTTTGCATCTGGGAATATCTGCATTATACTTACCAGTGTGCATCCCCAAATCCGAAATCTGACATGCCCCAGAGAGCAGTTCCTTTGAGCCTCACGCTGGCACTCAAAAAGTTTCAGATTAGGGATTTGGGATATTCAACCTGTATATGTGCACTATGTAAGTATAGTTTACATGAACAACTTCTATATCCTAAATAAGTACTATAGAAATTCTAAAAAATCTTATCTGCACTATAAGGTAGATAAGAGAATTCAGTAAGTTTATGACCCGGTAGGACAACAGAAGGCAATGCACCCAAAGATGATGATGAGATTTGGGCTACAGGGGTGGGATCATGGGTAATTTCTGTGTCTTCCAAAAATTCTACAAGATTGTCTTTAGAATACAAAAAAGCGTGAGAACGGGGTCCCCTCAGACCACGATTCCCTCAACCATTTTACAACAGACTCCAAGTCACAGGTCCAGGAGAGATGGCTGAGGATGTCTTTGACCAGGCTTATCTCAAACGTTCCAATCTAGAGCTCCTCTTTTCAGGCACTTGAAATACTTGGCACTCTCTCCCAGAGAACAAATAGTTACATAAGGTCCTCCCAAAAGCACACGTTAGCCACGGAGCCTAAGACTCAACTATGAAGAAATACAAATGACTAAATCACGGGATGAGTTGATGTCACACAAAAGAATCCAAACATTAATTCCAGCTGAGACAGAAAGGCTCTGAAAAATGCTTCAGAGGAGAGGCGGCTCTCATTTTTCCTACAGTCATCCACTGAAATAATGTGTTCGGAGCAAAACTGGCAGGAAGTCTAAGCCATGGCCACCATGGTTTTGGCAGCCATCGAGGTGAACGCTCAGTGGGAGCTTCAGGAGCAGGGAAGGAAGAAGTTGGTACCACAGCCAAGCCTGCAGGGAGATGATAAGCACTTCAAGAGGCAGCTCATCTGAGGACAGAGGAGGAAAGAGGGGCACTCCTCATCACAGACAAAGGAAAGAGAGCACCAACTCGACCTCCCCCGTGCATCACTGCAAAGTAAAGTTTTAAACACAACACAGACATCAGGTAGCTGCAGACCCGCCCGAGGGTAAATAGGGTCAATCCCAGCCATGATGCCCAGTGAGCACGTAAAATGTGCTGCGTCTGAACGGAGATGTGCTAAGTGTAAAATACACATCAATTCCAAAGACGGTCCCTCCAAAAATATAAAATATCTTATTGATGATTTTGGTATTAATGTTGAAATAATACTTTGGAACTGGCAGGTTAAAAAATGTATTGTTGAAACTAATTTCACTTCTTTTTGCTTTTTAAAAATATGGCTACTAGAAAATGTAAAATTCTCTTTTTATTTGGTTGTTAGAGACAGGGTCTCACTCTGTTGCCCGGTCTGGAGTGCAGAGGTGATCATAGCCATAGCCGCGAACTCCTCAGCTCGAGCAATTCTACAGCCTCAGCCTCCCAAGTAGCTAGGGCCACAGGTACAAGCCACCATGCTTAGCTAAATTTTTTTTTTTTTTTTTTTGGTAGAGACAGGGTCTTGCTATTTTGCCCAGGCTGGTCTCAAGCTCTTGGCCTCAAGCGATCTTCCTGCCTGGGCCTCCCAAAGCATTGAGATTACAGGCGTGAGCCACCACATCCAGCAGAAAACATGAAATTCTGTGTGTGGCCCCCATTGTACTTCTACTGGCCAGCACTGGTACAGATCTACTTGCCTTAACAACTGAAAGAAGAGGAACAGAGAGATAGGGGTCTGGGAATGGGAAACATGGATCAGTTCAACACATACAAGCCACACACTCTGTGCCCTGGAGCTGCTAGGGAAATCAAGTCACGTATATAAACAAACGGTTCATAACAATTTCAGGCAATTCTGGACAATGTGGAAAGTATCAGTTCTAAAAGTAATACTACAAAAGCAGAAAGCAAAACGCCCAACAAGACAATAACAATCCTACCAGTTTCTGGTTTTGTTCTATTTGTTTTATTATAAGGCTCTTTCTAACGAGAAATGCATGCCACTAGAATGAGGTATGTGATGCTAAGTTTGAGAAATCAAAAAGTTTGTGTTCAGGCAAAAGATGGCTGACTTTTTAATTCTATTTTCCTTTATTCCTATATTGTTTTTAGTATCGAGGGAGGGATCATCCTTCAACTGCCTCAAAATTGAAGGCAGTCAAGTAAATCATTTTTATTTTCTAGCAACTTAAAAAGTTGAAATGTCTTACTAAGAAACCCGAGTTCAGAAGCATAAACCTGAAGTATCAGAACTGTGGTTTTCGTTCAGCCGGGTGCAGTGGCTCACGCCTGTAACCCCAGCACTTTGGGAGGCCGAGGTGGGCGGATCACGAGGTCAGGAGATCGAGACCATCCTGGCTAACACGGTGAAACCCCATCTCTACTAAAAATACAAAAAATTAGTTGGGCACAGTGGCAGGCGCCTGTAGTCCCAGCTACTCGGGAGGCTGAGGCAGGAGAATGGCGTGAACCCGGGAGGCAGAGCTTGCAGTGAGCCGAGGTCGCGCCACTGCACTCCAGCCTGGGCGACAGAGCGAGACTCCGTCTCAAAAAAAAAAAAAAAAGAACTGTGGTTTTCTCCTGCTGTCCCCACATAGAGGGGCTCTGCACAGGACAGTAGGCAGCCCCTTCAATCACTTCCAAATAGCAAAAGGGACCACCTCACGTGTGCAAAACGTCTTTATGTACTGTCAGGTGGGATGCAGTCTCAGGAAAGACCTGGAAATGCCGCTCATGATCACAGAGGCTCAGCCAGCTTTGAGAGGCGCATCAGCCTGGACACCTGAAGATGAATGTCAAGGCGGCGGCACGCCTGGTCCCCCTGGGGTGTGGAGGACAGCCTGGTGACAAATGACCCTCAGGTCACACAGAGCGGCTGCCTAGCACACATCCACTGCCTCCAAACGCCTTGCACTTGTGCCAGATGGCAGTCAGGAGGGGCTTGGTTCCCATGGATACTCCTACAACAAGCTGGGAGGCAGCAGGGAGGGCGAAGCTGTCACCCCACTGAGTCCTCACCCATAGTGCGTCCAACAGGTAGGGCCACTGGGCAGGGACAAAAGCTCCCTACAGGCTGGCACAGATGAGCCCCTACCAAGGAGGCTTCCAGACATGACACACACAGCTAAGACAGCAAACACACCTGCGCCCGCTCCCGCTGAGTTGACCACACCAAAGCTGCTGGCATTTCTCACACTTGACTTTAAAGCCGAAAACCAGATAGATAGTTACACACATCTGGCTAAGAACGATCATTCTCTGGCCAATAATTAAGCTGCATAATTAAGAGGAAACAGATATTTCACCACCATCCTGTATTTATGTGGTAAGAGCTACAAATGCACAAAGTCCTGTGGGCTTTTCCAGCCGTTTCCAGATTCAGATCCTTCATTCACATTGATTTCTAGAATTCAGAACAAAGTCTCCTCTAATTCAACTCTGTTGTCTACCCTGAGGCCTGCAAGATAACAGGAACAGACAGGCCAAGAATCAAGTACCAAACTCATCAACTGAGTCCCAGCCCAAGTGCAGGCCTCTCCTCCCCCAGCCCAGAGGGGCCCTGGGTAGTTACCTCTGGAGCCGCTGCACGAGCTGGGCCACCATGGTGTCGGAGATGCCAGGGCATGCCTCCTCCGCTAGGTAGATGGCCCCTCGCAGCTCTTCAATGGACCCCAAGTTCCCTCCGCACGCCTGGCTCTTCTCCTTCAACTGAAAACACAGGAACAGGAAGAACAGCGTGAGGCGCACCAGCTGCAGAACTGGGAAGCATGCTTTTCAAGGAGCAAAACAGCACGTGGACCAAGACACTACCCCAGCCCCAGGGTGCCCGGGAAAAGCTTTGGCTCTGACTCCAGGCCACTTCAAATTCCTTTTTTTTTTTTTTTTTTTCCTTTGAGACGGAGTCTGGCTTTGTTGCTCAGGCTGGAGTACAGTGGTGTGATCTCAGCTCACTGCAACCTCCACCTCCTGGGTTCAAGCAATTCTCCTGTCTCAGCCTCCCAAGTAGCTGGGATTACAGGTCGCGGCCTCCACGCCCAGCTAATTTTTGTATTTTTAAGAGACAGGATTTCACCATGTTGGCCAGGCTGGTCTCGAACTCCTGACCTCAAGTGATCCACCCACCTCGGCCTCTCAAAGTGTTGGGATTACAGGCGTGAGCCACTGCGCCCGGCCCAGGTTCCTTTTGAAGAAAGGTGATTCAAATGCTCTGAGAGCAGTTATGTATACACAGGGCAATCGTCAGACCATAATCATTACTGTTCGAGGCCAGAAGAGAGACGACTAGCTCTCTGAGTGCCTTTCCCAAGTCTCACCGTGATGGACTGTCCTCTCTGTGCTCTTTTCCCATTTCAACCATAACCTTGTACCAGAAAAGCAATTTCAAAGCCTGTCGTTAAGTTATTCTGATCTCAACACTGCTTACTTCCTAATATTAATGGGTTGGTTCTTAAACTCCAGCAAACTGCCTTTGTGATCCAGAGTAGTGTCAAAATATTCAATTTCATATAAGTAAGTGGCAGCCTTAAATTCTGGGAATCTCCAGTGTCCTTCCTGGCACCTCTACTCCCGAGAGAAATCACAACAGTGCCTTCAGGCACTTCCCTAAGTTGAAGGTCAACTCTAAGTCTCTCTCTGGAGGCCCCAAAACATGAACTGTGAAAATAAGAGCTGTTCAAGTCAAGATACAGCATGGCTCAGAACTCGACAGAAGAGGCTCTTTGTGGTGGCTCCAGAGATGATGGACACCACCCCCTCTTCAGGGAAGAAAGAAACATCTCAGGCGACACTGAGCTTGGTTTTCAGGTTGTTGAACACATGCTGTCATTTCCAAACCCGGCCTTGCCTTAAGAGCAATGGCTTCTCTCTTCGCTACTGAAGGGGCAGGCAGGAACTAGAAGGGTCTGACCTTGGAGGGCCAATGGGTGCGGAGAGCGTTTGTTCCTGAAGTTCTTGCTGCCGCAGAGGGCCAGGCCACCGGCCCCAAGACAGCTACTTGTGTTTGTCTAGGACTCCCAATCATTTCACAGTATTTACAAGTCCTGAGAGAGTCATCTACAATCCAGCACTCTCCCTCCTGCCCGTGCCCCGCCCCTAAGTCTCAAAGAAGGAGCAAAGGCAGCAGAAGGGCCGCCCTGGGAGAGGGCCTGTCCCCTCACTGTGTGGAACGTGCTGGACCCATCACTGACTTCAGGGAGCAACCTGACCTGTGCTCCCTGAAGGAAAGCGAGACACCAATGCCCGTCTCCTCAATGTCCTCATCTGTAAGCATGGGGATATAATCCTTCTATTGGGCTTCTACAAGTATTGTATAAAATAATACACAATCAACACTCTGAACTCTAGGGTAGCAAATATCATTCTTAAAAATACACTGGGAAAGATGTCTGTGAGTTTAGCATTTGGTTAGCTGGAAAATCCAGGATATGACTGCATTTAGGATATGTCCTGAATAATTATGTCAAAGTTTCTTCATGGGCCCAGTAAAAAAAATAAACAGCCTCAGGTGAATGAAGAAGTCCATGCACTTTCCCTAACTGCCTGACTGACCCTATTCCAGCGGCCAATGGCAGGGCCGCAGGAGCACAGCCTGGAAATCCTATGGGGCCAACTCCCATGGGACAAAATGAAGAGCAGGATGGCACTCAACCCGGACATCCTAGGTAGGAAGAGCACAGGTGCCCAGAACCATGAGCCGGGGCTGAAGCCAGACATCATCCAGCAGAGCCTCCGTGTACCCTGTGGCTTCCACGACACCAGCGGGCTCGGCTGTTTCCCACTTGAAGCTGCAGGTGAGGCCTCGGGCTCTGGCCACAGCCCCTGCTCCCACCGGGCCCTGAACTTGCCAGGTCAGAGGCCCTCAGACAAACCCTCCAGGGCACCTGCTGGGCAGGGCAACAGGCGAAGGCTCATTGGAGGGCTGGGAAGAGGCACTGGCAGGACCGTAGCTGGCCAGGCACAGCCCATGGCCAGGGGTCCCCCGCTGCGTGACGCAGGCACAGGGGAGGGGAATGAGCTCCTATGACCCTTCCTCCCCTGAGGGCCTCCCATTCAAGGACCAGGACCCCCAAACACAGCCGCAGTGGAAAACTGCCCAAAGAGGGGCGATCCCCATGCAAACAGATGCATGTGTGGCCCACAGTGAGTACCTCAAAAGCAGCCTCAGCCAGGGAGGGGCACAACAAGAAAAGGGGGGACTTCCAACTTATTTTCAAATCTGCTACTAAACAGATGCAGAACCTTCGTTCTTATAAAGCCTATTTTTGAAAATCTCTCAAAACACGGCTACGGGAGCACTTTCCTCTGGGAGGGAGGCGCTGAACAGAGGGTGGGCGCGGGGAAGCCGGGGGCACAGCACTGCTGAGCAGAGGAGGGACTTCAGTGAAACATGTGGCTCAGGGGAGACCGGAGGACTCCAGGACATCCACCGTCTCCTTAGAAGAAAGAATCTACTTTCCACATGGCCAGAAATTGGTCTGAGGCAAAGAGAGCAGGCTGTACCCAATGAGATTTGCTAAAAAGCAGGGCAACGGGTGACACAGGGTCTCAGGCTGGGTCACTGTCATCCAGTCTACATGCTCCAGGCTGCGGCAGAGTGGGCATCACCCAGGACAGTGGGAGGCGCAAGGTGGTGCCTGATGCTGACAGCCTTTGGGAAGGCACCATGCAGGCTTTCCGAGCCTTTGCCAGCTTGTCTTAATGTCCCCAACTCTTACTGGCAACATCACCACTGAAGTGTGTCCAGCTTCTCCTTCCCCCTCCCCTCCCACTCCGAAAAGGCCAGCCAGGTACCTACCTCTGCAAACAGAGGAGAAATAATTGTAGATAAACACTGAGAGAAAGGCCTCTTTGGGATGTCTTTCATCTTGGGAGAGAGGAAAAAAAAGTCATCAGAAACAGTTGACATTCACATTGGCAATAATGCAATAAACCTCCCTCCTGGATTATGGAAGTGCAGGAGCTGCCTCTACACTTCAAGCTGAGGAAATACCCTCTGCGCACCATGACATCTGAAGATGACTATGGGCTGCCTCTCACTAGACTTCAAAGTTTCATCTGCAGTGACACGCAAAACCCACGCACCAGGGAAACAAGCATCTGGGTTCCATGTGGAAGGGGACTCTGTGTGGGCACAGGCAGTGAACTGGTTGGGTGTGGTGGCTCATGCCTGTCATTCCAACATTTTGGGAAGCCGAGGCAGGAGGATCACTTGAGCCCAAGAGTTTGAGACCAGCTTGGGCAACATAGTGAGACCATGTTTCTACTTAGAAAAAAAAAAAAAAGTTTTAAATAAACTGGACATGGTGTCACACGCCTGCAATCCCAGTTACTCAGGAGGCTGAGCTGGGAGGATCGCTTGAGCCCAGGAGTTTGAGGCTACAGTGAGCTCTGATGGCACCACTGCACTCCAGCCTGGGTGACAGAGACCCTGTCTCCAAAAAAAAAAAAAGAGACAAGTACTTTACTATTGAAACCCTGGAAACAGAAATCAGGTCAAGATTGGCCATTCCAAGTGATGTCTAGGACAGAGGCCAAGTTTCTACTTTTGCAACCTCTATTTGGACATTTAACACCTGTTCACTTATCAAAGCAGGACTTGTAGGGGACAGCCACTGGCCCACCCTGCCTGAGAGAAACTATACCACTATGCTTTACAAGACCCTAAATATATGGCCTTTCATAAATTTAACAGGCATAAAATCAATTAATCAAAATTGTTTTACATAAATATCAAAAGCAATGCGTTTACTTATAAGGTCCTTCAAACTCAGTCACAAAATTATGATATGTACATAAGTAACCCCAACATGCACAACAGTCCCTCAAAGAGAGCTATGAAGTCATTTCACGGGTCACCCCCAAACCCCATGACATTGCCACGTCAGGACATCCTAACTTGACAGCAGGGCTGCAGAGAGCAGAATGGAGCAGCACAGAACAGATCAGAGGCCAGACTCCCTGGTGTGAACACCTGGATCATTGGACAGAACTAAAGCTCTTGATCTGTCCATCCCCTAGCAACGAAATTCCAGGATAGCTGCCACAAAGGACCCCACCCGCATCCACAGCAAGCTTCACACACAAGTGCCTCCAAAACACTGCACACTGAGGTCAGTGTGGCCATTCTGGAGTGAGCAGACGTACCTTATTTCTGTCCAAGTCCGATGGCTGAAGAGCTCCATTCTCGAGATTCTTGGGATCTTTTTCTCGGATTGTGAAGATCCAGTCCCCAGAATCACTGCCCCCCGAGGCTTGACCATCTGTTTCTCTTAACACAGAAATGCAGGGAGATCCCATCAGTGCTCGCACACCTGCTCTGGGGGCACTGGGACGTTCAGGGGGAGGCCACCTGGGGACCTCCGAACCCACGCCCACCAGCCCCAAGTCCCCACCCATCACACCCTTGTCCAGTCCCTCTGGGATTTGCCAAAGTCCCCCACTGCCTCCTCCCTCACAGAGAAGAGACCATTGGGAGGTGGTTCTGCAACTCCCCGGTGTGCCAGTGTGTGCATGCCCGCCCTCCTCTTCCTGGAGGACAAGTCCCCCACCTCCCTGGGAACCCATCTCTGGGGTATCAGCTTCTCTCTGCTGGGCTCCTCCTCTCATCAGGGAAGCACATGTCCCTGTGTTGGGCAGGGTGGCTCATGCCTGTCATTCCAACACTTTGGCCTCACCTCGGCTGTCTCTCAGCCCCAGTTCTGGGATTCACACTCACTGCCTCTATTTGGTACCCTCCACTCGCCCCAAGGCCCACCCATGTGCCTCCAAGCGCTCCCTCCCCCATCATGAGATGATGGTGTGCTGATCACTCCCTGTCCTGCGTGGGCCTCAGAGGCAATGAGCCCCAGGCCCCGCTGATCATCCCCTGACGCCTGTGACCCCATTGAACCTGCACCTCCTCCCGCCCCTCGGCCACACCTCTCCCCTCTCACTCACAGGTGGAGCCTCACCCTCACACTGGCTTCCCTAGAGGGCCAGCCTCACTCCCCCACATGCCCCAACTGACACACTTTGTTCTCTCGGCTCAAGTGACCTCCACAGAGCAGTGGGCCCTAAGCCAGCTTCACCTGCCCAGCTTTCTCACCTGAACTCCACACCTAGGTGCCACTTCACACTGGACGTCTCCTCCTGGACAACTCAGACTCACACACAGTCCACCCCACGCTCGGCTTCCCACACCACACATCACAACACCTGGTGCCACGCTGCCGCAGCCTGGAACATCGGCTTCCCTCCCTCACTCAAATCCACCGCCGCGTCCTGGCTCTCCAAACCTCTTTCCAGTCTCTTTATCTTGTCATCCCTGTTGCTACCCCAGCAATCTCCCAATGGCAGTACCTCAAGAACTTCCAAGGGCAGTGGTCTCAACCTTGGCTTTAAACTGGAATCACCTAGAGACCCTGAAAAACCACTTAGGGTCTCATCCCCAGAAATCCTCATTCAACTGGCCTGGCGCATGGACCTGCACTGTGGGCCAACTTTAACTCCTGCCAAGGCATACACGAGAACAGACGAGTCCCACGCTCGGACTTCCAGACACAAGCCTGCCCGACCACCTCCCCCAGCCCTCCCCACACAAATGGCTCCAGCCCCACTCCGCCTCTTAAGCCAAGGGAATTCCTAGATGCCGAACTTGACAACAGTTCTCAGTAAGTCACTCCTGGTACAGAAGCTTCTACCAGCCACAAGAGAGAATCACAAACACGTGCATTTCTGGCCTTTCAGACATCCATGTAAAGCAGTTTCACCTGATCAGCATTTTAAGAACAGGAAGTTTAATGGAAAACAAAACAGAACAGAACGAAACAAAACAGAATGAAACAGCCAGGTCCAGTTTCCCATACCACAGAGTTCACTTGCAGAAACTCCACCAGCAAAGTCAAGAGGCTAAACAACTCCCAAACAGGCCCAGGCTGTGTCTAACACAACAATTGCCACCAACCTGGACTGTCTTAAAAAAAAAAAAAACTCCACAGAAAATGAAACCCACACCAAACAAGTGACAAAGACCAACGGATCCCTCCCACACACGCGCTCGGGTCGCTCTGGGCCGACTTACGCGTCAGAATCCTCGGAGCTCGAGTCGTCATGGCTCTGCTCGGCCTTCCATCTCTTGTACCTGTCGATGAGCTCAGTCAAGTAGGAAGTTTTCTTTGCATTGCGTAGTATAAACTTGTGCTTCAATAACTCCTTAGCAGTGGGTCTCTGGAAAAACACACACAACAACGAAAGTATGAGATGAAGTTCTTGGTCCTACCCCAAAGGACAGACTTCTGCCTCAAAATGTCGACCTGCCACACTGACACCTGATGGCTGGGCTCTACTCCACAGCTCTTCTCACTGCGACTCACCCAAAGATGAGTCACTCAGGATCTACGCCTGGGCTCCGCGTGCTGTGGTGGGCAGGGCACTGCCTTTCCAAGGAGGTCCCTAATAAATGCATTTTCACAGAAAACTCTGCACAGAGCTTCACAGGGATCATTTAAGAGAGCTTATCTCCTAGTTTATAAAATACTTTATGACAAATCCTGACAAAATACATGTTCTGTGTCGCTTTAACTTTTTTTTTTTTTTTTTTTGAGACAGAGTTTTGTCTTGTTGCCCAGGCTGGAGTGCAGTGGCGCGATCTCAGCTCACTACAACCTCGCCTCCCCAGTTCAAGCGATTCTCCTGCCTCAGCCTCCTGGGTAGCTGGGATTACAGGCCTGCGCCACCATGCCCGGCTAATTTTTTGTATTTTTAGTAGAAACGGGATTTCACCATGTTGGCCAGGCTGGTCTTGAACCCCTAACCTCAGGTGATGCACCCGCCTCGGCCTCCCAAAGTCGTGGGATTACAGGTGTGAGCCGCCATACTGGGCAGCTTTGTTAACTTTCTGTTTTAAAGTTTGGCCACATCCAACCACATAATAGGAATGTCAATTTGGAATTATCTCAAAGAAACTAGAAAGGAGCCAGGAGATGCCCTTTTTCCTGTCTGCTGAAAGAGCAGCTGGGTGCGCTTCATCACCAACTTTCCCAGTTTAGAAGGGCTGTTTCCCAGGTCCCTCCCTCCCCTCCCTCATGATTGGGCTGAGGATTTCACCCATGCCCTGGGCTCAGCATGGCCATCGCAAGCAGCACCTCGTCAACTGCCTGCCTTGACAATAGTGACAGGGAATGTGCTTCCCAAGGAAACCAGCATGGCCCAAATGGGAACAGACAGCAGGAACACCCAAACACCAAGTTGAACCGAGTTCCCACTCACTCCAAATTACAAAAGCTTGATTACAAGAACCAAGCACGTTTTCAGATTAAAACTCATCAGAAACCTGGATCACCTCAAGTATTCTTCCTCCCTGTCCACCCAAGGGTGAAACCCCAACTACCCCGGAGGTGCTCGTATTCTCGCCTCTCAGCCAGCTCCTCGGTAGCTGTGGGGTAGAGCTCTGTGTGCTGGCACATAAGCCTGTACAGGACACATGCTTTGTACGGGAAGACATGCCTGCACACGTCTCCACCGGTGCTGGTGCACAGTGGCTGCAACAAACATCGAAATGCAGAGCATTGTGGTGTGCAGGACAAGCCCCGCCACCACCCGATGCTGATGTAGTCATCAAACGCTGGTGTGGTGGTCTCAGCCTGCATCTCCTTAGAGGTACTTAGAAAATGTTGCATTCCCCATTTAATTCCTTTACCAGAACTGGCATATTAGGAAACCATGATGCTCTTATAAAAGTGACCACCCATTTTTACATTAGAGTTAAGAAAAGGGGGGGCTCAGCTTGGCCTTCAGCTAACTCTGCTGGAAAACTCAGAAAACAAGGACATATGGTGCTACCTCCAACACCAACACACACACACTACTTTCAAAGAAATGTCCTAATTCAGACAGAAAATGAGGTAAAGCCACACAGTCGTTACTGCTGTATGGCTCTGCCAGAGTCTATTAAACCTAAAAAGAGAAAGTAGGCAGGAAGGGGAAGGGGGGAAGCAAAGAGGGTGGCTTGGTTATATTTTCTAATCTTTTGTTTCCTAACACATGCCACCTGGAAAATGAAAACATTTACTTTAAAGACATATTTAGCCATTTGTTTCCAGCTAACCTTTGCCATTACTAAAAACAGTGTAACAGTTTATGGCCTGATCCTCTATAAATATTAAACATTTATGATTCCACATTTAATATTAAGGAGAATATTCTTCAGATTCAATGAAGTATGAGACGGTAGAAATCTAAAAGAAAATAAGGAGATTTTTAATACTTAATATTTAAAATGTATTTGCAAACCAAAGAAGTCAATCATACTTACTTAGAAAAAGAAAAATGAATAATACCAGGAAGACAGATGAAAAGAGTGATTAAAGCAATCCCAACAGGATGTATCTCAACCAAGTCAAGCCGCACATGAGGCGGTACGCTGTGATCCCTGGCAAACTTACAAAGCTCGGCTCCTTATTCAAACAGGCCTCCACAAACTCCTTGAGGGGTTTACTGTAGTTTCCTTCCAACGTCGGTGGGTTGTTCTTTGGAATGAGGAATAAAACTTTCATGGGGTGCAGTTCGGAATGAGGTGGTTCCCCTCTTGCAAGTTCAATAGCTGTTATGCCCAGGGACCAGATGTCTGCCTGCAACAAGAAAAGCATCTTTACAAACACCAAGCAGGAATCAATTCCAATACACAGTATTTAGGGGGAAAATGGTAACACATCTCAACACTTCTGAGGTTTTGAAAAAGGTATTTTTAACTGATATTTAAAAACATAAGCCCTCGCTATAATTTCAAAAGAGACAACAACAGGAGAAACTGTAATATGCCAAATGTTTTCTACCTCTACATGGAGATGGCTTATCAATTCTCTCCTATTCGTCTCCTGCTGGATGCGTTCGGCATTCCCCATGGAGTCCCCGGAGCCAACAGGACGGCTAAGAGAGGTGAGCTGAGAGGAGGAGTCCGGAGTGGGTGTGTGCTCGCACGTCACCCCCTCCAGCAGTGCTTAGAACTTAGGGCACAGCTCTGAGGTTGAGAGTGGGCACCTTGGTCTCAAGAGACCTGGGCTGAAATGCCAGTTCTACAAAGTCCTGTGACATTAGATGAAAGAGCTAACCTCTGAGCCTTGCTTCCCTCATCTGTAGAATGGAGGTGGAAGAGGAGGAGGCGGCCACGCAAGGTGCCTTACAAGGCGCCCAGAACTTAAAAAAGTTTATTATGAAAATGTTCAAACATACAAAGAACTGAGAAGTATTAATATAATGCATCCTCATCTACCTATTGCATGAATTTAGTAATTAACATCTTGCCATACGAGCTTTGTCCATGTGTTCCCCGAATATATTTCAAAATCAATCAGTCGTCATGACATTTCCCCCCGAGTACTTCAGTGTGCCAATATACGGACTTTTTACTACCTGTCAGTGCCTGAAATTAACAAATTCCTTAATGTCATGTATAATTAAATGTTCTCAGCTGTTCAAAAACAGTCATTCCATGGCTGGTTTATCTGAATCAGGATCCAAACAAAGTCCACAGGGTACAACTGACTGCCAGGTCGCTAAGGCTCTTTCAACCTACAACAGTCCTCTCCCCAGTCTCCCCAGTGGCATCAACTTAAAGAAACAGTTCCCAAATTCTGGATTTGTCTGCTGGTTTCTTCCTGGCGTCATTTACTGTGTCTCTCCAGTGCCTGCATTTTCTGCCAAATGTCCCAGAGGAGACATCTGCAGAAGCCGTGTGGCCCCACTAGGACATCTCAGGTCCAGCTGCCCCACCTCCTTCTGCCCAGCACAGGCCTGTGGCACAACCAAGCAGTTAGGCAAAGGAATGGATTCCTTGAACGTGTCATGTCAGTGAGAAGAGCCAGGCCATCTTAAGAGGAACTTGACAGCTGATGAGACATTGACAGCAGGTGACACCAATCCCCAAACAGGACAGAAGCCGACAATGAGGCAGGACATAGTCCTATACGGGCTGGCAAAAGACGACTTGGGGACTGGGGTAGAGAACACGCCTGAGTCTGTTACAGCTTTCCTGCTGTTCTCACTGTGCACTGTAATCCATCATTATTCCAAGAACTTCAGTGAGAATCGAATACATCTCTCACACTCACTCTACAGCAAGGAAATGCACAGGCTGAAGCATCGTTGTGGCTGCAGGTGCTTAACTATCCAGAGGACCCACTTACCATGTTCCTGCAGCCTTAGCAAGTACCAGAAATCCCTACTGGAAGCCCCCGAGCCCTGCACTCCACGGGAATGATGCCTACAGCATGTTCTATTTCCTTACTCTCAGTGAAGATGAAAAGCTGCCAGCATGTCTTGTTCTAAATTCTTTCTACTAAATCTTGTACTGAAGGGGTCAGTCTAGAAGAGCTGATGTTAGAAGTAATACTATTTTCCCTCCCTCTACAACTTGGACTCTTTGCTTTATTTTGCATTGCGTTATCTTAAAAATCAGCAGAAATGCAACTGATCCCAGTGTCTTGCCCTTAGGAGGGGGAAGCAGGTGCACGGGAGCACAGGGCTGGCGAGCACCCAGAACTGTGGCAGCAGCAGGAGGACAGGAGTGAGCAGGCACAAGGAGGGGAGAGGCAAGAAAGAGGCAGCGATCGTGACTCTCATGCGGCAGCGGTTCTCCATGCCAACAGGTGGCTCTCAAGTTTGTGTGATTCCACATCTGTCTGCTTCCCCTAGGCCTCTCAGATTTCATTACAGCTACTGCTATTTTCAAAGCATGCTGTCTCCTGGCCATACAGACCCAGAGCCTTCTCATTTTTAAGGGTACATAATAGTTATACAAATTTTGGCGGTACATGTGACATTCTAGTACAAGTATACAGTGTGTAACAATCAAATCCGGGTAGCTGGGATCCCCCTCACCTCAAACACGGCTCATTCCTTTGTGTTGGGATATTCCCAATCTTCTCTTCTGGCTATTTGAAACACAATAAATTATTAACTACGGTCACCCTATTGTGCTACTGAACATTATCTCTGACGGACGCACCTCCAGACCCCCAAGCACCTCTCAACCAGCTAAACGCACTCGGTGACTGGCAGGCAGGCCCCGACAGAGGCCGATCTCTGCTGAGAGTACATCGGTGAAGCATTTGCCTTGGTTTTACTCAGAGGCCCGAGGACTTGCTTTTCAGGTTCAGGGACAGACAATAAGCAGGCGGCAGCCAGCACAGAGGAGCGAACGCCTGCGAGCGAACGCCTGCTTGTGAACGCCTGCTTGCGAACGCCTGCTTCCGCACGCCAGTGTGTGCCACAGGAAGTTCACTGAGAAAACCCCTGCTGGCCCCATCTGAACGCAACCCACATATTCTCCTGGCTTCCAAGGAGGGCAGCCGGTACAGCACCATCAAGAACAAACATGGGGGCCAGGCGCAGTGACTCACGCCTGTAATCCCACCACTTTGGGAGGCCGAGGCAGGCAGATCACTTGAAGCCAGTTCGAGATCAGCCTGGCCAACATGGTGAAACCCCATCTCTACTAAAAATACAAAAATCAGCCAGGCATGGTGGCCTGCACCTGTAGTTCCAGCTACTCGGGAGGCTGAGGCAGGAGAATCATTTGAACCTGGGGGGAAGAAGTTGCAGTGAGCGAGATCATAAGTCTGGGTAACAGAGAAAAGGGCATCCTCCCAGGCAGCCACGCCAGGGGCACGAGGGTCACCCAGCTCCTCAGGATCCCTCTTTTGACCCTCCTAAATCCAGCCACAACCCAGGGTGTATGGTTCCTAGGCTCTCAGCACCCTGCATCCCCTCTACTCCTCCTAACTTTGGATTAGTCTAAAGGCATCTCTTCTACCCAGGACTTCTGTAGGGGGCTCCCACATGGTCTTCCTGCCTGCTGGCTCTCCCACCAGACATCCAACTATGACTAATTTGGAATCCTGGACTGGCACGTGAATCAATGGCAAGCAGTTTGGCATACAAATCGAAAGCCACAAAAATATCCAAACTTGTTAAAACCAATTACTTCGACTCCTAGGCATCTCTACTACATTTTAAATTTGGAAAATGGTATATGCTGCCCAAAATATTCAACAGCAGCATTACTTACGTTCAACCTCAGAAGAATGATTAAGTTGCTATGGCACATTAACTTAATGAAGTAGGATGTATTCAACAATGTGTTGATAGGGAAACTCATAAATATAACTGAGTTTGTCTATTACTGCTTCTAGGAAAAATGACAGCAGATCAAGAACTTGTGTCCGAGGTTTTTTTGTGTCTTTTGGCGGGGGGGTGGGGGGAACTCACTCTGTCACCCAGGCTGGAGCCTCAACCTCCCAGGCTCAAGCCATCCTCCCACCTCAGCCTCCTGGATAGCTGGGACTATAGGGTACATCACCATGCCCAGCTAATTTTTAAATTTTTTGTAGAGGTGGGAGTCAGGGGGGCGGGGGGTCTTGCTTTGTTGCCCAGGTTGGTCTTGAACTCCTGGCCTCAAGCTATCCTCCCACCAGGGCCTCCCAAAGTGCTGGGATTATAGGCGTGAGCCACTGTGCCTGGCCTATGTCTGAGTTTTAAAGTAAACTTTATGTGGGGAGCAGGCAGTCATCTTCCAAAGCAATTAAAATGAGGTGGAAGGAGAGACCTGTTTGGGGCCATTTGGGAAAGATATGAAATTGGACATTAAGACACTGCTCACAGAGAAAACTAACAGTGGTTTCTAATATAAGCTCCAGTCAAAAGCTGCAAATGCACACATTAACTGCGAATGAATCTTCTCCTGGGGCACGCTCCTAAGTGACCACCCTGAGTTCTTTGTTACTGATGGTTCAGGACTCTCCTTGACATTGGGAGAGGTGGGGATCTATGCAACAGCATCATACCTCTTCACAGTATCATGTCAAATGAAGTATGCTGGCTACACATCTGAATATATAATTTAAGTGATTTTTTTTAATTATATAAAGAAAATAATTCTAGAAGAAACCAATCAACTCTATAATCAAGAAGAAAACCAGGGATAACCCTAAGTCACAGCTGTAATTAATCAAAACAAAATCTCATTTGATATAAGCTTATTACTTAAGCAGATGCAATCTTTAGGAATACACTTGTAACTGGCATCTGGAGGTGTACCTGATGTTTATGACCATTAAGAGCAACACAAGGTTGACCAAAGTGGCCCAACATTACTCATGTGAAAATAAAGCCTGCTGTCTCCTGGTTCATTCTTCCCTGGCCCTCAGGGCTCATCCTCCCAGCCAGGCCTGTGGGCAATTCCTGATGCGTAGGCAGGGGCAGGGAGGCCGTGGGCTCAGTGCCCAGTGACAGGAAGGGCTGGTACGCAGTGCAGTGGACAGGCTGGCTGCCTGGGTTCTGGCAGCCCATTGGCTCATCCCACCACGCTTTCACTCATCTTCACCAATGCTATTTTGTTCCATCAATGCATCACCAGTTTCCACTTTTCACCATGGTTACACTGCAAACCAATCGCAATCCATTCGCTAACATACCATCATAATAATCTTACAAGGAAAAAGGGAGATGAGAGTTCTTCAGCCCAAGACCTTCCTCAAGTGTTGAAACCAGAGGCTTGTTCGCAGTGAGCACAGTTATCTCTCTTGGCACCATCTCCAAAGGATGGGGACTCCTTCAAACAAACCAAACTTCCCCAGATCACCTTAAAACATTAGTAATGAAGGTTCTTACGACATATGGGCAATCAAGACTTAGTAGTGTCATGCTTAGGTTAAGAACTGAGATTGACATAAGATGCCCTTTGTATGCAAAGACATTCAGCAACACCTGAGCAGCCCAGACAAGACAAGGGGCACAGGTACTGCCAGAGGTGACAATGCTCAAAAAGGTTCTAAACATACAGGAAACTGAGGTTTGTATCCCCTTTAGTTCAGTGAAAAGCAGCAGCTAGTGAGGCAGGTGAAGTCCATCACTTCTTCCAACCCACCCTTCCTTTGACAATCAGCGTGTGAACCTAGGTGTGACTTGGGCACGTGCCTTCATAACTACCATACAGAACCCTGTCCCCAATAGTTGGAAGGTCTTTCCTTACCTGCAATGCACAGACTAGGAGGACAAATGCCTACGAGTCACGCAAGAGAGAATGGAGGGAAAGCTGGGAGGCAGCTGAGTGAGCCATGAGACCAGAGCGGCCTCTAGTGTACCCCGAAAAGCACTGGCTGCCCGGCAGGCAGGCCAACCACTGGAGGGACACGCACAGCGCAGCCTGGAAGAGCACTCTTATCAGGCCCTGCTTGCGACAAGAGCTGCCAGTCCAGAGCCACACCCAGTGGGAAACAAAGGAAACCTCAGCCCTAAGGCCCCAGCGTGGAACCCCATTTCTGAGAACTTTGAGACTCAGACACAGAAGTGACCCCTCATTGGCCCTCACCACATGCCTCCTGGGTCAACAAACCTGGAAAGTCAATTTCACATCAACATTAAGAGTTTGCTCATGATTTCCAGTTCAGAGTTGTTGGGTAGGATCCAAGCAAGCAAAGTAACTTCTGACACAAGTCAGAATAAAGGTAAAAATGGACCAAAAATATGACACATTTTCTTGTACTATCTCCTTCCTGACCAAGTGTGCACTCCCCAGAAGAGGGAGACCATACTCTAATCCACCCCACAGTACTGCAACACCTACTGATCAGATCAGAGGCTCCTGACGGTTTATATTTTGCTTTTGTTTTTTTGAGACAGGGTCTTGCTCTGTCATTCAGGCTGGAGTGCAGTGCACCATGCCTGGCTAATTTTAGTATTTTTTGTAGAAACAGGGTTTCATCATGTTAGCCAGGCTGGTCTTAAACTCCCAGCCTCAGCTTCCCAAAGTGCTGGGATTACAGGCGCTCGTGAGCCACCACACCTGGCCAGAGCCTCCTGATGTTGAAAGAGCTTGGAGAAGAAGGTGGCCAAGCTGTGACGTTCTGACGCCACCTCCAGCAAACGCCCAGGGAGGCCTTGCCCTTCAAAGAAGGTGGGTGGGGATGGCTCAGGCAGACAGGACAGCTCTCCAATAAAGGTTCTCATGTGAGCAGTGATGGTGGAACCAAAAATGGAAGATCTTCACATGGCCCTGTCTCCTTTTCTCCATGGCACTCTGCATGATCTGAAACTGCTTATTGTTTCTTCTACTTCAGGAGAGGAGGGAGTATGCTGTCTTGCTCACACTTGTATTCACAGTGCAGTTGCTCAGTACAAATTTGTGAATGAATGGCACCAGCTTGATTTTCTTCCTTTGAAGGCACTTAATTTTTTAAGAAGTCTGTAATATACCTTTTTTCCTCTGGAAAAGATTCTGACATATGTAATAATCTCTATTCATTCATTTTGATTGGTACCAGGCAACCTCTTTGACTTATGGGTTCACATCATTCTTGACCTCGGGTAAGTTTTAAATCTTTAAACCTTCTTCTGTTATATTTATTCCTGAGTTTACACCAATTAGAGCTGTGCATTGATTCTTTCAAAACTCTTTTAAACTTCTCTCAGCTTGCATCTCAACTAGAACGTCATCTCGCCAGGGCCCAACCCTGAAATGGCCGCACGCTGAGGTGTCCACACCACGCTGAGGTGCCCACACCACGCTGGGGTGCCCACACCACGCTGGGGTGCCCACGCCTTCTGCCCCGCCACTCTCTAAGGATATTTCTCACCTAAGGCAGGTAACTCACTGAAAATGGTGACTACAACAGAGCATGCTTGCTCCTAAAGTGCTGTTAATTCTTCCTGTTTACTGTCAGTCTACCCCGTATGAATTTAAAATATACAGGAGAAGAGACTTTTGTTCTTGTCTACTCTGGTATTACTGGAATCTAGAAACATGTGCCTACACAGAGTGGGTTAAATGAAAGAATCAATATGAAATAAATAATGAAAGAGAGAAGGAAGGAAGGGGAGGAAGTAAAGGGGGAGGAAAGGAGGGAGGAAGAGAAGAAAGGAAGGAGGGAGAAAGGGAGGGAGGGAGGGAAAAAGGGAGGGAGGGAGGGAGAAAGGGAGAGAGGAAGGGAGGGAGGGAAGGAGGGAGAGAGGGAAATCTAAGATGAGAGTCCTCAGTCACATGGTAGATCAGCTAATTTACTACAAAGAATGAGAAGAGAATAATCGAGGTGGTATCATCCAATGAGTTAAGAAACATGGGTTCTAGTCTCAGCCTTGCCAAAATCTACACAGATGAACTTTGATAAATGGGCTCAGCTTAAAATAAAGAGAATGGACTTAAATGTTTAAGTTCCTGGTCGAGTCCTAAAATTACATGACCCCAGGAAAAGGTCAACAGCCAAAGTGGCTGCAGATGAGAAGCAGCCAAGGTGGTGTCCCTCCCACGTGGGGTAGAGACACTCCCAGGTAGGGCACACACCCAAGACCAGCCAGGTCTGCTATGTGGGGCGTGTGGGAACCCACTAGTCACTCACCAGCCAGTGGCTGTCAAGGCCATCATAGTGCTCAGAAAAGTCACGGCCACCGCTACCACTCAACAGTGAGATGGGCTCACTCCTCCCATGGCGGAACTAGTACGCCTCCAACTTGAGCTACAACCTGGACGCTTTCTAACAGTCTATAGCTTGCAACGGTGACCTGGGTCTGCAGGGAAGGTCATCTGGTGCTTCTTGTACTATGTTTAACAAGGTGGGAAGTCTACTGGGCACTGGGAAGATTTCTGTTTAAAAGCAGCAGCAAGGTTCGGCCTCTATGCATATCTGAGTTAGGTATTTGTTTGCTCAGAAAGTTGGGGCCCAGGAAAGCCAATTCTCCATGGATCATGTGGCCTTTTAACTGCATACAGGGTCCTGAGAAGAGCAGACTGTGGGAAATGAAGTTAAACCAGAGCCCCAGGAGGCAAAGTCCCGGGATTTTTTGTCCCATCTAATGAGTTCACAAAAGTGGAGGGCAACAGAGAAAAAGAATACGAGAAAAATTAGGAGAGTGTCCCTAATACAGGACAAGTAAAAACAGTGGGAAGAAAGGGTTAGGGTTTTATCACATGTTGACAAGGACAGGCTGGGAACGAGAATCCTCAGAACTAAAAATAATAGGAAGACCCTGCAGCAGTCACTCAAAGCACTGTTCTTGCTCCATTCTCACACTTCCGTGGACTCCCTCCCTTTCTCTTGTGGGAGCCCCTTTCTCTACAGGCCCCTTCAAGGTTGCAGATTCCATGCACTTGCACTTAGACCCCCAGCTGTGCCCAGACAGCAGGTGGAGCCCCTCTGCAACCGCACACGCCTCCACCCCTCGCCACCGTGGCCCTTCTGTTCCTCCCACCCCCCTCCGAACCCGCTCTGTCCTGTGTCCCCACTGCCACCAAACACACATGGCCTGAGCTAAAACCCTCGATCATGGTGGGCTGGATCAGCAAAGGGTATTAAATGATACAGCAGGAGACAGAGGAGAAAACTGTTTGTAAGCAAGGTTGAAGAAATTACCTTTATGACCTACCTCAAGGTACCAGCTTCGTTCCAACTTAGAAAAGCTACCAGGCTAAAGAACAAAAGGTGGGGGCCCTCCATACCTCGTGAGGCATGGCGCCGCCCTCACCTTCCCCTCACCTTCGAGTCATAGGCCGACTGTTTGATGACCTCGGGTGCCATCCAGAAAGGGGTGCCCACGAAGGTGTTCCTTTTGATCTGGGTGTCCGTCAGCTGGCCGGCCACGCCAAAGTCCGCCAGCTTCACCTCACCATGCTCAGACAGCAGGACATTGGCCGCTGCAAAAGAAAGCCAAGGGGGCCCTGGGCGGCATGGACTTACAACTCCGTGCACTGCCACAAGCGCGTCTTCTCCCTGGCTAGGTGGCGAGCCCACCAAGAACAGGCACTGGGGGCTACACTTTTTGTCAGACCCCCTCAAAGCCAGCCCAGGCAAGGCAAACGTGCAGGACAAATGGGTGCAGGCACCTTCCCTTGAGAAGGCTTCAGTGCAACCCCACCACCGCCTTTGGTATTTCAAAGGAATGAAAACGGATGTCCTCTTACCTTTAATGTCTCTATGGATTTTCTTCTCCGAATGGAGATAATCAAGTCCTTTCAGTATTTCTCTTAATATAGTAGCGATCTGGGTTTCATCTAACGGGCCAGGTTCTAACTAAGAAGAGAAAAAAATTCTTAAAGTTATTTAAATGATTATCTTATGGAAAGTTTGAGATAAAACAGAAACACTATCCATGTTAATGGACAAGGGTAATTAAAACCTGAAATCTTCTTCACTTAAAACACACGATTTTGCCCTAACAATTACAGTCCACTGAGGGACCCTTAAAAAAACAAAGGGCCCGAGAAAACGGCTTTGCTGAATGAAGCCAAGCCAGCCAAGAAGCAAAGCGGAGCCAGTGAGAAAGCCCGCGGCCCCGCCTGCGGCTGCAGCTGACCACAGGGCGACCCCCTGGCCATGGCAGGGGCGGGGCACAGGCTGAGCCAGTGAGGAGGCCCGCGGCCCCGCCTGTGCCTGCAGCTGACCAAAGGGCACCCCTCTGGCCATGGCAGGGGCGGGGTACAGGCTGGGGATTTCACTCCAGGAAACAAACAGCCTGGAGACTCACAGAGCAGCCAGGATCTGTCCTAACATATGTGGCTCGCTTACCAGAAGGATCACCCGGGTACCCAAAATCACCCAGGAAAGAAGACCTAGGAGCCAGGCGCCTCTGAGGATATCCTTGTATTAGAATTTTTTAAATCTGCAGTTAAAGCTCCCCAACTTGGGGGAATGCAGCTGAAAGAGCTTAAATCCTAATAGTTTGGGATTTGTTATATAATAGATATTATATAATAAAAATAACTATTATATTATCCCTAAGGTAATAATTACCTCTGAAAGCTTTTATTCTCAGAAACTCAAAATAATTGTTCCTACTGACTCCTTTATATCCACAACTGTATAAGATGAAAGGAAGAAATGTCATGTATCCACATCTCCAATTAAAAGGAAAGGAAAACCAGGGTCACAGGCTCACTTCAAATCAGACAGGAAGGCCCCGCCCCCTGCAGAGTGGGGCAGTCAGTCACAAACAGTAATTCCACGGACGACAGCAGCAAAGCCACCAGCGCTCCCCGAAACCACAGAAACGGAGCCAGGCAGAGGGCAGACGTCTAATCGATGCAGGTAGGGTTCCCCCAAATCATGATCCCCCATTCTTGGTTTTCGGACTTGACAGTGAATGTCTTCACAGCCCACACCCACACATTTTAGCCAACAGGAAGACACAATCTGGGGCCTTTCACTTAGTTTTAAAAAGATAAGTAAATGTGCTTTAAGCCAAAGGGGATGACAATTAGGGCACTCCTCCACAGGAAGCATCCGACTTAGGCGTGCACATCTCTGGGACAGACGCCGACAGTCCTCCTTGCCTGTCTCAGCTCCTTCACGTCCTGTTCGACACCCAGAAGTGCTTGTGGGGTGCAGTGTGGGGGCAGCCGAGACAGCCCTTGTCAGCGAAACCACAGCCTGACTCATACCTGGCCCTGCTTTCCGGCCCATGGGTGAGGTGAGCTGTGCTGCCTTGGCTCGCAGGCCTGCCCTGGTCTACACAGCAATCCCAGGATCAGGACCACTCTCAGAGGTGGCCTCTCCTCACACACTGGCCTCACTGGGACTCTGGCCTGCCTGGCAGCAGACGCACCTGGAATCCAGCCACCCTGGGCCTTCTCCACTCAGGACCCAGGTGCAGAGAATGCACTTGTCGCTTTTAGTTTGACCTCACACATATGCTCAGAGAAGGTCGAAATGCCCATCTCCATCGCCTGCCAGGAATTGTCCCAAATTCCAGTTAAGATATTGTCCAAAAGTTACCTCAAGCTAAGACATTACGGCACAGACTCTGTTCCCCAGAACATAGTTTTTCCCAGTTACCTGACCAGAAGTCTTATTTACAAGAAATGCATATTGAAAGAACTATTCTAAAGAGCACAATCGGGAAAACTCTGCCTTAAGTCTGCTTTCTCCACATCTATTTTTCAGTGTTCATAGAATGTAGAAATTTTAATTTTCAAAATGAGGAACACAGACTTTTCTCATCACCTGGGTGGAAAGTGGGGAGGAGGATAGAGATGCCCGAGTGTTTGCTTTTGTTCATAATGCTCGAGTGTGGGAGAATCCACTCAACCAAAGATCAAAGTCACGTTAGAGGCCAGGCGCGGTGGCTCATGCCTGTAATCCCAGCACTTTGGGAGGCCAAGGTGGGTGGATCACCTGAGGTCGGGAGTTCGAGACCAGCCTGGCCAACATGGTGAAACCCCATCTCTACTAAAAACACAGAAAAATTAGCCGGGCATGATGGCACATGCTTGTAATCCCAGCTACTTGGGAGGCTGAGGCAGGAGAATCACTTGAACCCAGGAGGCAGAGGTTGCAATGAGCCAAGATCGCACCATTGCACTCCAGTCTGGGTGACAGCAAGATTCCGTCTCAAAAAAAAAAAAAAAAAAAAAAAAAAAAGTCACATTAGAGTCGGGTCCCATCTCCCATCTCCTCCTTCACCAAGTCTGTGCCCAAGCCGACGATCAATAACCTATGGCTAGATCTGGACTTAACCACCTCCCTTCCATTACCAAGTCTCCTGAAAGCAACGGCAGAGCGGCCTGCTGTCATTCCCAAAGGGTGCTAAGAAGAAGAGGTGAGGAACACTCATGGAAAATCCTCCCCTGGATAATTAAGGGCTGGCTCTGTGATGACTATCTGCATGGTTCTGCCCTTTTAAATCTGCCCTGAACACCATCCATCATTGACTTATATGCCCATGGGGAACGAGGAGGAAGGGGAGAAAAAGAGATAAAACTCTCCTTACTTGGGGGGAAATCCTTCCTGTGTCAAAATCCACCATAAAGGGTATTCGCCTGCTGTCTACCCCACAGAGTGCCTCATGAGCAGCTCGGACCAGGCCAAGCTCTCCAAGTCATCAGCTGGCGTTCACCATCGTGACCATGCTCTCCATCATTCAGGCACTTGCAGACTCTTCAAACAGGACCCAGGAAAAAAACCTAGACCACATCCCATCTCTGGGTGACTTCTAACTCCCCCTCACCGAGTCTGTCCTCCCCTGCTTTGAAGCTCTGTAATAGGGACTATCAACCAGGCACACAGCCACGACAAGAGACCGCATTTCCCAGACTCTGAGCAGCAGCCTGTGGTCAGATGACTAAGACCTCGCCAGCGGGTCAGACAGGAGCAAACATACCCCATGCCCCTGCTTGGTCTTGGCCCTGAAGCACTGGCAGCGGGAGAGGACAATGGCTGAAGACCGAGGGAAGTCTGGGGCTCCAGATGGTGGAGCCACCCACCAGCACAGACCGCGACGGTACGGACCAGAGCCACTGACCCCACGTGCGGGGGAGAAATAAATTTCTGTCTTTTGTGAGACACTGTTTTAGAGCTGCTATGACAGCAACTTGGCCTAAACATCAATGAATATGCCATCTCATTTCTTAAAACCCATGTTGTGTACTCATTTTTTAAGTGTGTCAAACATCTCTGCCTGATTAAGTGACTGGTTTATGTAGCATAGTCCCTTTGTAATTAGATTCCAAGGCTGTCCCTCGGATTCTCTGGCTGATCTTTTAATCAGCTGAAACCTTCTGGTCTCAGGCCCTCTGTGGCTCATCCTCACTTGAGCTCCCCCATTCACCTCCCTCGCCTGCATTGTTTTCCTTGTAAGGAAGGAACCTTCTAACAAACAGTGTAATTGGCCGACCCCCCCACCAGAACTCCCTGAGAGGAGGACTTTCCACTGCTGTGTCCAATGGCAATAACCCCCAACGGCCAGAGCAGCCCCTGGCATGCAGAAGGCACACAAGTCTACGCCAAATGAAAAATGGTTTCCCTCGCCAGGCTACAAAGATGGACTGCATTTAAGTTAAGGTGTCTTGGACTGTGTGATACTTCTTAAGCTCTTCTAAGTCAGGGCACCCTAATAGGCAAGGTGGCTGGAACTTGAGAGATGACTGATGTGAGTAGTTTTCAAGCTATATTCCAAGAGCCTAGTGGCCTTGGGATCATAGAGACACTTAATTTCCATTGACCATTTTATTTTAAATTTTTTTAAATCAACAGACTGAGCACACACTCAAATATGTGCATTCAAAATAAAATGTGTACCTATTTTCTATTTTATATTCATGGCTCTTAATAATACTTCTCTATTCTCCACCTGAGATCCCAAATTTGCATTTTTGAAAAGTTAAAAAGCACCCGGAGAGCGGAAAAGGTGGCTGCTAAGGGATGCACCCCCTGCCAGCTGAGGGATGCGTATGCCCGACAGCAGACTTGGGCTAGCCGTCCACAGGCGACGTCTCAGCAACTTGCCCAAGCAGACCTGGGCTCATCCCAGCCTTCAAGTCATACAGCCTCTCTGCTTCATCCTTCGTCCTGATATGTGGGGCCCGAGATTTATGTATATGCCATGTTGTCTGCCACCCAATTTTTAACTTGGGGCAAAGTCACTTCCCCTCTCTAGGGTGCCCAGGCATCTGTAAGTTCCCAGATGGACTTTCAGTTCCCCTCAGCTCCGGCAGACCCTTGCACCTCAAGAGGGCCCGGTGGTGTGGATGTGGGAAAGAAGCAAAGACTGCAACAGTTCCCAGCCTACCCCCAAAACACCCCTTCCCAAGAAAGTGTGGCCTCTTTGAGGGGCTGAGAGCAGGCCAACAGAAAAGGGTAAAGATGGAGAAAGACGACAACATCAGAGGTCGGTAGAGGACACCGTGGGGTCAAGGGAGGCCACAGGCTCTGAGGTGGCAGAGCAAGGGTCAAGGCCCAGCCCTATCTGCTAGCTGGGACCCCTCAACCCTGAAGGCCTCCTAGCTGGGACCCCTCACCCTTGAGGGTCTCCATTCCTGCACCAATTAAATGAGACGATTAGGGACATTCAAAAAGGAATGTGTCTGTCCCTTGTCACCAGCACTCCTTAAGCAGAAGTGAAAAACGGTTTGCTGGAAGTCTCACACTATCTGGGATTTTTTAAGTGGAGAGTTTTACCCTTCCTTCCAACTGTAGTATCTAAAATTTCACAGACTGCAGTTCAAAGAAATCCGAAGGTTATCATCAAATAAATTAAATTATTATACCATTAAAAATGAACACGCTAAAGCATTCCTGGAATTGCTCTTCTGAAGGACTTAAATGTTGGAAAAACAGTCCCTGTAAACAACTTCGTATATGCTACAAATGAAATTCACTTAAGATAATAGTAAATCTAATTACATAAAATGAGGTAATTTTCTACATTTCTGTAGTATTTCCCAACAGGGTGAAAAAATGAAAAGCTCTTTATGTGAACATTTATGGAAAGGAACCAAAATAAGTTGTAAAAATAATCCCGCTACATTGCTGTTTTTCCCTTTTTAATATAATTTTATACCATATTAATTTTTCTTGAAATCTCCCTTTTAATACCATTTTTATCAATTATTTTTATGGTTTATAACAGTATTTGATTATGTAAATTGGGTATGTTAGCCTTCTGGAGATACATACAGTTTCAGAAGTTTATCTTCCCAAAACAAACTATCAATTGCTATTATTACTGTGAGAAAGAAGTTTCATCTTATTTATTTTAGAATTAAATTTTTTATAGAGATGGGATTTTGCTATGCGGCCCAGGCCAGTCCTGAACTTCTGGGCTCAAGTGGTCCTCCCACCTCAGCCTCCCAAAAGTGAACAAACAGACTGTAAGCATAAGCCACTGTACCAGGCCTAAGAAGTTTCCTCTCAAAGGGGCTTTTTTTCCTTAATGAATAAAATCTGTGTAGACTACGCTAAAATAACACAGCTTCCTTCAGCTCTCCCTGCAACCGCAGTGGAAACCGCAGCCCTGTCATCCTGATGACCACCTACCATCCAGGACCCAACCTCTAACACTGCAATGACAGATCTGGCCTATCTTGAAAATCACCATTCACCTAAATGCCCTGCACTTACAGAAGGGGTGGGGAAAGAGTGATCACAGTGACTTCGCTGCATAACCACAGCGGGGATGAGATAGCAAGTGCTAAACAGCTGCGTGAATTCGTCTGCATTTACTATGTTTCAAGGATGATTTCAGCTGTGCTCATGACATATGCTGCTTATCTGTAAGCACTGCATCAAAACCCAATAGGAAGCCATGTTTTACACAAGCGAATCACAGACCAGGACGGTACAGCCACCCTCCACCTGGCTTCCACTACCTTACGTGTGGACTGGAGGCCACAGAAGGCACTCGAGGGACAGTTCAGAGGAAACATCACTGGTAGTACGGGCCAGCCCCACCTCCACGCCCTGGGAGCGCTGGCAAGCATGGAAGTGTGTGTTCCCCTTAGGCATGACCACTGCTCCCACATCCAACATCTGACCTCCATAATCACACCTTGCCCCTTACTTCCAAAATGAAAATATTACACGCTTACTTTGGAAACTAGGTTGTCATGTGAAATATGAAACGATGAGATAACAGCCCTACAAAAGTAAATAGAGCCTGTTTCAGAAAATAAGCTACTCAACTGTTCTTAGGTGAGATAATTCCAGGCATGATCCTTCCTTGCCTCCTTCTATGAATAGATTTATTGGTTTCCCATGAAACAAAACAGCTGGTTTCAAAAGTAGACAGGCGTGAGCCACTGCGCCTGGCCTATAATCCCAGCACTTTAGGAGGCCGAGACAGGGGGATCACTTGAGGTCAGGAGTTCGAGACCAGCCTGGCCAACATGGCAAAAACCTATTTCTACCCAAAAACAACAACAACAATCACAAAATTGGCCAGCTGTGGTGGCATGCACCTGTAGTCCCAGTTACTTGGGAGGCTGAGGCACAAGAATCGCTTGTACCCGGGAGGTGGAGGTAGCAGTGAGCTGAGACTGCGCCACTGTACTCCAGCCTGGGTAACAGGGTAAGACTCTGTCTCAAAAAAAAAAAAAAAAAAAAAAAGTAAACTGTTAATTTTTAGTGATATATAAGAAGCAAAAACACATAAGGAATAGTTTCGTTCCTTTTTTAATGCAACTTGAAAGAAAGAAAAAGAAATGGATACATGCAACGGATTCTTTAAAACTCAAGTTTCCTGAGAAAAAGCTTTGATACGTATTCTGCATCCAACATAATACTTACTAGATCTAGTGCGGAGCCTCCACCAAGATATTCCATTATTATCCATAATTTTGTATCCTATAAAACAACAACAAAAAAAGAGAATCATTTTCAAAATGAATCCAGAAAAATTTTTTTTAATAATCAAAGAGTATTTTTCACAATTATATTGGAACTAGAAAGTTTGACAAACATGTACCAGCACGGGAAGTGTGTCAAAGTGAGAACTGTGCTGGGACCCCCAGACTGCAGGTACACCCCCATCATGCTCTGGGAGGGAGCCATGGGGTGTGCTCGGGGGCCCGCACCTGACTTCAGGGCTCCAGGGCGTGCGTCCCACCCACTGCCCCAGGATCTTGGAAGGCGGACTGGGTGTTTCCATTTCTAGGCCACTTCAGTGGGGGATCCTCAGGCACAGTGAGAGCTGAGAACCTGCAGCCACTTGAGGCGGTGGTGTCACACACATCGGGAGAGCAGTGCCAAGGCAAGACCCTCTCCTCTTCCTCCCTCCTGCAGCACTGAGCCTCCCTGTGCCCCCCATCCCCCACCGTGTGTCTCCAGGTCCCTGTGAGTGGAGAGGCTGCCTAGCGTGGCCTCCGACTCACTTGCCTGTTTGGTAGAAGGGCAGCCAATTCTAGCACCTCCCAAAGCTGCCACACTCTCCCCTCAGGGAGCTTTCCAGAAAAGCAGGCCTGTCCTAACATGCATGTCTGTGTCCTCTCAAGGCCCTGGCTCTCACAGTCCCCAGCTCTGTGCCTGCCTTCCCTGTGGTCTCTCTTGAAGCTACTCAGCCCTCAAGACTTGCAGAGTTCTCTTTTCAAAACCACAAATCCTAAAGTGCTACTCCCTGGAAAACAAGCCCGCAAACCTGCCCGCCCTCCTGGGGGAGGCAGGCAGTGCAGGGCACGGGGCAGCCTGGGCAGGGTCTGGATCCCGACTCCCACTTCACGACCTAGGGGCCCGGGCAGCTGTCTCCTGAGCTTCTGCACGAGGCCTTGGCCGAGAGCCTGGCCACGGCGAGCAGCCAAGAACCCACGGCTGGCACGGGACGCCACCGCCAGAGTGTGGGTTCACAGCGGGTTCACGGGGTTCAGACGTCAGCCTGCTCCGCTGCTGACTCAGGACTTGATGGTAGCTTTTGCACACATGGAGAAAAAAAAGAAGAAACCTTTTTTGAGTCTCTTTGGTCCCTTCGGGAGAGCACTGAGTCCGGCTCTTAGAACACCCAAGGAAGACCCCTCAGCTCGCCCCTGACTCTAGGTCTCACTGTGCTGACTCCAAATGAGCTCACCCTTTGAGAACATGTCCCAACTTCCCAGGCCTTTTTGCTTTTGGAGGTTCTGCAAGTCAGGAAAATGCTTCACTTGTCTTCCCTCCCCACACCCTGTGCAAACTTTACTTTTATTATCTATTGCTCTGATTTTCATTTCAGGTTTACTTCTCTGCATTTTCCACTTAACAGCAAACTCAAGTGCCCAGGGACAGTGCTGGTGTGCTCGAGCTCAGTAAATGTTAACTGTGGACCCTGTGACCAAAGGGTTAACTCGTGTTGACTCTAGGGAGGCGCTAATAGTAACATGCACCGCGTTTATAAAATACATTCCTCTCAAAATTCAAACTAAATCCTGCCATCTGGAGTTGATTCTAAGACAGCCCAAATAAACAGCCCAAGTTTTAATGTATGTTGAACGCTTTTCAAGCGTTTAAATGCCTTTGACTGCTAAGATAATAAAGACAACTTCAGTCTTGACTGGACAAGTGCGGAAGCCTCGAATGATGTGTCTGACATCCAACTCAGAGGGAGAGGCATGTCGCTCATTCAATAACCATCCAGTCATGGGCACCCGCCTTGAGGAGGCTTGGTGATCCCAGGTTCTGATTTCAGGGAAGCTTCCATCATCAAGAGTGTCCTTCAGCACACCCTCATCTCACACACACGCTCACCTGCAGGCTTCCACAATGCTTGCTCCTTCCTGGGGAATGGGCATGCCACAGTAAGCTCTTCCAGGAAAACACCAGTATCTTTCTAGATGGCACAGGAAATCTAAATCGCTTTTCCCTAAGAGAGCCGGGAACTCTGACATTTCTACTCCCACTCCCTTTTTAATAGCTGCTGTTTAACTGGTTTCACTGGCTCCCAGCAGGGAGGTAATCTCCCCACCCCTTCTCCCAATGCAGCCAGCTGTGCAATATGACACCCTGGGAAACAATCTTTTGCTGACTTAGGGGACTGAGGGTCACCAGGCAGCTTCCTGGAGCAGCAAGGCACAAGTAACCACCCCCTCGTCCTTCTGCACTTCCAAAGCTCCGCCCTCCTCAGTTCACTGCTGCTCTCAATCTGACCACCAAGGTAGGTCACTACTTGCCAAGCAAACAAGATAACTTTCACCTGGCTACCTTCTCCTTTTAAGGAGCCCTAGCAAGACACCTCAGCCAAGTTTTCTGTGTCGCCCTGATCCTTCCCGGGATGTGCAAGCAAGAACAGAACATCCAGAAGCTCTCCACCCAGAGCAAACCCCGCCTCAGGACCAAGGCCGCCTCCTTCCTGGAGAGGAAGATGGAGAAAAAACACGGCCTTCCCACTTCCCTCCAACTCATTCCTGGTAGCAGACGTGCTGGGTGGCAAGGCTCCCCAGACACGAGGCTCACCAGAGGGCACTCAGGAAACCAGCTCAAGTCCTTATTGAGGTCACTGCGTCTCAAATACTCGGGCTGGGCCTGTGACTCACACACCAGAACCAACAACCAGGGGGTGGGATATTGCATCAGGAAAAGCTCCACTCTGGGTGGAACCTGCTCTTCAACCTCATTGGGTGTGTCACCGCCCAGTGGGCTCACCTTGCCTGCTGCCTAGACAGAGCCGATTCATCAAGACGGGAACCGCAGTTGAGAAAGAGTAATTCACGCACAGCCAGCTGTGCAGGAGACCAGAGTTTTATTATTACTGAAATCAGTCTCTCCGAGCATTCACGGAGCAGAATTTTTAAGGATAAGTTGGTGGGGTGGGGGAAGCCAGTGAGCCAGAAGTGTTGATTGGTCAGAGATGAAATCATAGGGAGTCAGAGCTGTCTTCCTGTGCTCAGTCAGTTCCTGGGTGGGGGCCACATGATCAGATGAGCCAGTTTATTGATCTGAGTGGGGCCAGCTGATCCATCTAGTGCAGGGCCTGCAAAATCTCTCAGGCACTGATCTTAGGAGCAGTTTAGAGTGGGTCAGAATCTTGTAGCCCCAAGCTGCGTGACTCCTAAGCCATAATTTCTAATCTTGTGGCAATGTTTGTCCTACAAAAGCAATCTAGTCCCCAGGCAAGAAGGAGGTCTGCTTTGGCAAAGGGCTGTTACCATCCTTGTTTAAACTATAAGTTTCTCCCAAAGTTAACTCAGCCTATGCCCAGGAATGAACAAGGACAGCTTGGAGGTTAGAAAGATGGAGTCAGTTAAGTTCGATCTCTTTCACTGTCTCAGTCATCATTTTGCGAAGGCGGTTTCAGGTGTGCAAGCATTCCAGCCACTGGTCACAGCCCGGGGAACCTGATGGAGCCCGCTGGACATGGGCAGCATCTGCACCACTGCCTGGCATTCCTGGGGCTCTCTTCCTGTGCTCTGCATGCACCAGTCACTAACAGAGGAGGACCCTAACACCCAATGCCAACCAGTAAGGACGGCAACTTTCCCCTCCTTCCCACAGAAATGGGAGGAAGTGGAAGAGGGGCAGGGACAGGAACACATGGACACAGGGAGGGGAACATCACACACTGGGGCCTTTTGCGGGGGTGGTGGGCTAGGGGAGGGACAGCATTAGGAGAAATACCTAATGTAGATGACGGGTTGATGGGTGCAGCAAACCACCATGGCACGTCTATACCTATGTAATAAACCTGCACGTTCTGCACATGTACCCCAGAACTTAAAAGTATTAAAAAAAAAAAAAAAAAAGAAAGAAAGAAAGAAAGAAAAAGGGGACAGAGTGAAGGCCGGGTCTCAGTCTTCCAGTGCCCATACATGTGGGTTGCACTCGCGCCAGGCCCCTGCAGCACTGCACGGGGAAGGCAGGACAACAGTCAACACGGGTGCCAGAAGAGGGCCCTGAAACATGCTTTCGTCAAGATCCCAAAGAATCGTTTCTACCAACAATCCTAAGGAAGAAACCTTCAAAGGCGAACACCCAGATAAGCTTGGGAAAGCAAGAGACAGGCTTTGGGGGCTGCAGGCAAGGCTCTCCTTTACAGCCACACCAGGGGTCCTCCACCCCAGCACTGACTTTTGGGGCCGCTCAGCTCTGTTGTGGGCCTCCCCATGCACTGCAGGGTGTTTAGCAGCACCCCTGGCTCTGCCCACTAGATGCCGGTGATACACCCCAGGTTCTGATAACTAAAAATGTCTCCAAACATTGTCAGTGTCCCCCAGAGGGCAAAATCACCCAACCGAGAACCCCTAAACTACACCCACGATGGACGTTGACAAAGCTGACATGGTTCCTGGACCAGAAGCATTGTTCAGCCATTCTTCCTCGTCTTGGCTTACACACTGAAACTCCTGCAGCAGGAAGACCAGCTCTTACCAGGAGACATCAGGCAAGTCCTTTAAACCCTCTAAATTCTTCATCCACAACAAGATGGGAATCAGATCTGTGCTTCCAACCTCACAGTTCCAAGTGACAATTAAATGAGATCATGAGTAGGAAAGCACTTGGCAAAGTTCATGGTGCTCAACAGATGCAAAGTGCTATCAGCTTTATCAACATCATCACCCAGAAATGCCTCTGAATAACCTGGTAAAACCAAAAGGGCCCAATTAACAATTCTAAGTAGTTTCTGAGCAAAATGAAGCCTGGTACAATGATTCACGTATTCTGCACCAGAGGCCTCGAGGCAGGAGCGTCTGAGTGGCAGCCTGTTCTCCGGGAAGGACCCAGCTCTGTCCTGCAGATATGGAACCACTGTCCTCATAAAACCCTCCAAACCATGACTTCTGAGGCACTCATTCCCCAAGAAAAATAAACCAGCAGGCTTCTCAGCACAACGATGACTTTAATCAAAATAATTTCATGTTTTTTAAATGGCCTCAAATAACCTAAAGTATGAATGACCTCGTGATACAATTTTCTCATCAGGGAAATAAAAGTATTCATTTAATTAATAAATTCAGGCATTGAAATTTAAAAGGTGCCAAAGTATATACAGTGAGAAGTCTCCCTCCCACCCTGAGCCCCCATTACCCAGCAAACCAACCCTCCCTGCCCCAGCAAGTCATCACGACATCTAATGTAACCTCAGAGAAAAATAATTATGCACATACGAGCAAATACCTACAAAACCTTACCCCCCTTTTACCCAAACGGCGGCATTCTACACACACTGTTGTTTACCTTGCTTTTTACCTAAAGTTTCTTAAAGAGCAGTCCATATGTAACGGACTTCCTCATTTTTTTAACCACAATTAGCCCATGCCTTATTGAGCTCGCATCGTTTCCATTTTTCGCTCTGACAGCCCAGGTGTCAAGGAAGAGCTGTACATTTGTCAATTCTGCTGGGTCCTGGAAGCAGACCTGCTGGGTGAAGGGACTCCATCTGAATTTTTAACAGATACTGACAAATGACCCTCCAAAGAGGCTGTCCCATATATGGCCTCAGCAGTGTCGGAGGGTGCTAATTTCCCCCTTTCCCATGCCACAGTGTCATCAAGTTTTTTTTAATTTTTTTTTCTTGGCATTTTTATGGGCTGAATTGTGCTTCCCTCTCCCACACACCCACGATTCACATGTTGGAGTCCCAATTCCCGACGCTTCAGAATGTGACTCTTTAAAGAGGTGACTGAGTTGCAATAAGCTCATTAGGGTGGGCCCTGATCCAATACGGTCGGTGTCATAAAAAGAGATGAGGACACACACACACACACACACACACGAGGACCACATGAACACAAGGGGAGAAGATGGTCATCCACGAGCCAAGGGGAGAGGCCTCCCAAGAAACCATCCTACCAACACCTTTCCAGGTTTGTTAGCAAATGAGTTCCTGTTGAAGCCTCCCAGTCTGCGCTACTTTGTTCTGGCAGCCCCAGCAAACTAAGCCAGTTATTCATTCATACACAAAGGATGCTTCAGGGGAGTTTTATTTATCTTTCTCCTATCGTAAGGCTGAACATCTTTATATATTGAAGAGTCATGAATATTTTCTTTCCTGTGAGCTGTGTATATATATATCCTTTGTCCATTTTTCTATTGGGTTACTGACCTTTTTTTAAAAGTAGGAGTTTTTAACATATTGGGAAAATTCACCTTCTGTAATAGGTGCTGCAAACACTAGCTTTTGCTACTGGTAGTTTTTGCTTACAGAAATTAATTTAATATAGACATACTATCAATAACCATAGCACTTCCAAGCAAACTTGCCCCGAAGTATTTGGAAGTGCCTAAGAATTCGGAATCGTTGACCGCAACCAGGGCCCCCACATTAACAACTCTCACAGGAGCTTGGCAGAGGTCACACGAACCCACCAAAGTTAAAAAAAAAAAAAAAAAGACAAACGAGAAAGGGCAGATGCCACACAGCTAACAGTGAAGATTTTAAAACAGGAATTTGAAACTGCAGCTCTGCTCTGCACCTGAAATGCCCTCGGCAGCCTCCACATTTCACCAGCTGTAACCAAAGGCCAAGACCAAGAGGAATAAACAATGCAGCGGGCTTTATTAAAATCACACAGGGTCACAGACTTCCTTAAGAGTGTGAGTTTTTGTAAAAGGTACCTTTCTGCGCAGATGACACGTGTGGCCTCAAAGCCTGGTTTGCATCCTGCTTCCACCCAGGCCAGCTCTGATGGCAACTGCAAGGCCTCGCCTATGAGCATGCACTTCCCACTTGCCCCCGGGACTAATGTGCACGCTCCTCAGAGGGGCTTCGATGATGATGAAGTGAAGCCGTGTACACAGCAAGACTCATCAACTTGAACCACTGTCATTGTGTTAACTCCACAGTGTCCTCTGTCTGAACTGCGGGCTTGCAAACCCGACAGAAATCCAAGCCTGTTGCCCATTTTACCTTCAGAGCAGCCCCTGACCATCTTCAAAGTGCAGGAACCATTCCTGAGCTCGAAAAGCTTATCTGGTTGTTCCTCAGGCTCACAGACGCTAGGATTTCTTAACTGATTTATCTAACACGTAACATACCTACTAGGTACCCAGGGTGGCTGACGGGGAACACAGAGTGAGTAACACCCTGGCTCTGGCTTCCAGGAACTTCTAATAACAGAAAAGTGGGCAAATAATTAGCATCAGCCAGCCAGTGGCAGATGCCACAAAAGACAGGGAACGCCTGATTGCTCACAAAGGTCCGTCTGACCTCCAGGAGGGAGGCGGCACCTGAGCTGCTCCCTGAAGGGCTGGGACCTGCCAGCCTGGGCCAGGGGGTGTGTTTCTCACAGGCTCAGGTGGAGAAGACCAGCAGAAGGTGAGGAAAAATCCTGCTGGCGAGGGCAGCTGGGAATGAGAGGGACACCCTTGACGCCAGCTGATGGTGTTCAAAGTTAATTTAATAAGCAATGGGAAGTCATCGAAACTTCTGCTAATAGAACAAACGACCAGCCACCGCCTACAACAACAAATACATGAGGAGAAAAGGAAAGTAAGAGCAATGAGAAAATCAAAGCAGAAGGTCAGGGAAAGGCCCAGAACGGTTCTAGAAGTGGCACTGACGAGCACCCACAGTGGACGGGCATGGAAAGAAGAGAAGCCGGAAGCAAAGATGGTGCCCTCCTCTGCACCCAAGACAGCCAGCTCTGCCAGGACAAACAGCAACAGCGGGTAGGCAGGGGAGAGAGTGGAGATGGGTGCCTGCATTTCTGTGACATTGAGGAAACATTCTGGTGGGTTATTCAGCAAGCCAGCCGCTTCCTTTGCTGGCTTCTGTGTGCACAGATATAAACCTTTTTCTCTCATTAATATGTCTCTTATCAGTTTAATCTGCAGGCACCAAATGCTGAACCTAACATAAAGAGAGTTTTTCCTTCCTGACAAGTGAACTACTGCCAAATTTTTAACTCAAAGGGCACGTTGATCACATGCAAGCCACCCTAGGTAAATAAAGTCCAGCCCTATCATTTATTATCTTTAGTTAGTAAGAGGACCCTACAGTCACCGGAGAACATTACATCCTGTGGGTCACTCTTCCCATGTACTACCCTGGTTCCAAACTGCATTTTGAACTCTTACATTATCTCAGCAACACAATTAAAGGGGTGGGGGCAGGACATACAATGCTGAGTTGGACTAACGTCCAGGGTCAAAGCTTCCACACAATGAATGTGGAGTAAAGGCTCCGGCCTTCCATTCTCCCAGGTGATCATTATTAGAAAAGAACCAGGCAGCAGTGACAGCTTCCGGTGTTGGAGAAAACCCGGATTGGACAATGTGGAAGGAAGGCTTATCCTCCCTGGTGTTCGCAAACAAGCACGTGCAACTTAGGCACACAGCAGCTGAACGTCTCCAACCCACTCCCATAGGGAAGGCAGCCTACGTTAAAAAAAAAAACAAAAAAAAAACAGAACACCGGAGTTTCTGTAGCAAATCATGTCACTGCTGATTGCCTACTAACCTGAGGAGGCTTCCCACAGTGAAGGAAAGGCTGGATGGAGAATGAGAAGTGTTCTCTGGAGAAAACGAGAGAGAGCTGCAAAGATGCACGGGGACCAGCCCAGCACAGAAAGCCAGGGAGCTGCCTGGCTCGGGTGGAGAGGGAAGCACTGGTTGTCCTTCCCTTTCAGACGCCAGGTACTGCGCAGGGTGCCTGGCATACATCAGGTCACCAGTCCTCACCACGTTCCCGTGAGCCAGGGGTACAGCTGGCCCCCTTACAGAAGAATGCAGGAGCACACCGGACCTGCATCCCTTCTCACCTCTCTGTGAGCACTGCCTTCTCTGCTGACCCTAAACTAATGTCCAAGTTCCCAATAGGTGGCTTAGTCACTATTTTTAGGGATGAGCATGGGGTAGGGGGAAATCACTGCTGATTAGGAAAGGAGGGGGGAGGGAGACCCCAGGCTTCCCTCTTCCAGAGGGCCCCAAATGCAGGAAGAAGTGCTTCAAAGCAAGGAACGTTTTCTTGTGCTGGCAACAAACGTTAACTGGGAGAAAGGCCACTGTAACATCAACATCAACTTAAACATAGGGGTGCACGATAAAACCACAATAAAACCTGAAATAACACAAATAACAAAACGAAGCAACCGAAAATTACTGGATCACATCCTCATATCAAAGAAAAAAATCAAAGCCATCACTACAAGTTAGCTACAAATAATACTGGAAACACTGCAACACCAAAAGCTATACAATCCAGCCAAAGATTTATTTCGAGAAAACCCACAGCATTACAAACATTCATTACTAAGCCAAAAAAATACTAAGTGTTCAATCCAAAAGTCTAAGAAGGAAAGCAAAGAACAGAATAAAGATACACGCATAATCAAAAATATTGGGATGAGAAATGAATCCAATCATTTTTAAAATAGATAACCTCCAATTACTATTAACCAAGGAAAAAATAGATAACATATCCATTTGCAATAGAGCAATAAAAGGAGAAAATCTTTAGACAGGAAAAAAATTTTAATGCAAATAAAATACATGGCAAAATTTTATAATAGTAAATTTGAACATACAGAATTAGACGATTTCAATAATGTATTAATAAAATTTACTCAAGAATAAAAACTATAGGCAGAAAAGGATGGGTGAAGAAATAGACCAATTCACCTCCTTTAAAGTGTGTGTGTGTGTGTGTGTGTGTGTGTGTGTGTGTGTGTGTGTGTGTGTTTAAACAAATCAACAGATCGCAAGAGGCGCAAATGGTTTCGTCCTTGAATAATTCCAAAACGTGAAGGAACTGGTAATTTTAGCAACTCCTTCAGGGCACAGTACTTTTTTTTTTTTTTGAGACGGAGTCTCGCTCTGTCGCCCAGGCTGGAGTGCAGTGGCGCAATCTCGGCTCACTGAAAGCTCCGCCTCCCGGGTTCACGCCATTCTCCTGCCTCAGCCTCTCCGAGTAGCTGGGACTACAGGCGCCCGCCACCACGCCCGGCTAATTTTTTTGTATTTTTAGTAGAGACGGGGTTTCACCGTGGTCTCGATCTCCTGACCTCGTGATCCGCCCGCCTCGGCCTCCCAAAGTGCTGGGATTACAAGCGTGAGCCACTGCGCCCAGCCCAGGGCACAGTTATTTTTTAAGGGCATCACAACATAATGCCAAAATCAAGGACGAAGAGGAGGAGGAAGAGGTTCCTATTAAGGAAGGATGAGAACTCCTAGGAAGAGGGAGGGTGCAGTTCTATGTGTGAGGTGCAAAGCCCCTTGTGCGATAGGAAGCTGTAGTCTAGTGAGAGGGCTGACCCAAAGAGGGCCCTTTCTAGGGGAGGAAAAAAAGGGCACTTTTGGAAATGAGTATGTGATATATGAGAGTCTCTGGGTATTTAAATCTTTTTCAGCTCTTTTTCTCGAATACCACCGGCCCACCCCTAGCAATCCTCAGGATTCGCTCCACACAGCCCACCCCCCAGGTGGGTAGGATGCAGGATTTTCAAGAGGCTTGAGCTAGAAAAGCAATATTCTCCTTCACACGGGGTGGCCACAGGCTTCCTTAGGAGGAAAACGGCCCCAGAATTTCTGTCTGTTTCTCCCTGGTCGAGAAGGGAGGATCCATATCACCATCTTATATTAGTACCATGGGGCAGCAACTCATAACTGTACTAAATATCTTCATGATGAGAACTCCACTGGATTCTCCCAATCATCCTGTCCCCTTAGGTAATCAGGCTTTTCCCATTTTACAGATTAAGATGCCTGGTCACATGGCAAGGAAGGAGAGAAACTGGGACTCAAAACCAGATTTCTTGACATTCCATCAGATGCCTAAATAAGAACCACACGAAAAAAAAATTCACAGACTATTAATTTCTAAAGGATTCCAGTAAGAAAAATACTTTGACTGTTCTTAACATTTAATTTTTCAATGATTTCCTTTTAGAAGCCAATGAACTCTAATCTGACTGTCCAAAAAGTACATCAATTTATGAAAACAATTGCCTGTAATTTGAAAGATTTACATGCCTCATTCCATTGTGCCAGGTTTAAGAACTCCTGATCCCCTTTAATAAACTGGAAAGAACACTGGGCATTCCCTAAAACATTCTTCTTGGGATTTATGTCACAGACCATCTCTTTTGGAAACGGCTGTGTGCGTGTGCGTGCGCCCAGTATGTACAGAGATGTTCCTCTTTTCCATAAACACAAATTTGACACATTAAATCTGCTAATGGGAAGTTTCTGTGCTTAAATTCTAGCACATACTAAGAGGAATAAAAACATTCTGCTTAAACTTAAGGATGCTTACAAAGCAATCAGGGAAATACAACTACAAATAACCTAAATCTGAGGGGAAAGAAAAGAAGCAACAAAGAGAAGCAGGAAAAAGTACCCTGGGAAGCAAGAGAGAGATTTTTTCTTTCCTCCCCATCCATCTTCATTAAAGAGCAAACATCACAGCCAATGATCATCAACTGCTAAGTCAGATAAGTTCTATGCCATAATCTTGCTATGAAGCTAGTAACGTGTTCTTTCTGCAAAAGTGGAATATTTCTAATAATTACAATATTGTTCTGCTAGATGACAATCTTAATGGTCAATATGTAACACGTTACAAATATTAATGAAAACCAAAAAAGGTTATTTTTTATCACTTAGCATTCTTTCAAGACCCAGCCAAAAGAGACCAAACAAGACCAAGTCAGAAAGTATGTCTGAGAAAGAATAAAGACTTAACGGTATTCTGCAAAAAAAAAAAAAAAAAAAAAAAAATATTTATTTTATTTATTTTTATTTTTTTTTGAGACGGAGTCTCACTCTGTCGCCCAGGCTGGAGTGCAGTAGTGCGATCTTGGCTCACTGCAAGCTCTGCCTCCCGGGTTCACGCCATTCTCCTGCCTTAGCCTCCTGAGTAGCTGGGAATACAGGTGCCCGCCACCATGCCCGGGTAATTTTTTTTATTTTTAGTAGAGACAGGGTTTCACCGTGTTAGCCAGGATGGTCTTGATCTCCTGACCTCGTGATCCGCCCGCCTCGGCCTCCCAAAGTGTAAAATTTTTAAGAAGTGCCTCGGCCGGGCGCGGTGGCTCAAGCCTGTAATCCCAGCACTTTGGGAGGCTGAGGCAGGTGGATCATGAGGTCAGGAGATCGAGACCATCCTGGCTAACACGGTGAAACCCCATCTCTACTAAAAATACAAAAATTAGCCAGGCATAGTGGCGGGCGCCTATAGTCCCAGCTACTCAGGAGGCTGAGGCAGGAGAATGGTGTGAACCCGGGAGGCGGAGCTTGCAGTGAGCCGAGATTGAGCCACTGCACTCCAGCCTGGGCAACAGAGCCAGACTCCATCACAAAAAAAAAAAAAAAAAAAAAAAAAAAAAAGGAAGTGCCTCTAACAGTATTATAAGGAAAAGCTACGGAATGAGCTGGTTCACAAACAGCAAATGCTGTATTTCAAATGCATGGGTGACAAATTAATATTTATATTTCCACTGCCATGTGTGGGGTTTAACCCCAAGCTAAACAGCTTCCAAAGGAAGGGACTGTTCACTGTGGTTGTCTGTTCAACGCTTGATTGTCCTGAGGGATTTTTTTTTTCTAGTGTTGGAACCCTCTGGTTCTCCTCTCTCCTACCTTTTGCTACTTCATTTTTATTTTCTGCATAATCCTATTCCAGAAGGAACTGTCAGTTATGTAAATCAGTGTGTTCTTGATTTATACTAAGTTTGTTAGCCGAGAGCTACTGAAACAGTCACACTGCACTAGGGTCAGACATGCAAATCCAAGGGCACCCGCACTGAGGCACCCCGGGGCACAAACACCTGGCTAAAGGCCCAGGAGAAGGGTCTGCGACCCATGGAGGGGTGCAAAGACAGCTGCTCCTCACCACATCCAGCACAGAAGGAACCACCACCAACGCCTCGGTGAGAATGACCCTGTGGCAGCAGATAAAACCCAGGAGGCAGGATGGCGGGCTCCAAGAAACAGCCTCCCAGCTCCGTCTAGCACCCAGCAAACCAGGCCCGATGTCAGCAACAACCACGACAACCTGTTACTACCAGACAGGATTCAAGAAAGGGGCCTGGTTCCCGCAGCCCACTTTCCTTATTTTGAAGCAGGTGTCTTTATTTACTCAAATGCCTTGAAGTCATGCTGTGCTACAAGAACTGCTGAAGGAGAATTGATTTGCCTCCCTGGAAATAAGTCTCCTTTAATTACTTATCTGCAGTCCTTTATTCCATAATCTAATTAACATTTGTGATCTCTTGTATCATGCCACATTGTAGAAATTTACTCAGGAATATAGAAGTTTTAGAAAAGAAAGCATATGGCATAATTATTTTACTGAAATATATCAGATGTGTTTGGATACCCCAGACAGAGGTTTCAATTTGCAGAATGTGCATATTGAGACAAAAAGAACTAAAAATGCCATTAATACTTATTTTAAATTATAGGTAACATTAGCCAGAAAACAGAGCTGAATTTCTTTTTGGAGAAGTAAAATATTTAGCCTAACTGGAATTTTAATTCCATTCAACTTTCTGCACAGAAAAAAAACATAAAATGAAGCTGCCAAATGTCTTCGGGGGCTTTCTTCAGTTACACTAGGACAGTGTGTTCAGCAGAGAGAAAGGGATCATAGTCCCTGTCCTCAGAAACATTTCAAAGCAGATCTTTTATATTATCTTCGGCACTGAGCCTACAATTTTTTCCCCATAATTGATTGCGAAATGAAATGTACGCCCTTGTGATTTCACAGCAAGATTTCCTTGCTGATTTGTTTCGTCCTTGCTGATGTGTTTAGTCCACCCTAAAGCAAATAGCTTTGCTTTTACCCACTACGGTCTGATACCACAGGCTCCATGGACCATTTCAATATTCCACAAAAGCTCAAGGACAGATCCTTGCATACTAAAGATTTTTCTCAGAGAAAACAGATGTGCTTCTCCCTCTCCCAGAAGTTGCAGCTGTGCCAGACTGATCAGGGAGGCAGCCGATGACTTCCAAATGGCAAAGGAAGCCTTCGTGCATGGCTGCCCTGCACTCATGTGGGAGGGGACAAAGGTCTCCAGGTTCCCTGCTGGGAGCCCATGGGTGGGATGATTTAAGCAGATGAGCAGACACTGATGCAGGGAAGTGAGGACTGTGTCAAGAGGCGGCAAGCATGCTCAAAAGAACCAGAGAATCCTCATGTTTGGAATAAACAAGTCAAGATTTCCAACCCTTGGCGAGGCAGCAAAAGTGGAAGGGAGAATTGCCACAATCCAAACTGAAGTCACAAGGATAAAGATTTTGTTTATTGCTTAGAGGAAGGTAATTCTCATGGAAAAAAGAAGTCAACTCTGACTGCCCTACCACATCAAAGGAGGGTGTGAGCCTACTGCGCAAAGAAACAGAAGTCCCCAGCGTCACTGGGCCCCGGGTGGGCTGTGGCTGCGCAACCAGAAACCAATGACTAGGGTAACTCAATGGCCACCAGACAAAAACCCTCCATGTCCCCAGGAAGGGCTCCTCTGGGTGTGTCCCCGCACAAGATTAACAATTTGGCTGTTCTCAAAGAACACTGTGCCCCCTCTTCAATGCAATAAAAATCCAACTTACAAACCTCTGGGGAAATTGCCACTGAAATGAGCTGTGCATGTGATCCTGTTTATAAAACGTTGCAGACTCTGCTTATTATATTTGTGCCACTTAAAGAGAATCACAAACCCAAAACCCATTCCTTTAGAGGGCAGAGTTGATTAATCGGAGCCAACAAATGGTGGAAACAGAAGTGGCACAGAAACAGGACAGACATTTGGAAGTAACTCTTAAATCAATTTTGTTTAAAATCACCAGCCAAAAATCTAAGAAAACAACGCAGAGAAGTCACAAAACAGACAGTGAAATGCGCAAACCACATCAACTGCGAGTACACATCCTACTCTCCCCCTCCAAGTTTTAACATGCTGAGATTAGGGTGGGGCAGTGCTGGGACCTGCATTTCTAGGAGCAAGAAACCCATATCCGATTCTGGCAGAGGCTAGGTGCCCAGCAGCCCCAGGGACAGGCACCCTTCAGCTACGAGGCCCACTCTTCGGCACACCTCTGCTCCGGCCACCTCCCCGCCCTCGGCACAGTCATGCTTCCTCACTGCCTTCCTCTGGGGTCTGCCTCAAAGCCACCCTCCCTGTGAGCTGCTCCCTGACCCCTCCCCACTGAGGGCTCCAGAAGCCCCACTCAAGCCTCCCTGTGCCCCAGTTTTCTCCACAGCACTTATGAAGGTAGGACTAACCATGTATTTTAGGAATTGGTTTACGGTCTCTCACCACAAACTCCAGGCAGACTGTGAACAAAATTCATAATGCACATTTCTTTTTCCCTGCCTGACAGATCAAAAAGAGTAAGACACCAATGTTTCTGTTCCCTTATTTTACCTTCCATGTCACAGATACAGTGATGGTGCCCTAGTGAAAACCAGGACGCCATGAAAGAGAGGTCAGAACCTCTTGTCCCAATCTCACACTGCTTACCTCAAATGACCTGTCGTGGTCTTTGAGGAATTCAAGAGCTCCCAAAACAGAGGTGGCTCAGGAGACCTGGGCCCTGCTGGCAAAGCTCAGGAGGGCAGCTCCAGCCACTAACACAAATTCTGTGGACCACCCACACCCTGGCTCTGGACTTGCCCCTTGGCTTGGCTCTCATTTAGATAAGAGAAGGCGGCACCTTCCTCCCATCCGTGGTGCAGAGCTGGGTGGATACCAGGATGTGTAGAGAAAACTGGCACAGCAATGGAAAAACAACAGGGCACAGCGTCCTGGGGACAGATGCTGTGAACTGTGACACTAACTCTCTAAAAGAAATCTATCCCTCAATTCACCAAGAATGACCAAGTGGGACCGGCTGCACTCAGCAGCCGAGCCACCAACTCACTTCAGGGAGTCCCAAGCCCCCACCCCACTACATATATTTTGGTACCGAGAGTGGTTCTAGAGGAATAAAGTCTTAGGGATGCATTCTCTGAATTGGTTTTGGAGTTTCTGGAATTGGCTCTCTCATCTGATTAGATCTTAAGATGCTAATGATGTTGTGTCCAGTTAGGTGAGCATTGATGGTCTATGGTTTGAACTGTTGATAGAGATCTGATAGACATCTGCACTGGATACTCTAAAGACTTATAAAAAGGGTCTAAGTTAACTCTGTGTATGATCCCTTCCAACATCTTTGAAAAACTGAGAATCTGATGTTGGTTGATTGCTCCTAATGTCACTGGACAAAGTGGTGAAAGACTAGGATGAACTAAGGAATTCAAATGCTCAGCTCAAGTACTACATCAAATCATCTAAGAGCAGCTAGGTGTGGCCGGAGGGAAAATCTCTCCTCCTACCGTCACTGGGCTGAGATTGCTGAAAAGCAAATCCAGGACCTCATCCTGTGATTGGCTGAATGACAAGTTACAAGTTGACCTCCCCGACTCGTGGGGTGTTTGCTGGTAAAATGAGGGCATTGGTTGGGAAAGAATAGGATCCTGTAACTTGGGATGAGCCCCTAAATTCTGGTGAGTCTTCTCTGCAAGTGAAAGAGTGGTGTGTACGGACCTCTAGGGCTGGACCTGGCTGCCCAAGGCCTGGAACTGAACACCTGGCTATCAGGTTAGATGGACATGAGAGAATGGTTTCTTCATCCCTCCTCCCATGCCATCTCCCCACTGTACACCCTGCACAAGAATCCAGGGGGCATTACTTGCCCATGTCCTCCTGTCTGCAGACGCATGGCAGACACAGCAGGAGCCAGTGGGACAGAAAGGGACCGAGCCAGGCTGAGGCATCCCAGACGGCCACTGGGGAAAAATGTTCTGGTAACTCTGTCTCCAGATTTTCTGTCTCCAAGAAACCATTCATGATTCCATCCTCAACGGTTCCTTTGAAAACAGCTTCAGGCAGGCACGGTGGCTCACGCCTATAATCCCAGCACTTTGGGAGGCTGAAGCGGGTGGATCACTTGAGGTCAGGCACTTGAAACCAGCCTGGCCAACATGGCGAATCCCTGACTTTACTAAAAACACAAAAATTAGCCAGCATAGTGGTGCAATCCCAGCTACTCGGGAGGCTGAGGCAGGAGAATCACTTGAACCCAGGAGGTGGACGTTGCAGGGAGCCGAGATTGTACCACTGCACTCCAGCCTGGGTGACAAAGCGAGACTCTATCTCAAAAAACAAACAAACAAACAAACAAACAAACAAACAAAAAACCAGCTTCAAGTAAGGGCCTAATGTTCTCCACACATCCACCCTCGCAAGGCATGAACACGTTTCTCAGACGCACAGCAGAGGGAATCCTGCACCTTGGGAATTTAAATCAGGTCAGTCAGGCGGGGATGAGGCATCTGCATTTTCACACCCTCCTGGTGTGTTCCCGCTTGAAGTGATTGCATATGGAAGGAAGCATCCTCTCATCAATCCCTTGGAAAAGGTAACTTCTGACTGATTCACTGAGTCCTGGCTCATCAGCTAAAAGAACTCACTGATAGGGCAGGTGGAATGTGATGTTTCCATGAGGCATTTCAGGAGTAGGGTGCATCATTGCTTCCCTGTGTGGATCTGAGATGGAGAGGGGGCAGGCCAGGTGCAGAGACTGGAAACCCAGGCTTGGACCAGAAGAGTGTGCCAAGAGTAAGCAGGGAGCACTAATCAGTAACCAAGGTAAGGAAGCGCCAGCGGAAGCACTGGAAGCCCTGATCAGGAAAGACAAGGTCTTGCTGCCCAAAGCTGAGGGCAGAGGTCACTAGCCTGCCCACAGCTGCATTCCACACTCCCAACGGTGACAGACTTCTTAACTGAAAGGACTAAATGCAGGAGCGTGAGCCATACCCACCTGAGGCAGAGAACATGAAAAACCGAGACAAGAAGATTTCAGGATAACACAGTGTTAATCAGAACCCTTTAATCCCCTCAATCTCTCAATCTGTTGCTGAAGATTTTAACCTACTGCAGGGTTCAGCTCCTGTGATGTGTGTGCTAGTGTTACTTTGTGTTTCCTAAGGAACAGGACATTCACAAATACCTCACAGCTTCTTTTCTCTCAAATCCCACTGCATCACTCAGAAAGCTATTTACTGGAAAACAAAACCGTTTAAAACATTAATATGCTATTTCAGGAACTGCCTTTTATTTAATGCTTCATGGTCCTTTGTCACTTCATCTAGTTTTAAAAACAAACATTTTAAGAAATGCATTTCAACCACAGCAAATGAGCAGGAGGCCCACAGAAAGCTATTACTGACTGCACTTAGCATCTCTGGACTTAGGTTCTTAACCACGTTTCCTAAGGCCTCATCTTCCAAGTGTGTTGGCTGGAGAAGGTATTTAAGAAGGCTCTGCCATGGTCTTGATATGGAATTGAAATTTACCATTCAGAGAGGGGAGGGGTGTCCCACAATTAAATACTGTCAGGAAATGCTGCATATTAAACCTCCCTTAGAGAGTCCCAAAAGCTCTGAGAATACTGTAACAGAAACCTGCTAAACCTGATGCATCCAACCTCATGAGACCAGGTGGCACCTACTAACATCTCAAAGAATGGGACTCCTATGGAAACGCTACCTTAATTCAAACCTTCCCACCCCCGCCCCCACCACTCCCGTGACCATCGGCTTACCAGTCAGTCTGAGACCCTTCTGCCATGCCCCCTCCCACACCTCGCCCATTCCTCCCCACATCCTCCCCAACCCGTCCACAAGCCCAACTATGACAATAATTAGATTTAGCACACAGACAAGTGTTGGGTAGGCCCAACTTAATAAAATACAGTGTAAGTGATGTTAGTGGCAAATTTCATGATTCCAGAGACCTGGGAGAACACTGGGATACTCACATTTTTTAATGACACAGCTAGACTTTTAAAGTCACACACCTCAATGTTCTTAAGTAGCCACATCTTTTCTTACTACATCCGATGAGTAATACATGCGCGTCCACGTCACACTGGCCAACACCCATTCAAGTTACTGCTTAAAACTTTGAAATGAGAATATAAGGGGGAAAAAAGGGAAACCACAACAGAGGGTTCCAACAATATTTATATCACATTATTCACACCTCTTATGTGTGGTTTCAAACTCTTTAGTCTATAATTAAGCAAAGTGACTAAAAACAATTCAGTTTTCAGGAACTGAAGTCGGGTTCGCTTGCACAGCCTCACTGCGGAGTCACAGAAGTGGCCTGTGGAGCTGAGCAACCCCAGGAGGGGAACCGCCCTGAACCTGCACACTCCGTCCTCACAGAGCTGTGGTGTGCTCCAGGCAGGCACTGTGCAAGGCCCAATCCTCCTCTTCCTCCGCCAGCCAGGGGTAGGGCGGGGGCCAGGAGGGCTGGGGCAGCCCAGAGAGACTCCAATGGAGAGCCCCAGGAACTGAGAAGGCTGCAACCTACCTATATCAAACTTTCAGAACATGAATTTTTCAAGTGAAAATTCTTATTCCCCCCACCCCCCCAGTTTAGGAGCAGAAAACCATCTTATCTGAATAATAAACTACAAAAATTAGGTACATGATAGAATCGACTGGCAGAATACAATTCAAAATATGTTATCTGTATCAAAACAGCTCATGTACCCCATAAAGATATACACCTATTGTGTACCAACAAAAATTAAAAATAAAAAAGTTTAAGTAGAAAATTTAAAAACAATAAAAAATTTAAAAAAATAAAGTCAGTTATCTGACACTGGCCAATCCTCATGTATCATCTCTACGGTGAGATAAGCACGATAAGCTGCTCCCCTAACCCTGTCTGCTCTCCGACACGGCCCAAGGTCCCCATTTGGCTTTCCCCTGTCACCCTATCAGTTTGGTGCCTTTATTAAGAAATTTTCCTAATATCTCCTTCTTAAATTTCCCCCAACTCCTCGCCCTCTGTCCCAGGGTGCTGCTGCTGGAGGTTCTTACAGAGTCCCCTATGCCATTGGAGGGTCCTCTCTTTAAGCTGCTGCCCCAGCTCTCCAACTCTAAGCCAGCAGAAAACTCTAAAAACTAATCCAGGAAGCTATTGCCCCATCTTATGCTGCCCCAACCCTGGCTCCCTCTCCTGTGTTCCCAAAGGACAACCCTGCCCTGATCATCCAGGCAGTTACTCAGGGTGACATCTGCCTGGTTATCTGTCTCTCTTCCTCACTACACCAAAGAAGTTCTGGGTGCAGGGCCACATCTGCTATGTTCCTATCTGCATTCCTGGCCCGAAGCAGAGCAGCTGGGTCCAGTAAACATAGGAATCAATGAGCTGATAAAAGATGGGGCAGGAGGAAAAGACTGACGCCTTACTCTAGGTCTTAAAGCCCTAGAAACAGGGTCTTAGAATCAAGTGGAACAAAGACCTTTGGACACAAAATGACTTCCACAGTCATAATGCTACGGTTTGAATGTGTCCCCCAAAATTCATGGGTTGGAAACCTAATCTCCAATGCCACAGGGTTAGGAGGTGGGGCCTTATAAGAGGTACTTGGGTCATAAGGACGGAGCCCTCATGAATGAATTAATGTGGTGACTTCAGGAACAGTTTCGTTATCGTGAGAGTGGGTCGTTATACAGCAAGTCCTGTCCCTGGTGCCTTTCTCCTTCGCACGAGCTTGCTTGCTCTTCCCACCACGTCATGACACAGCAAGAAAGCCCTCGCCAGAAGCCAGTACCATGTTCTTGGCCTTTGCGGCCTCCAGAACTGTGAAAAATACATTTCCTTATAAATCACCCAGTCTACGGTAACTACCCAGTCTTTCTGTTATAACAGAAAGCTAAGACACAAAATATGCTACTGGAGGGAGAAGACAGCACCGGGAATCCTAATTTCTTTGGATACGTGAAATTCCATTTACAATTTTAAAAAGGAAACACCTGAGAGGACTACTATCTGTGAGGAAAGACAACTCAGATTTTCAGGTAATTAAGGGCTCACACATCCCATAGTGAATGTATTAGAAATACTTTCCATGTGTTTTTTTTTTTCCAGTATGGTACAACTGACCACCAACCAGTTAGATGTGCTCTAGGGGCTCCAGGCATAAACTCAACTGCCAAACAAATACAGTTTTCAACAGGAGATCCCAATTTACCAAGAGAGTGTTTTTTAAAAAAACAAGTTAAAGATGAACACAACTCCGCACACTTGCGGCACATTCAGTAGAGTGTTACCCAACACTTACATGCACTCAAAGATGGCTGCAGAAAGTCAGAGACTAAGAATGTGCCTGCCGCCTAGTCACCAGCCATGCCAACAGACCAGTTTTAATTTCCCAAATAGAAAATGAGGGCAGAAACCTGATTAAAACAAACAAACAAAAAGTAATACCAAACTTGGTACATTACTAAACCAAGAGCTGAAGCTAGAATTCATTTGGTGACCTTGAGTTTATGACCTCCTGGCAGCAAGTGAAAGTTCATTGTTTATACGGCTGCCTCACATTAAAGTGGCTGTTGCTCATTCACATGGTCCCCAAAAGAAAGGGCAAGGGCAAGGACTGCGGACAGCTTCACATTCCCCTTGGAAAGTCAGCACGCCAGTGGGAGACGTGGAAAGTAGAAGCACATGTAAGAACCAGGAATGACCTTGCTAATACAGCCACACTAGGCAGAGCCTTACAAGGGCACTGCTTCCAAGTGTGACTGTGAGCTTAAAATATCCTTAGAAGTCACAAAGATAATCTTAAAGGGTAGGAATAAGAGACAGAAAAAAGGTTAACATTGAAGATTTTTCCTTTTTTAAAACTGCACTAACTGTCACAAAGGAAATGTTCAGAGAGATGTGACTGCCCCCAAGAACATGCCACGACTCCCACTGACCACAGCAACCAGCCAGAAACACTGCAGCTGCCCTGCACAGTCCAGCATCTGCCGACAGAAGCCACCCATGCAGAATCTGCCTCCACCTCCTACACCTGCGATGGCCAAACACTCTCTCCTCATTACTGTCCCAAAGGGAGATGTGAAGTCTATCGAGAAGACAGAAAGATCACATTTGGGTTAAAATCAACTTCTCCCAGCAGCCATTCCTCAGCTTCCGAAGATATTTTTACTTTTAAACAGTAAAAGTGAAAGTTCATTCCTAGCTGATTTTCCCAAGCACACAAATGAAAATTTCTCTTCTCTCAACCCTGCAGCCTAACTTCTTAACTGAAGACAAAAAAAAAAAAAAAAAAAAAAAAAACTTTAAAACAACAAACACACACTTGTTCTGATGTATCCATCCCTTTAATAAGAGAACGGAGCAGGAGGAAGTAGAGCTTCTGTCAACAACAGTCAAGCCTGTCCAAGGTTGCAATCCATTTTCCAGTCTGTAGCTTTGCTCTGGGAAAATGCAGATTTCTGGTCCACCATACCTCTTCCCTGGGTCAGGATCTGGAATAATATCTTCTAGAAAAGTCAGAGCTTAGTCTCTGAAACACTAGCACCAGACTCAGGTCGTGGTGACCACCACAGTGGTTAACAGCAATCCCGCTGACAGTTTCTCCTTTAATGCAAGAAGGGAAATGGACTCTTTCAACTTGTCCCCAAATGACAACAGTGGTTCATGGTGAGAATGAAGCCTACTGTGTGGTGAGGGGCAGACACCAAGCTGTGGAGTCATCCGTGACTATCTACACAGTACTATCTCAGGGGAACTCCCTGTCCTCAACCAGGAGGAAGCTGCTACAGCCTGCTTTCTCTCCATTCATTTCTAAGCCCAGGAGAGGAAGGGCTATTTTTCACCTGAGGTCGCTGATCCCTACCCTTGGCTGGAAGCAAGAGAAACAACAGCCTCCAGTACTCCATCCACACGTGCACAAGATGTGGACAGAGGCAGGTTCGGGCTGATGAGGAAGGTGCATTTCTGTCTGGGTGACGCTGACAGAGCAGCTTACCTCCGTGGGAGTCTGTCGATGTCAGGGTCATGTGCCCACTGTCCACTGGGCTGCCATCCCTTTGAGGAGAGGGAGACACTGATGGGAACCAAAGGATCTTCTAAAGGCAAGTTCTTACCGCAAGCTGGCCCCAAGGTCCCTGCAATCAAAGAAATCATTGTGGTTTTGCATTTGGCATATTTATGCCCCCTTTCTTCTAGGGACAAGTCTGTCAGCCTCTGAACGGGATCTCAACTTTCAAAAGGAAAAGTGTCTGGAAACACAGACCCACCAAGGTATGAAGGAGACAGGAGAAAGGCTTCATGCCACACCTCAGTGTAGACAGCAAACATAATAGCAATTCATTCTCAAAAAAGAGCTGTAGATCCACTGTTACTTTTAACAAACCAATGTTTTCCACTAAACATTTCAACTTAAGCCAACTCCATCCACCTCATCACACTTGTTGGAAATATATGATCAATAATGACTCCAAAATTCATGTGCTATACTACACCAGCCTTGGCTGGAAGCAACAGCAGAAGCATGTATGTAAATGAAGACTGCAGATGATTAGCTTCTGTAAGCCCTGGTCTATAATCAACCTTGTCATTGACCTATCTCCACTGATTCCATTTACAATGACAGGGAAGAGTCATTAGACCCAACTGAAGCATATAATCAGAAAGCCAATCTCATACCATGCCAACCAAAAATAATCAAAATTCTGTAAACTAACTTGAGTACCTAATCCAGTGTAACAATGCTTGGTCTCTTAACAGGTTATGTAAATTTCTTTCAGCAATTCCATCTGCAGTGACCAACAGCCACCCAATGCCAAAACATCAACACTTTCTAACTGCACAGCTACCAAAAGTATTTACGTATGTTCTATTATATATCATCTCATCATTTCCTTGAAAAAATCTGCTTTTCCCGGGACAAAGAAATACCTGCAGATACTTGATCCTTGTCACTACAGAAATGTGAATAATGGAAATCAGAATACTGTTAACAGTTATCTGTGTATCAAACATACAAAGAAAGGAAGACAAATCTTTTCATGAAGAGTTTTGAGAGTATCTCTGTTTTAAAAGTTTGATTCAAATATATGTTTTAGATAGCCAATCAAAAAAGGAGAAAAAGCTTACCTACAAATTAATTTACTTATCTAAAGATGAACTGCCACAGACAAAAGGACTCGCCAAAACACCAATAAGTTTTAGGTCTAGTAGCTTTTCAAAAGGCAAAAATCTAAACCAGTCACTCCAGAAACGACCAAGAACTAACTCCAGCCACATCCGTCAATTCTCTAGAGCCCAACGGGTCTGAACTGTCAGACAAAAAGAGCAATGTTCCCACGGACCTGTGCTAGGATGCAAAGGTGACAAGGAAATATAACACAGGTCGTCAGGAAGGATACAGCTTTTCAGACAGCTGGATTCCTAATAACTGGAATGGCTGCAATGAGAACAAATGTAATCACTGCCCAGATTCATAGGCAACCGTGACCATCTACAGGTGAGGAACACAGCAGTGCTAACAAAGAAAGGTGCAGGACCACAAAACCAAAAAGAGGCTCCTGGCAGCAGCTGATGCGAGCACAGGAGAGGAAGATAAGGACTGCCCTGCCGAGCTCACAGGGCAATGTCTCCCGCAGCCGAAGCAGCTCCTCTGTTATCATCCACACAGTGCAATTTCCTACTCAAACACAAAGGACAGACTTGTGGACCCTGGCTAAGCTTCTGGATCTATGTCAAAGTGGGGCATAGCTACTGGCACCAATTCAAATTCAATCATTTAATATATATGAGTACAGAGGTGAGCATCGGTGAAGCACTGAAAATGCACTAAAACCACGGACACGTGTTTGGCAAGAATTTCTCCTGTTGAACTACCCAATAAATAAGGTGGCAGTGAGTAAGAATTCAATACTAGGACAAATACAGTCTTTTGAAGTGTGACCTAATACTCTCAGATTCTAGGCAAGTGTGAAAGGGTGACCCTGGGCCAGGAGCCCGCAGGCCCGTCTTGCTAATTTGCTCGGGCTTTCAGGGGGCCTCACTGGACACATGCAAAGGGCGTGCTGACCTGTGAGCAAAGGCCTGAGTGCAAAGGACGGTGCTGGCTGACACTAGGCCTCCGTAAACGCGCAGCTGGGCGGGAGAGCCAGCCAGGATGCCTCCAGCAAGGCAGTGCCACTGTGTCCGCTCCACCGACATTCCATTCTCCCTCCTCAACTTTGTAAAATGGCTGAACTACTGAATAACTATCTGAAATACCCTCTTCTGTAGAAGGAAAACACACCACCGGAGAGAGGGAATCCAGTAAGAAAATGGGGGAGAAGTATGTAAGAGGACAACCGTCAGGTGCAGGGAAGCTACGGGAGACTAGGAATGAGGAAACTCTGGCCCTAAATCCCAGCTCAACAGCCAAAGGGCTGCAAGCTTTGAAAGCCTGAGCAAATTAGCAAGACGGGCCTGCAGGTTCCTGGCACAGGGCCACCATTTCACACTTGCCTGGAATCTGACAGTATTTGTCCTAGTGTTGATAGTAGGAGAAAAAATCACTCAGCTTCTCTGGGCCATGGTTTTCTAGCCTAGAGAAAGAAAGATAAGGGCTAGCCACCTCTGAAGGCCTTTCCAGCTCTAATTATCTTTGGCTCTGATTTCTCTGACTTTACACAAGGAATACTGTATGGTAGGGCCAGCTGAGCCAAATCAACTACAGACTGCAAATAACTTAAAAGACAAGTATGCCCAGTCTCTGCAGATGAGGAAACAGAGCCCAAAATTAGACTACCACACTCCCTGGCTTCATTCCCAGCCAGGACGGGATATCCTGAGGCAGGTCTCCAGGTCTCCAGATCTCCAGAGCACAGAGTCAGGAGGGCGGGAGACCAACAGAAACGTGATGGTAAAGGCAGCCTCCCCTCTAACTAGGTCTTGTCTCTAGCTTCTTTTATGACACTTCCCAAAAGCCCATTGCAGATTTCCTCCCCCAACCCTAAAACCTCTATTCCAAGTCAAGCTCAAGTGGTGTTATCCCATAAACCCACATGGCCCAAAATGCAAGAGGGAAAGTACCAAAGGAGAATTCAAACACCAATGCGTAACAAGTGTTTGACATTACAATAAACTCAAAAATATAAAGAACCGCGTAGCCTGCAACGACGGTCCAAGCTACCCAGAATTCTTCCTCCTCCCCACCGCTTCTTGCTACTTTAAATACTAAAATGTGAAAGGCTGGCTAATTATAAAGCTAATAGAAGAAAAAAATATATATTTGTAACCTACGTGAAGCTGATGTATTTCGTATACAGGATCCCAAAAGCAGAAATCATATAAGGTGAAAAACTGATGGATTAACTACATTAAAATCAAGGATTTTTTTTTTCCCCCAACAGAGGACGCTTCAAAGTTAAAAGTAGTGTGACAAAGTCAGAGAACACACCTGTGGTATCAAAAACCAACACTAAGAGACAAGAAACATAGTAGGAAATTTCACAGAAGAATGTATTTTTAAAAACAGCAAGAGTATTTGCCTACAAGTAAACCACCAGCCTTTCATGGTCAGCAGAAAAGAATGCCAATTTAAATGCAACTTAACCACAAGCCCCGCTGGAGAGCGGAAATGCTACTTAGAATTTCTGTTGGAACAGAAGATGAGATCTTTCTTGGTAAACTTACTGCTATTGTCCAGGAAAGTGAGGGTGGGAGGAACAGGGGGTATTTTAAAGGGGCCAGGGGCATGTCTGTGTACACAGTTTCTGGTTCCATGCCATACGAGCTATGAGAGAGAGAAAAGCACTTTCCCCTAACTCTCAGAAAAAGTGGTCTTAAATCAGAATGAGTTAACTTTGTAACATACTCACAAACTAACCTTCAGGGCCACGCCTCATATTTTATTCCCATGAAGCTCCCACTTAAAACAATTCACACCTTCTCTGCTTTGAAGTCCATTCTTCAGCTTTGCCAATTTCAAAGCTGTTTCATCAGTTCTCAAAGGGATGGTCAAGCTTGAGGAATTTGACTAGCGCTGGTGAGACTCACAAGAGCTCCTGTTCACAGACTAGAAATAATTTGTAATCAATTAATTTGTAATGTGGTTACCAGGCCAAAACATATAGTTTTGGGCACCCTTTTTTAGTTTCACAATACTTCATAAGCCTAATTATCAGAAAATTATTTCCTGACTAGAAAACTGAAAGAAACGGGATTTGATAATCACATGTAATAAACACATTAAACTATAGAAAACTTCATAGGAGATATGAATTCAACAGAATAATCATAATGGTTAAGAACATATATAAATAGATGCTCAAAGTTATGATTAATAGAAATGGAAATAAACATAAAATGCTGTTATAGCTAAGAGATCGGTGGAAGAAAGTTTTATAGTATCAATGTTGCCAAGAACGTAGACAAACCATGCTCAACACAATTAGCCATGATTCATCATGAGGGAAATGCATGTGAAAACCATGAGATACTGCTTAATACAATTTAAAAAAAACAAACCAGGGGGAAACTGAAACCTTCATTCACTACCATGAGAACATAAGCCACTACTGAAAAGAGTCTCAATAGTTCCTCAAAAACAAGGAAAAAAACCCAGTTCCTCAAAAGGTTAAACATAAAATTTGTATATTACAGTAAACTCTTCAAATTTTATGTTGCCTTGGCATCCATTTTGAATACAAGTTTAACTTTCTCATACCAGAAGCAGGGCTTAGTCACCCTTGACACAGTCTCCAGTTCTAGACCACACCCAAAAGGCCCAGCTCGCTGGCCAAGATAAGAACTTAGAGGCATCTCCTACACCCAGCAGACTGAGCTCCCCATGTTCCATCTGCTTCCTTTAAACAGACCGCTCAGGCCTGCCTGAGAACTTACAGCGCCCCACGCCCTGTTCCCTCTTATATAATGTATACTGCCAGTCGTGCACACTCTCTCTGTCTCTCTCTCTGCCTGACTCTTCATTCCTGCCTCGTGTAACCCAGGACACAAGACTGCCCTCCTGGCCCAGGATATGTAAGTAATAAGTCTTTGAACTTGGATTTAACCACGACATATTATATGTAATATCAAAATATCACATGTACCTCAGATATCTATACAATCATTACGTAGCCATTTTTCAAAAGCATCTTCTAAAATCTATGTTCGAACTTGCTTCCTGTTGTAATGGTGTACAGACTCCGTACCCTCCATCTGAAGAACCAACCACATTACCCCAGGATGTGTGGGAGCAAACAAGGCTGGACTCCCAGCACCAGAATGATGGCCAGGTAGTCAGACAAGACCCACAGGGGTGTCCATCAGTATAAACAACTTTTCCGAGTCGGGGCTCAGACCATTATGCATGAGCCTATCCACCAGGTAAAACAAGCATCCTGTGAAAGGCACAAGGTCATCAGCCACATCCAGCTGCCTTTCAGTTCCCCTTAGGGAAGGGTCACTAGCTACGCTGATACTAGAACCCCAATTTAGATGGGGGCTCCCAAAACATATTTGACCCAATAACCCCACTCCCGAGTAATACATCCAAAAGAAAGGAAAATATATCCACACAAAAACTTGTACACGAATGTTCATAGGAACAGTATTCACAACAGCCAAACAATAAAAACCCAAATATCCATCAACTGACAGATAACAAAATGTGGTCTATCCATAGAATGGAATATTATTCAGCAATAAAAAGAGCTACTGACACATGCTACAATAGAACCCTTGAAAACATGCCGAGTGAAAAAAAACAGACACAACAGGACACATATGCTATAATTACACTTATATGAGGTGTCCAGAATATGCAAATCTATAGAGACAGAAAGCAGACTCGGGAATGTGGGAAGAAATGGGAAGTGAATGATGATGGGTAGAGTATCTTTCGGGGTTGATGAAATGTTCTAAAATTGTGATGGCTGCACCGCTCTGTGATATACCAGAAACTCTTGAATTGTATATTTTAATTGGGTGAATTGTATGTGAATTGTAGATCAGTAAAGGTTTTTATTTTTTTACTTAAATACAGCAACAAAAACCCACAGCTAAACCAGGAGTTTAGCTGGTAAGACTATTCTGAACAACCACATGGTAGCATTTTTTCCTTACTAATAAAAGAGATAGACAGTGTCTCACTCTGTTATCCAGGCTGGGGTACAGTGGCACAATCATAGCTCACTGCAGCCTCGAACACCTGGGCTCAAGTGATCCTCCCACCTTAGCTTTCCAAAGTGTTGGAATTACAGGGTGAGCCACCGTGCCCGGCCCCATATTCCCACATGGTAGCACTTACCTACAATGAATAACCTACTCCAAAGTCTAGAGTATTGCAGGGAAATAGTAAGCATCTTATGAAAAGATACTCAAAAATCATAAGTCACTAGGCAAATGCAAATTAAAACTACAATGAAATACCATTCCACACATACTAAAATAGCAAACATGAAAATTACTGACAGTACCCCAAATGCTGGTGGGGATGCAAAATTATACAGGCATTCTGGAAAATTAAACAGACACTAAATACCTATCCTACTTATAAGTATTTGCTCTAGAGAAATGAAAAACTTACGTTCATACCAAAAAGTATCAATATTCATAGCAACACTGTTCAAAATCACCAAATTCTGGAAACACCCACATGTCCTTCGATAGGTAAACCTGGTTATACACACCCTGGTGCCCTACTCAACAGTAAAAAGGAACAAACAAGTGACACATGCATGAACACAGAAGGATCCCTCAGGCATGACAATAACTGAAAAACGCCACTAACAAAAGCCACTAACAACAGATGTGTGATTCCATCTACGGTGCTCCGGAAAAGCCAAAATGCTAAGGGACTGATCAGTGACTGCCATGGGCGGGGGATGGTTCAGGAATTCTTTGGAACGTTGGCATTGTCCTGGTCCCATGTGTGGTGGTACTTATAAGAATCTATACATATGTTAAAACACATAGGACCATACATCCAAGAGTGAGTTTTACTGTATTTTTTTTTTTTTTTTTTTTTTGAGACAGAGTCTCGCTGTGTCACCCAGGCTGGAGTGCAGTGGGGTGATCTCAGCCTCCCAGGTTCAAGCGATTCTCGTGCCTCAGCCTCCCAAATAGCTGGGACTACAGGTGCGTGCCACCATGCCTGGCTAATTATTTTTGTATTTTTAGTAGAGACGGGGTTTCCCCATGTTGGCCAGGCTGGTTTCGAACTCCTGACCTCAAGTGATCCACCCGCCTCAGCCTCACAAAGTGCTGGGATTTACAGGCGTGAGCCACCGTGCCCAGCCTACAATACATAAAATTTTTTAAATGTTATGGGGAAAAATAAACCCATACACCATACACAAAACCATGTTTTATCTATTGAAGACACACAGATTAAAACAGAAAAGGATCTTACATAGGTCGATGATGACGGTGCCATGAACTGCAAAATATGAAAAACTCAACTCTTATCTGAGGTCCATAAATGGAACAGAGAGAAAGAAATGCAACCAGAAAATGAGCAATAATTGACTTAGAGTGAAACAGGTCATTTTATTGGCTAGAAAGGAATCCAAAGCTCAAAGAGCTACCGGGAAGAGCCCTGCTTTAGCACTAAAAATACACATCATGCCTACCGAGAAACAAAAACAAAACAAAAACCCTAAACAAACCCAAAGTAAGTTTTTTTTTGTTTGTTTGTTTGTTTTTTAAAGGGAAAGCAAGGTACCAGCCCCTAACTTGCTTTCTCCTTCATTAACACTACTCCAATGAACAAGGTCAAAATATAAAGCCAGATAATTCTGACACTGGTCATTATCAGTTTGCTACAAAACATGCAAAAAACATGGGCAGGTGAGGACCTCCAGTCACACAGCCCCATTCCAGATGGAAATAATGTCTCAGGGAATATTAACTTTTGTGGAAAGAGTACAAGCATCCAAGGGACAGTCACAAACGTCCCATTAAGACTCCACTCAGTGAGGGAGGGGCTCCCTCTCATTTGTGGGGTCTTCTGCTCAACTGTGGAAAGCAGGGTTTATAAGGAACACCAGCCTTACTGGGGTCACCACCAACACTTATGTAATCGGTCCCTGCCGCCAACCGGCTTCTGCAGCCCATTGGGGTCCACCTGCTGCCCTCTCTTACCTCAGAGCAAAAGTAACCCAAAAAAGCATCTCTGAGATACCACACTTCCCAGGCGCTGTGTGAGCGTTCACAGCCTCGCGAACAGAGGATGGCCGGCCCACGCGGGGTGGACACACTGCCCCGAGTATGGACACGCCCTTTTCACGATGCTGGCAAAGCCTGCACTGTGTCCTGCAACAGACATCATGGCGGGCACAGCCATGGCCCCCGAGACCCTCCATCTAAAATGCCCTTTGGGATATTCCAAGAGTCCCAAACGTCAGCCCTAGAAATACCATTACTTAAACCTATTTTCTGGGACAAAAGGTTCATTCCATGCAGCAGTTTTTCAACAGTGGCACTGTGGACATTTGGGCTGGGTAATTCCCTGTGTGGAGCCGTCCTGTGCATGTGATAAGCATCCCTGGCCTCCACCCACACCCCCAAGTAGTGGCAGCCGAAACATCTGCAGACACTGTCACCTGTGCCTTCAGTGAGGAAAGGTCCATATGGGGCAGTGGCAGGAGGAACAGAGAGGTACACAGTGCTAGATCTAGGTGGCTCAGTTCTCTTCTCTGTTAAGACCACAGAAGCCCTTCAGACTGCACAAGAGCTTCTCCATGTGGTGGAGTCTCAACTTTCTTCTGGGCCCTTTCAATTTCATTTGTTACCTAATTCAAATAAACTGCAAATCATCTCTCCATATGTACTAAAACAGTATCTCATTTTCACCATCTCAATGAAAGCGCTGCTGGGACTCTGCCTTTGAAGGAGGAAAGACATGAATGAGAAAGACACTGTGTGCTTTAATGAGAATTTCTGAGGCATAGGAGAGTTCACCCACACCAAGCATATATCTGAACTAAAATGCTTTCAGAAACTAACATAATAACCCATCTGAATTCCTAAGTATGCCTGAAGCCAAGGGCCAATATAAGAGCATGATTTGCTATGAACTAGCTGAAAGAAAGGTGTGAGTAAAGATAAAATTCAGAGGTGTCCTAACAGGATACATTCATCATCATGTAGCTAGACTAATTATTTCTTCCCTGCAATGTGAAGTTATACAATATGCGCAAGGCAGAGAATCACGGTGTTTTTCTGCAGACAGGCATAGTAAGTAAGCTGATTATTTTCTATTGTCCAAACTAGGGTGCATCTGAAAGTCAACAGGCCAGTTATTAGTTATGCAGGGAGAAGCATCCAAGACTGCAGATGGACACTGACCTGCACAGCAGCCTCATTCATGGAGACGATGGCCACTTCTATCAATATTTTTCACTCTTTCCCCCAAGGATAAAATGATTGGTTTTTCTATTTGATCAGAAACTACTATTTCCCCTTTGGGGACGGCAGAAAAAAACAATAGAAGTCCCAAGAATATAACTTGGAAAGATGACTGTGAAGTGAGATTATGAACCTGTAGTGTACCCACAACCAGTCCTTTCCCAGAATAATCTGTACTTTCATAGAGTACTTGGTTTTCTAAAATTCAGTAAGGGACTTTCCCATATTAGTCTTCTGGTGAATCTGATGGGTCAAACTACCCAGAAAAGTTTTAAGAACTGATGAAAACTTGCAAGTCGGGGATCTGAATCCGCAATGAGACAACAAGGCATATTTCTTTAATAATGACATTACAATAAAAACTACTATGGCAAGGAAGAAATTTGAAAAGCACAGCTTTTAAGACCTCACACCTGATTTGCTTTGGTTAAACTGGCTTGATGTTTGAGAGGAATAAATAATTTATCATAAAAAAAGATAAACCTTATTTTTGGCATGCTAACAATCTATTTTAAGACTTGGGAATTTTGAGTCTGTTTGGCACAGATAACTTAAAATTTTTTTAATAAGGGAAAATCATCATTTACTAAAAATCTACTACATGCCAGCACTTTACATACATGATCTCATCTTTACAGTAATCATGGAAGTGTATCTGCACTTCCTCAAGAAAATCAGCGGCCCAAACAGCGACCAGTTGAGTACCTGTACTAGAACCTGAGACTAAAATCTTGGCTATAACTAAAAGTGAATCTCAATATGGACACTCTGATAGGCTAGCAAGCTCCCCAAAACAAACCCCCCCTCAAAAACAAAGGGTGAGATTTGTAAGTGCTGAAGGGAATGCACATTTGCAAATGGTGCACAGAGAAAAAACAGGTCAGAATCCTGTACTACACCATCCTGTTCTCGTTACAATTATACGTCTTCACTGCCTAATTAAAATATAAAACCAAAAAATTCTCTCTCCCCTCCTGCACACTACCCCATAACCTACCCAACCGCACACACAGGTGGTTTCATTTTGACTTTGCGGACAGTACTTCAGTGGCAGAAAACTCCCGGGGTATAATGGCTGGGACATGGAGGATTCTGGTTAAGTATCCTAGCTGTTTAATTTCCCAAAAAGTAAACACTGAAACTACAACGGGTGAAGTTTTTTCCATGGTCTGTGATCATCTTCAAGACCTTTCCAGGCCTCAGATCCATAAATACTGGGGGGAAAAAAAATTCACTGTTGTATTGTTCCTTCTCCTCCCTAAATTCTAGCCCTTGTTTTTAATCTTTAGGGGAAAAAAACATGCTACAAAGCAATTTTGTGACTTGATCACTACTACTGTCAAAATTAACACCACTCACCAGATCCTTAGTAACATTCAGAATATTTAGACCACTTATCTATTGTTTTAAATCTCTTTTTCCAAACTAAAGGAATGAACCAAAACATAATTATGAGACTTGTGAATGCTAGCTACCCCAAAAATGAAGAAACCCATTTCTGGTCATCTCTTCTTTGTCCTGGCCTGCTATATAAAAGTCCCTTAACACAGGGTGAAATCCTAAGGCCCTCTCTCCAATCACCCTTAAAGAACTAAGAACATTAGCTCTGAACGCTACAGGGAGTGTTTTAAAATGACAATGAAAACCACATAGAGCCCTATTTCCAGCTCTGTGCCCAAGACCCATTTGTCTTACAAATCCATTTAATCTGTATCCCACTTGACATTAGGACCACACTTTCTAAACCTACCAAGATGATGGAAGAACGGCCTCTGACTCAGGAGGGTCCTCTTCTGGGCCAAAGAATTTCATGACACTCCATTCCACAAGAATGGGCAGACAGAATTACAGGTCTGGATTCTTCTCCTGCTCAATTATAATAGTTAATTATTGTTTTAGAAGAGCAGTTCATGATGTACGTAGCCAAATAAGACAATTGTCCTTCACATGGCTTTTAAATCCCGGCCAACTTTCCACAATGGCCACGTTCTTCCAGGCATTCTTGTGGCAGATACTCCCTAAAGGACAATCTGCTTAGTAAAATACAGAGAGCGCACTGGATAAAGTATCAACACTTTTCAACCTGCCTGGAGGCCATCAGCACCTGAAGGCCACTCCCTGAGCATTCCACTTCCTGCAGAGGTGAAGTGACTTTGAAAAGGTCAGCCTACTGTGCACACAGCCTGTGTCCTCTTCCCATGAAGCACACGATTCAGTGACATTTCTTAGCCTCTCCTGGGTCAGGTGTGGTCATGTGGCTGAGTTCTGGCCAGGAGAACACGAACAGAAACAATGTGCCCTACGTCCAGGCCTGGGCACATAAAAACTTCCCACACATGAACCTCCATTTCTCCCCCAAAGCTGACTTATGGCAGCTGGGCACAGCCACTTGTCAAGATGAAAGAACAGTAAGATAAAAGGAACTCAGTTTCCTGAATCAGTGTCTGAAGGAAAACAGCCCAAAGATCAGGGCAACCAGTGAGGAAGAGATACATTTCTATCATGTATGAGTCATTACACATTTAAGGAGTTTACTACAGCAGTTGACGTTACGATAACTAAACAAAATACTGGGGCAACCTTAGATCAAGGTTCAGCTGATCTGGAACCTAATGTTCTAGCATTAGCAACTCACGCAAGAACAGGAACCGCTGGATGGAATCTCTAGATACGTGCAGATATGTACTGTGGCCACTATATTTGGCCACAATAAAGCAGTCCATTCCAGCATGCAGTAAAGATTGTGCTAAGGAGCTGAGGTTGAAGAAGATGTTTTGAACCACTGATCCTTAATTTCCATAGTTAAATATTAGCTGGTATAAATCACCAGATACTTGTCAGGATCCTCCACACTTCCTTTGCCAAAACCATCATAATAATTCATATTAAAATACAACATCAGCAAACCACATGAAATGCAACTCTGAATTTACTAGAACACTACTGCTGAAGTCATTTCACAGGGAATACTAGGCAGTACAGTGGACAGAGTCCAAACCGAGTTTCTTTAGCTGTTTGTTTTCAATCGAAATTTAACATCGAGGCCAGGCACAGTGGCTTATGCCTGTAATTCCAGCACTTTGGCAGGCTGAGGCAGGTGGATCACCTGAGGTCAGAAGTTCGAGACCAGCCTGGACAACATGGTGAAACCCTATCTCTACTAAAAATACAAAAATTAGCCAGGCATGGTGGTGAGCGCCTGTAATCCCAGCTACTCAGGAGGCTGAGGCAGGAGAATCGCTTGAACCCAGGAGGCGGAGGGGGCAGTGAACTGAGATCGCACCACTGCACTCCAGTCTGGGTTACACAGCACGACTCCATCTCATTTAAAAAAAAAAAAAAAAAGAAAGAAATTTAACATCAAGAAGATGCTGCCATTCCCCCACAGAAGTCACATGTGTAGTGCTTTCGTTTTTGCTGTGCCAAGACCCAAACTGGGTGCACCGCCACAGCAACATTTGCTCTTTTTGTTGGCATTCTTCCTCCATTCTTTGATCCTGGTTTCCTTGGTTTGACCTCAATGGATACCTTAACTGCAAACTACCTTCATTGCATATTCATTGCAGGATAATTTAAGAGATGAGGTATGAATAAATGCTACCAAGGAAGGAAAATACTCATTAAGTACCTACTACATGTCAGGTACTTTGACATACTTAATTCCACTTAATCTTTGTAACATATGATATATACTATAATTTTCCATTTGGCAAATGAGAAAGTGGAGAAGTTATAAAAAATAATGAAAACTCACTCAAGGCCACACAGCAAAGTAAATGACAACAAGATTCAAGTCCTGTGACACCTGACTCCAAAACTCGCTCTTTCCATTTCAAAATGCTACATTTGACCTATAACACACTGCTGTCCTTTACAAAAGGGATAAAAAAGGGATCACTGCTCAATTTTTATTTCCTTTAAATATTCATTTTAGTAAATCAATGGTTCTCAAAATGTCCATCCTCTGACTTATACCTTACTATATTTCTACAAAAGCAAAACCTACACGCTCCCTTCTCACATCAGAGCAGCTTACAAGTTGTAACTGAGACTTTAGAGGGTAAGGCCAGGGGAGGAAGAGGCCTGGCCCAAATTATCCAGGTTTATCGCTGCCTCCCCTGGAAAATCATCATTTCTTTCTTCATAGTTCTGTATTCCACAATAATTATTTCAGAGCGTTTTTTTTTCCCCACCAATTCTTACGATTTCTAAAACCCCATTTTAAAGGTTACAACATTTTTAAGTTCAGTGAAACAGGTATATGTTGAGGAACTTGAAACACAAGGAACAGTCAGTCATAAGCCTTCTTCGTGTTGTAACAGGATTGTTCTACGATGTCTAAAATGGTAAAATGGTTCCATGCAGGACCAGAAAAACATTTTTAACACTAATCTTTCCCACTGAAAGAACGGAGTGGCAGTGCAGGACAATTTTTGTGTCATATTATAACTACCATTTTATTTAAGTAATTCCCAATTTACCTAGCATTCTTAAAAGTCAAGTGTAGATAAGCTAGCTAACTAACCAACATTATCAATTCTCATCAGCAGTTTTTAACAGCATTAAACCACAGCTGGTAAGTGAGAATATCAAAAGATTAACATTCTTGAGTTGGTATGAGTTTTTAATACTAATCATAAGCAGTCCTAAAATTAGGTGAATAACTGTTATAATAACTTAGTAAGAAACAGTTTTTATGACAAAGTCCCACTCAGAAATACTCTTCCTTATTCAAAAGAGAATTAGAACATCAAACACTTTCACCACAAATATTTCTATAGGAGACATTTGAGATGATAGAACTATCAAAGCCAGGTTCTTTTGATCACGAAGGTCAAAACATCTCTCCTGGCTCTGAAACCTGCTGTGCTGTATCTTATCAGAGTCCTTCCCATCCCCCGCTCGCACCTCAGCCAAGTGCTGCAGAACGGAACAGCACGTTATTTTAAGACTTACCTTCAGATAGGATCCATAGTATTTGGTTACGTATGGACTGTCACACTGACTCAGCACTGTGATTTCTTGTTGAATGTCCTCTATCTCATCTTCAGCTTCTTCCAGATCAATGATCTTTATGGCAACCACTTTCTGAGTCCGATTGTCAATGCCTTTGAACACTTCGCCAAAGGAGCCCTTCCCAATTTTCTCTAGTTTTGTAAAAAGCTCTTCTGGATCTGCCTTTAGGTTCTGTAGAGAGAAGGAAGAGAAAAGGGAAACTTTAGTCCCTCATAGCACCACAACTCCTTTGTCAATTTTACGTGTAATGTTATAGACCACGCTATCTTCCAGGGACTCATCTATTTTCTGTGTCCAGCATCAGGCTGGTGGTGACCACAGCTCTGCAGGTTCACGACATAAGATTCCCAGGTCTCACCTACACATGCGCATCAGACTATGAAAGGCAGCAAGCATGCAATTACCCAGCTAGATTAGAAATTACCCAGCTAGATTAGAAAAATTACAATTACCCAGCTAGATTAGAAAATATGGAAAAGATGCCAACTCTTGTATAATGAGGGTAAATTAAAATCTAAGCAGTTATTGGAACGTTAGGATAGATTTACTGAAAAATCATTCTTGTCTAAGCAAAAATTCACTTTTCTCCCCACCCAATCCCCAAAAGTTCCTGAATTCAAATGGATTTTTACTAAAACGTTAACCAGCTATATCACAGAAAAAAAAAATGTATACTGTAACTATGCATCTTCATGAATAGTACTGCCTTCACCAAAACGATAACAATCGAACCAGATTCCGGAAAACAATAAGCAGCCTGTTTTGTCACATAAATGCTGTACCCTGGAAATAGCCTCTAAAAGCTCTTAACCACCTGACACATACATATATAGTATACATTTCCAAGAAGGTTAGCTGTCAGAGCTCAAGCTCCCATCCTAACAGCTACACAGTACAGAGTCGTGTGAACAGCTGAGTTCTCAAAGGGGGCAGTAACCTGTCATCCACAGGGCCTGTTTGTCAGGAAACTGAGAAGCGATCCTGATGTTTAGCACATCTCCCCACAAATAACTGCCCAGCTCAAAATGCCAGTGGCACCCCGGTGACAAGCACTAGCCTGGAACCCCACAGAGCAAGGAAGGACTCTAAGAGATGCCACCGCTGCAGACACATCTTCCCTCAGAAATGGTCCATAGGAGGAACAGAATGCCAGGCCAATCCTCCAAATCTATCAGTCCTTTGAAGAAGCTGACCTACTAGGAAAAGGAACAAGCATAGGGAGGAGAGGGAGGCCTGAAAAGGAGGTAAAGAAAGAGAACAAGGAGAACAAAGATGACACAGAAGAGGGTATCCACAGAGCGGTGCATGTGAGGTGGGTCACACACACAACACTGCGGCAACGGCGGTGCCTCATGAGTGAGGCGAGCCTCGGGGCCCATCAGGGGCCACCCAGCCACAGCTCTCCAAGGTGAGACACACTGAGTTCCAAGCAGCTGCTCTCCAAGAGAACTGCTGAAAGCCAGTCGGCCCATTTCTGGTTTGCAGGCCTTACTGTGCTACAGCGTGTCCACCATGGCAACAACGCACATATCGCCACAATGACACACGAGCCGATAGCCACAGTGACCTCCTGCACACGGGCGCAGAGCCCCTGCCCCATGTTTGTTTGAGGCTGCACATCAAACAATGCAAAAGCTCACAAAACCCACCAACCATCTTAGTACAAAATGAACCAAGGCTTGCGTGCTGGACATATACCCAACAGGAAACGCGTCCTGGGGTTACCAAGAGAGCAGGACCGTCCAGAGGCCAGGCAATGAGTGCTCAGCCCACACAGGAAGGTCACGGCCAGCGTAATCCGAGGTCTAACGAGCGGCCAGGGATTACAAGGACTGCAGTTTTAGCCATGATCCCCCTTGGCTCCTAAAACGCTACACAAACATCCATTGTGTTAAAAACGAACCTATCTATCCAACTTCGTTTCCACTTAAAGTACTGCACTAAACATATCAATTGGGTGATTAATCGAGAGGCATTTAATTTCTTTCCTGAACAACTGCTAAACTGTTTTCAGTCACGGCACTACATTTCAAACGTCTTATGACAGTCATACTTAGGAGGAAGCCTGGCTGTGTGTTTACAGGTTTTAAAAAACACAGTCCAAGAACCCTGGGTTTACCAAGATAGTCAACGACAGTCAGAGCCCAGGATAATTTCCTCAAGTGAAGACTGTTTTTGGAGCTAGTGAGCAGCTCTATAATATCCGCCTCTTCCTATTTTCAAGCTTGTCAATACCCCAGGTTGAGTATCACCAGTCACTTTTGGGAATGCCACAAAATTCCCCGGGTGGGTACCTCCCACCTGAGTCACCCCTACACGCGGCCTTGAACCTGCACCTCCACCTCCTCTAACACAAGCTGCTAGGATGAGAAGCTTTCAGGGATGCGGGGGAAGCAGCGCATCCTTTTTTAGCTATAATGAAACATACCCTGTTTTCAGCAGCTATTATCCTCGCTGCTTTCATGCCCTCTCCCTTACCGTGCTCCTTCCAGGATGAGGTAGGGTGGCCCTCCTTTTATTCAAGGCCAGTCCCCAAAGCTGGGGTCTGGAGTCCATCCTTCTCTCCTCCAGGATACGGCTTTGTCAGTAACCCCCTTCTCGGCTCCTTCTTCCATTCACCCCTCTCTGCTGGCTCTCTGCCCTTGGCAACATGCTCCAGTTTCTCCCATTTAAAACAAACGAAAGCGCCCTCCCTAACCCAAAGCCCTCCTCCTCCACTCTCTCCTTCCCCTGGAGTCCCGTCAAAGTCATCTGGACCTGCCGGTCCTCCCCACCACTGCAGCCTGGCTCCGCTCTGGCTCCGGTCACCAGTGCTGCAGTGTCGTGTCTGAGCCTCGTCAACCACGCCCTCCCCCTCCTCTGGGTAACTTTCCAGTCCTTTAGCATCCACAGTCCTGCCCCCGCTGGCGTCTTCCAGTCCCCCTAGTTCCAGAAGGATCTTCATGCAGACTCCACCTTGGCTGGCCCTTACTCCAGGTCCCAGCCTGGGCCTCTACTCCTTCTCCCCAGGGGTGCCCGGTAGTTTCAGGGTCTGGGGCCCTTGTTTCCCAAACCTGCCTGAACAGAATCACCTGGGACATCTGACATTCTTGCAGAAATATATGGGAGTTCAGAAGAGAAGGTGAATAATCCATGTTTTTAAAACACCCCAATGGATTCTGATCAATCGCCACCTGGAAGGAAAGGCTGTGTTAAAGACTCACATACGTGACAGCTTTCAAAGCACTAACTCAGGCCTGCCTTCTGAACGGGAACCCCCCAGACCAGCTGCTTCCCAGGCATTCTCTCTCTCTACCCGGACATCTCAAGCTCAACATGTGTGCACGGAATTTGCCGCTTCCCCTGCTGGACTGTCCTCCCACAGTAGCCCTCTGCTCTGCACTGTCTCCTTTGCCCAGCTGCAAGCTGAGGAGTCAGGGGCTGTGTCTCATGCACCTCTACACCCCTGTGCCCAGGTATGATGAGTGGCATGGGACTGTGGTCAGTAAACATCCCCTGAGCAATACGAAAACCCCAGACTCACCCTGGCACGAACAGGACCCAGGTCAGACACCTCAAAGCCTATCCTACACACAGACAGGGGGCCCTGGAGGGAAGGGGGCAGCCCTACCTGCTGACAAGGGCTAGAGGGGTGGTAAGAGCCTGCCTTTCTGAGGTCAGGAAAGCCGGTTAGCACTGTCATTCCCGGGAGCGGTGATTCTCAGACCTGGGTGAGCCTCACACTCCCCTGGAAGGCTTGTTAGGCCACAGAGCCCCACCCTACCAAGAGTTTCTGATTCACTCAACTGGGGAGGGGCCCAAGAATTGGAATCCCAGGGTGAGGGAGATGCTGCTGGTCCAGAGACCACACCTGGAGAACCACCGCTCAGCACAGGCTGGGACAAGAGGCCAGGCAGCCCCAAAAAGGGACACGCCACTAAAACACCATCATGTTAGGTCAGCTGATCACCCCTCCAGTAAACTGTCCCGCTCCCATACTAAGAAAACGTGGCCTTTCCTTTCTGAGACTTAATTTTAAAAATAGGCGACAAGAATTTATCCAAACCCTTACCACGTTGTTGAGGACCCTGTGGGAGACCATTACAAAAATAACCACCCACAAATCCCACCTCTCTGGGCCCACACCCCTATGAATGTGACTTGGGCATTCATTCCTCCCAGCAAGAGACAGTGGCTGCCGCCCTGGCCGTTGAACCTGGGCTAGTCTTGCATGTTCTGATGAATATAATCTAAGCAAGGCCCCAAGAGGACTCGCAGAGCTCCCTCCGCAGAGGGACGTGACCACGAGGCAGTGGAAAGCTGGCAATCGAAAATGGAGTGGTCAGAAAGACAATGACATCCGCCCACTTCCTCGATGCCAGCTGAGGTCCCAGGATGTGCCTCAAGTCATCCTGGGCCACCTGGCCTCAACCATGCCATTAGCTGACTGCAGAGAGCCCAGAAAAGGCTAGCAAAACTGCTCAATCCACAGAATCACGAGAAATCGTGAGCCTGCTGTTTTGGCCACTCGGTTTTGGTTGGCTTGCTACTCAGCAATAGGCAACTAATACAAAAACTAATGCTAGAAGCTGGGCACTGCCCCAGCGGAGGCCCTGACAGCCCATGCTTGACTCTAGGTCAGAACTGCTGCGGCCCATCTGTTGTGAGATGCCCTCTTTGAAGAGGAGTCTCTGCGGCCCCCCCCACTCTTCCTGTCCCGCAACTCTTGTTGAGCTGAGGCTCTCTGAATCAAGAGCTGGCAGCCCGTCCAAACCCAGCCCCCAAAGCAGGCAGGGCACGCAGACCTTGAGTCGGACGCTGTGCCAGGAGGGAAGTGGGGAGATGCTGGATGGAAAAGTGTCTCTTGCACGTGTGAGGGGCGTGAACCCTGGGGACTGGAAGGCAACCTTGTGGATTGTTACAATAATGGCACGAATAACTCATCCCTTGTGTCTATACCGCCACCCCCCCGAGACTTTGCCTGCTGCTCCCATAACAGCAGCCCACACCTTGAACCACCTGGCCTGTGGTTCCTGTGCTAGTGTTACCATCTCCAAGGTCAAGCCTCAAGGGACCCCGCAGTGTTCGCTCTGCCTCTTGGAAGGCCTCCAGCAGCAGCATGTGAAAAGGCCTGTTCTAGACAATGGAGAGGCCACATGGAAGAGAGCACAGCACTGGATAAACACGCAGCCAACTACCAGACCTGGGGCCAGACACCCAGCCTTCCTCGCTGCCTCTGCTGAACCCAGGCCCCAGACACTCTCCAGCTGGCCACGGCCACACAAACGTGCCTCAGCCAGGCTGGCGGAAAAACCACCCATTCACCCCAAGGAATGGTGAGAAATGCTAAATCGTTATTGTTTTAGGTTGCCAAGTGCTATAGTTGGTTTCTTATACAACAACAGATAATAGAATTCAACAGAAACCACTGCAGAAGAAAAGTGTCCATGGGGCGTCAGGGGTAGACAGATGTTCCAGATTCTGGAATGTTTTAGTAACCTGCCTGTTTTCCTTTTGCCTGGACAAGACCGCTTAGAAAACAGCGATTTTCACTCTTTTACTATTGTCCCAAAAGACCTTTCCAGGCATATGGCACCTGTAAAATAAGGGGTCACTGCATTGTCTCAATCTGCTCAAGCGCGGCGTCTTTCAGAACCCCTGGCCTCTGTGTAAGCAGCTGTAGACCAGGCTAAAAATTACCCCTGGCTAGAAGGGAGCCATCTGCTGAGGCCGGGGCAACAGGGCACTCAATAAAGCAGGGTTCCCTGCGCAGGCAGCCCTGCCCTTTGGCAATTCTTGCATAGGTTCATCACCATACTGTGTCCCTCATGGCCAGAAGAAAAATCAATGCCAACGAGGGCCTATTTCAAATAAGAACCTCGAGATTCTGCTGCCAGAATTTGCTCACCGAGGAAAGTAGATTTCCTTGGCAGAAAAGGCACAATTCTACCACCCTTCTTGATAATTTCCTTTTTAGAAGGGTTTGGGCTGAACTAAGCACCGGCTATGGCCTCATTAGAAAGGCCTGGGGTCCCTCACCTCCACAGTCCCTGCCTGAAAGGAAGCAAAGCCTAAGCCAGGGCAAGGAAGGAGAATCAGGACACCCAAGGGCTCTGCCTTTTCTGAAGCAGGGGGAGGTCAGGACACATGGACAACCCCCCCTCCCCAACATTCCCCTCCAAAGTCACCTCCCCTAGGGCAACAAGACTAGGGGATGGGGGCGGGGATGGGAGCAGCCTGCACACAGCACCCCCTCCCCAGGCCCTGGACTCAGAACTCAAAAAGATCAATTAGATGCCTTGTCCCTACAGTGGAGCCAGGATCACCACCCTGGGACAGGCAGGAGGATCGGCTTCTCTGTGACCAAGGGAAGCACAAGGGGGTGACTTCCCTTTCCCGAGCTCACAGAGCCTCGAGCCCCACAAGCCGCCTCACACTGATGAGCCCTGGGGTTTGCTCCTCTGAGGAAAGGGTTCAGGGATAAAAAGATAATGATAAATAATAGTATCTGTCTGCATTAAGTGCAACTGAGAGTGAGGATCCAGCACCTTCCTGTGAAGGTGTCTGACATATCCCACGCAGGGTCTTGAATAGAAGGCACTCGAATACCGATTTCTCTACTCACAACTTTCCAATTCCCTAAAATCTCCCCAAGAATTTTAAGAAACAGCCCAACTTCCCCTTCTGGGGGACCTCGGGGTTAAGACCCACCACGCACCCCCGCCCGGCCTGAAGGACAGGCTTTGGTTGGATAAGTCACGGTTGGTCAGCTGGAAAGCTGAGCAAGTGAGGGATGGTGGCTGGAGTGAGGTGGAGGGAGGAGCATTGGCAGTATGCTGGGGTGAAAGGGGCTTTCGAAGTAGGTCCGTCTTTGCTTTTTTTGGTTTTTAAACAATTTTTGTCCTGTTTTCTCTCGGTCTTCTTTCTGTGAACAGATGCTTTGTCCTTTGTCAAGCTGTATGTATAATTTTTTCGTGGATGCAAAATTGTTGTCTTAGTGTCCTAATATGACTCAGGCGTTTTCCCCCTGCAGTGCACACAGCGTGTAGCCGGCCTAACGGGAGTGGGTTTATTGAGGGTGTACTTGTTCCAGGCTCTGGGTCAGGAGCTTTACGTGAACTGTCTCAGCACATTCTCATGACAAAGCTAAGAGGAAAGTACTTCTTTTACGGATGAGCAAACTGAGCAGAAGAGATGTTGAGTATCTTGCCCTTGGTCCCAGAGCTGGCAGAGGGCGGCGGAGGGGTTTGAACCTAGCCAGCAAGCTCCTGTCTCCTCACTGTACTAGGCTTGGGACCATGTCATTAGAAATAAAAAAGCAAATATTCCATTATATGGCTGCATTCGAGTTTATTTAACTGTCTTCTGCTGCTTAATTAGGTTGCCTTTACTTCTTTTTAAATTTTATTTTGTGTTTTAAGAAACTTGGGTTGTGCATTTCTGCTGTGGGGAGGAGTGAGTGACTGCTTGTCAGCTCCTGGCCAAGACTTGGGAAACGTGATTGGAAAGGACCACAAATGGCTTCCTGGAATTTGCTCATCAGCTTCGGGGCCCATCCCAGTAGTGCGGGTGTGGAACATGTTATTCAGATAGGCAGGACCGCTGTCCACAGGCGCGTTTTCATGAGACGCTTGCCAGGTGGAAATCGGCCTGCTGATACCGATCCCATGTGAGGATAACACGCCCATATGGTCACTCTGTGTATGTGTCAGATTCCCTGAGAAGAGGCAGTGACGTAAATCTACACACTCGCAAGTAGAGATTTGTTTTGTAATTCTCATCAGCATCCTTTTGGAGTTTATTTCCATTTTGTGTAGATGTGGGCCTATCACTCTTCACAGGGAATGGCCAGCCACTGAGAATAACTGAAAAATCAGAGGGCCCATGTATGTGTGCACACAGCAGAGTCGGGCGTGGTGGCTCACACCTGTAATCCCAGCACTTTGGGAGGCCCACGGATCACTTGAGATAAGGAGTTTGGGACCAGCCTAGGCAACAAAGCGAGACCTCAGCTATACAAAAAAAAAGTCTGCCCTTCTCCCTCCACTTCATTTAAAAAGCCCAGAGATGGAGATGACATCTGATCCCAGTGGCCAAGACCCCACCCCAACTAGAGCGGTGCGAACATGTGGCCTGCATGGGGGCAGGGTGCCGGGAAGCACGCTCCGCAGGCCACCAGTGAGGACGAAAGTTAAGACCCCAAAGGCCAGGTCAGAGTCAAGAGCACTTGGGGGAGCCCTGACACAGAGGCTGTGTCCACACTTAGGCGACTTTCCCAAAGGCCATCGGCAGCCCCTTCCCCACTCTTCTCTGGGCCCACCTCCATATGTCCCTGCGCCTTGAATGACTGGGCAGGGCACACAGGCCCCACAGGCAAACCTGAGGGGGGAGGCTCCTGGATGCAGAGGACAGGGGACAGGGGACTGGGACCATGTGAGCCACAAGGGAGGTCGGGGGGCCCAGCACTGCCTCGCCAGCACCACCAGCCACAGACGCAGAGCCAGTGGCCACGGGAGACCAGAGGAGTTCAGAGGCACACCGTCGAAAATCCCAAAACAAGGCGAGGGATAGAGTCATCGCCTGCTTTATTGGAACAAATGTCCCCTACTGTGACTGCAGCCCAAGTTCACGCTGGCCTCTTGTGGCCCCCCGATCTCCTGTACCTCTCTGGGCCTGACTCAATGGCAGAAAGCAAAAGGAGAGTTCTGCGGGGGATGGTCTCCTCAGCCACAGCTCCCTGGACTAATAATCAGGCCTCCACAAAGCTGAAGAGAGAGTCTCCACCAGGCCGACCCCTAGGTTCCCACTGGGCCACCGGACTCTCATTCATGAGGATGTGCAGGTTGGCCCAGGGCGGTACTCTGCTCTGGGAGGCCCAGGACAGACCCGGGACCATCAGTCTTGGGCTCCCTTCACAGACTACACAGAACGGCCATGACCTGGGGGTTTGCCTGGCCAATGTCGTGACCACACCTACCTTGCAAGGCGAAAACCTGAATGAATGAGACAGATGGAGGTGTCTTCTGATTTAGAGACTGATTCTGCGCTCAATGAGAACGCCAGAAGGTGAGTGTTTTCCTGCTCCCTCTCATCTCACAAAACATGGTCCCCTCAGCCCAGTCTAGGTCGGGGGCAAAACCAGCAACTCCAGCCTGGCCTCCAGGGTTCTGGCTCCTTCAAGGAGAAAACCCAAGTGCGAAGTATCCCGTTACCCACTCAAGAGTTACAAAGACAATTCCGAAGCTCTGCCCTTCTGCAGCTCAGAAGCAGGGCCATTCCACAATACAACACAACGCTTTATTATATTCCATAATCCCTTGAAAGAATTCGTTAAAATTGTTCTATGATGACTTAAGTGTTTTACATTTTTAAACCTGTATAGCTGTCATCATCTTCTTTTGATCATTTCTGGCAATGAAAAATGCATGTGGCATTACCAATCAACTTTCAGAGTTACTCAGCTCCAAATGTACCACTTGCACAGTCAAACCACACTCAACTACTCTGGTTGAAACCGAGCTTCTCTATGCTTTTCCATGAAAACAAAAAGAAACTGAGGGTGATATGCTCTGATACCCGGTACTTCTCACACCACTATCCCTACAGGAACGGGCAGGAGGATGCTGGAGGGAAGCTGAGCCTGGAGCAGGGAAGGGGAGTTGGCTGCAGGCACGGACTCTCGCCACTCTGGCCTTGGCAAGCATCTCTAATGAATCACAAACTCTCTCCTAGAGCTGAACCGAGCCTCAGAATCTACTCACCCCAGCCAGTCACCACCGATTTGGCCAACTGGGCACGCAGGTGGAAACCTACCTGCTGGCCTGTCTGGCTCTACCACCCACAGACCCATGCTGATGGCTACCATTCCAGCTCACCCTTCCATACACACCGTCTCCCTCTCCCCAGGCCCCCCAGCACGTGTTTCATCGTTAACAGTGTTGCTACCTACCATTTCTAAAGCTGGAAACCTCTGCACCCCCATTCCTCTTTCACCCCAACATGCAAACCGCGCCATGGTTCTTCCGAAGCGCCTCTCCATCCAGCCCCCTTCCAGGTCACTGCCTGGCCCTCCCACCCCCACAGCAGCAGCCTCCAACTAATCCACTTCAAGACCTGCCTGTGCCCTGCTGACAGAGTTGATCTTCCTAAAAGCTCATGGTTTCCTTCACTGCTTAAAACAACTGGGGACAACCTACTGCCCTTCACACTGAGGTCACACTCAGCTTGTGAATCTAAACCCCAAGGCTCCTTTCTAATCCCCTCACTTACCCTCTTGTCATCCAACTTCTTAATACTGTCTACAAGCGCCAAAGGTCATATACAGTATAAGTCCCTTTATAGAAAATTCTCAAGGTGACAAAATTTGACTGGTGGAGAATAGATCCTTGGTTGCTGAGGCTGGGGTGAGGAAAAGACTAACAAACCACCAAACAGGGGGGTCCAGAGGCCCCTGTAGGTCCAGGGATGGGTATGGTTGGGGTCCTAACACGAGGCTTCCAGAAGGAGCATTCGGCCATCAATGCAATGACTCTACCCAACTTAAAAGGCTCCTAGGTCTAAGAAATGATGCTGGGAACTACAGAGGCAAGATCATAGCTACCAGAATTTGCAGAAATCCATGGACCTTTAAATTGCCTTATAAAGGTAACCATTAAATCTCTTAAAATAGAAAGGGTCTACCTGCAGGGCCCAGGAAAGAAGGCTCTACTCCACAGGCACTGCTGGAGAAGGAAGCCGATGTTAGACAAGAGGCCAATTGCAGGAAAAATGATGGCAAAGAAAGAAGGCAGAAGGCACTGGCCCTTATGTGGGTGCAAACGCACAGACATACACACACACACACACACACACACACGCGCACACACAGAGCTGTCAAGAGGACCAGACATGACAGTTTCTGTCTGTGGCCCACAGATAGAAACACACACAAATACCTCCAGAAAGTTTGTGAAAAGAGAATTCCTAACAATTTCTGAGCAGAAACTTAACTGAATCTAAGAGAATGTCTTGCAAAACACCTGGAATACTTAAGGCAGCTCCGTTTTCATCCCCATAAAGGAACTAGATTCCCAGAGCTCCTGGCCTTCTCAGTGTCACAGATTAGGTGACAGCTGCAGTCAGAGGCAATGACACTCTTCTCTTGGATATGGTCTTGGATGTGGCCTGGGCAGAATGACACCGTAAGGAAAGCTACCGTCATGCCCGGGTGCCCTCTACGGAGGAGGCACGAGCTCCATTTTCTGACGATTATGTGACTTGTCTTCAGGCACAGAGCCTGAATGGGAACCCATGGCCATCCGACTCCAAACACTGAGCATGTCCATCACTGTCTCCCGAGCTCTGACAGCAACATACAACACAAGAGCACAAAAGAAGAATCCAAAGCCCTGGAATGAAAGGCTGTGGCGCGCTGCTGCACGACCTCCAGCAAGTTCTTAGCTTCTCAGTCAAATGGACAATGACTTCACAGGTCTGTTCGGGGATCAAACCTGCCGGCGACGTGGTGAACTGCCACCACCTTCACCAGAGTTGGCATGGACTCTTCAGCAAGCACACTGAAGAACATGGGAAGCCATCTTTAAAACAGCACTCAATTTTGGAGACATTTTTGGAAATCACTAACTCGCTGACCAAAACTCTTAACTGAGAATACACGAGGTACAACACAATGCGACAGGGTCTCCAAAGAGTAAAAATGAGAGTAGTTTTTTAGTATGGTTGAACTTTAGGCCAATCTCCTTTTTTTTAATACAGATTATTCTTCCCCTAAGAAATCCTAAAGCTAACTGCAAACAAATAAAATACCCTGGAAAGCCATGTCATCAAATTAACCTGGCCATTAAATGTGAAGAGGCATTCTGTGCTGAAAGGAACAGTGAACAATTTGTCTAAAGCAAGCCTATTCATCCATAAAGGTCTTCTTTCATTCTAACAAGTTTAAAGCTCACTCTTTATCACAGTCTTTCCAATACACCCTCCCAAAATCTGAAAATCAAGCTGTCCTTTTTATAAAATATCTACACATGCAGGAATATGTACAGAAAAGGCCAATGGAAAGTTTATAAACCAAACGAAAAAGACCAAATAAAAGCCAAGTGCTCTTTTATGGGCAGTTTTCCCACCAGAAGTTGTCATCAAAAGCCTGTCGTGGTCGAAACCCAATCGGGGCAGTGTATCCCTGGCCTCCCCTGTTGCCCTGGGAAGCGCCCAGGGCATTTCCACTATCAGGATAGCATCACACCTTACGGACTCCCCCTCGTCGGATCCTGGGGCTCCACACACCAGCCAATCCTAGACACCTTTTGATGTGAACAGAACAGGAGAAACATCAAGCTCCTGACTTTGACTTAATAAGAAGTTTAAGGTCAGGACTAGCCTTCATACCAGTGCTGACTCAGGACATCAGGGCTCCTCTTGAAGCCAAGGAACAAATATGAATCCCTGTTCTCCTCACTCGACCTTCACCCTTTGAAGGTGCAGATGGTATTAATGGGTTTTTGGCTAGACATCACGATAGACAATGGTGCCTATCGTCCCCACAATGGCCTCTGCTCCGTCAGAGGTGAGCTGGAACTGCACAGACGCAGGACATTGCATCAGGAGACAGACACTTGTGGGAACTATTTGCTCTGTGATACTGGGGTCAGCGCCCTCCCAGGGCCGACCCTCCCTGCTGCATGTGGCTAGGGATTCTCAACCTGGGCTGCATGTGGGTAGCTCCCTAAACAGCTCGATGTCCCAGCTTCAGCCTGGACCGATTAAACCAGAATCTTTGGGGAAGGGCCCCACCCCCCATCAGCTCAGTTAAGCTAACCAGAAACTCTCACATTCGGCCAAGGTTGAGGACCACCCGTCTAGTCCAGGAGATTGCCCCAGGCTCTGTAGAAGTCACAATGCCAGTAGTGATGCCTGGAAAACTCCTTTTATCCTGGGTCACGCTCACCTTTCTACACCTGGGAAAAAATCACAACAGTGCAGGGGACGAGGCACCTCCCAGCACCTCACCTTTTTCATCTTTCACCTCTCCCACCTCTCTTCTCCACCAGAGAAGGAGAGGGCAACCCCTCCCCACCACCTTGCCAGATGACTTCAGTGACTAGTAATTGATGGTGCATGCCCATCCCACATCCACCAAAGACCCATCCCACACCCACCACACAAACATCCCATCCCACACAGACCCATCCCATATCCATCCCACACCCACCACACACCCATCCCATACACATACATCCCATACCCACCACACACCCATCCCACACACACATGCCATACCCACCACACACCCATCCCACACACACATCCCACACCCACCACACCCATCCCAAACACACACATCCCATACCCACCACACCCATCCCACACACACACATCCCATACCCACCACACACCCATCCCA